>NC_053039.3:518913134-519222063 GCF_002575655.3 Aegilops tauschii subsp. strangulata
ATCAGCATACCATGGAGCAGTATGAGAAGCATTTATGACATTTAATTGTTCATCAGGAAAGCTATCATCAATAGGTAGTGGGTCATCAAGAACATTCTCTAATCTAGACAAGTTGTCTGCAACGGGGTTCTCAGCTCCCTTTCTATCAATAATATGCAAATCAAATTCTTGTAGCAGGAGAAAGCATCTAATAATTCTAGGTTTAGCATCTTTCTTTTCCATAAGATATTTAATAGCAGCATGATCCGTGTGAATAGTTACTTTAGAATCAACAATATAAGGTCTAAACTTATCACAAGCAAATACAACTGCTAAAAATTCTTTTTCAGTAGTAGCATAATTTCTCTGAGCATTGTCTAGAGTTTTACTAGCATATTGAATAACATTTAATTTTTTATCAACTCTTTGCCCTAGAACAGCACCTACAGCATAATCACTAGAATCACACATGATTTCAAAAGGTAAATTCCAATCAGGTGGCTGAACAATAGGTGCAGAGATCAATGCTTTCTTAAGTATTTCGAATGCTTCTACACAATCATCATCAAAGACAAATGGTGTATCTTTTTGTAATAAATTAGTTAGAGGCCAGGAAATTTTTGAGAAGTCCTTAATGAACCTCCTATAAAAACCCGCATGACCAAGGAAACTTATTACGATGTCCTTGGGACATGGCATCTTTTCAATAGCATCAACCTTGGCTTTATCAACTTCAATACCTCTTTCAGAAACTTTATGTCCCAAGACAATACCTTCATTAACCATAAACTGGCACTTCTCCCAATTCAAGACAAGGTTAGTTTCTTCGCATCTCTGCAAAACTCGATCAAGGTTGCTCAAGCAATCATCAAAAGAGGATCCATAAACGGAGAAATCATCCATGAAAACCTCACATATCTTTTCACAAAAGTCAGAGAATATAGCCATCATGCATCTTTGGAAGGTAGCAGGTGCATTACATAAACCAAAAGGCATACGTCTATAAGCAAAAGTACCGAAAGGGCAAGTGAAAGTGGTCTTTGATTGATCATCAGCTGACACAGGTATTTGAGAGAAACCACCCCGTGGCCGCGACAGAGCGGCTAATGATTGCGCACATAAGTCAGCACACGATTTACGTGAGGACTTGCACCAGAAAGCCGGTATGACCAGGTCCATCCACGGATCTAGGAAGCGCGCTCCGGCACAGAATCAAAACCGAACACTACAACCGTGAGAATGCCATAACACATCCAAATACAGGGGTGCCGCGCACCCCCTATGCTTCACCGATGAGGTGCTGGATCACGAATTTCCAGAGGGATTCAAACCCGTGAACATAGAGGCATACGACGGAACGACAGACCCGGAGGTCTGGATTGAGGACTTTATCCTTCATATCCACATGGCTCGCGGAGATGATCTCCACACCATCAAATACTTGCCCCTCAAGTTGAAAGGACCAGCTTGACACTGGCTGAAGAGCCTCCCCGAAAACTCAATTGGAAGTTGGGAAGAGCTTGAGGATGCTTTTAGGGCTAATTTTCAAGGGACCTATGTCCGACCTCCGGATGCAGACGATTTAAGTCATATAATTCAACAGCCCGGAGAGTCCGCCCGAAAACTTTGGAATAGATTCCTCACTAAGAAGAATCAAATTGTCGACTGCCCGGGCGCTGAAGCCTTAGTGGCTTTCAAACACAGTGTCCGGGACGAATGGCTCGCCAGACACCTCGGCCAGGAAAAACCGAGGTAAATGGCAGCCCTAACAAGCCTTATGACCCGCTTTTGCGCGGGCGAAGATAGTTGGCTGGCCCGTAGCGGCAGTAGCGACCCAGGCACATCCGAAGTCAGGGATGGCAATGGAGAACCACGGTGCAATAAAAGCAAGCGTCGAAACAATGAGGACAGCCCACACAACACGGTGGTAAATGCCGGATTCAGGGGCTCTCGACCCGGTCAACGGAAAAAGCCATTCAAAGGCAGCAGAGATGGACCGTCCAGCCTAAACAAGATTCTAGACAGATTATGTCAGATTCATGGCACCTCCGACAAACCTGCAAATCACACCAATAGAGAATGCTGGGTCTTCAAGCAGGCCGGCAAGCTAAACGCCGAACACAAGGGGAGGGAGACACCAAGTGAAGATGAGGATGAGCCTCGCCAGCAAAATACTAGGGGACATAAAAAATTCCCACCAGAGGTCAAAACTGTGAACATGATTCACGTAACGAAGTGGAGGAGCAAACGCGCTATAACACCCACAATGCGGCTATATCTCCCACGTGTCGAGGCACGACTTAGAGGCATAACCGCATTGTAGGTTTTGTCACAAGAAGGGTCATCTTCACACAATCCCATGTAATGAACAAGAATGGGATAAAGAGAGTTGGCTTACAATCGCCACTTCACACAATACATAAATTAATTCATACATCATCCAAATCCACACATAGACCGACTACAGTCAAATCCAAATGAAAACAAGATAACCCCAAATGCTAGATCCCCGATCGTTCCCAACTGGGCACCACTACTGATCAACAGGAAAACGAAACATAGTAACGACCACGGTCCTCGTCGAACTCCCACTTGAGCTCGGTTGCGTCACCTGCACTGGTATCATCGGCACCTGCAACTGTTTTGGTCGAATCTGTGAGTCACGAGGACTCAGCAATCTCACACCCGCGAGATCAAGACTATTTAAGCTTGTAGGTAGGAAAGGGGTAATATGGTGGAGCTGCGGCAAGCACTAAGCATATATGGTGGCTAACATACGCAAATGAGAGCGAGAAGAGAAGCAACGCATCGGTCGAGAAGCTAGAAGTGATCAAGAAGTGATCCTGAAACTACTTACGTTCATACATAACTCAAACCGTGTTCACTTCCCGGACTCCACCGAGAAGAGACCATCATGGCTACACACGCGATTGATGCATTTTAATTAAGACAAGTGTCAAGTTCTCTACAACCGGACATTAACAAATTCCCATCTGCCTCATAACTGCGGGTACGGCTTTCGAAAGAGAATACCCTGCAGGGGTGTCCCAACTTAGCCCATTATAAGCTCTCATGGTCAACGAAGGATATTCCTTCTCCCGGGAAGACCCGATCAGTCTCGGAATCCCGGTTTACAAGACATTTCGACAACGTTAAAACAAGACCAGCAAAGCCGCCCGATGTGCCGACAAATCCCGATAGGAGCTGCACATATCTCGTTCTCAGGGCACACCAGATGAAACTAGCTACAAGTAAAACCAGCCCTCAAGTTTTCCCAAGGTGGCCCCGCAGGCAGCTCGGTTCGGACCAACACTCGAAGGAGCACTGGCCCGGGGGGGGGGGTCTAAAATAAAGATGACCCTCGGGCTCGCGAAAACCCAAGGGAAAAAGGCTTAGGTGGCAAATGGTAAAACCAAGGTTGGGCCTTGCTGGAGGAGTTTTAACCAAAGCGAACTGTCAAGGGGGTCCCATAAATCACCCAACTGCGTTAGGAACGCAAAATCAAGGAACATAACACCGGTATGACGGAAACTAGGGCGGCAAGAGTGGAACAAAACACCAGGCATAAGGCCGAGCCTTCCACCCTTTACCAAGTATATAGATGCATTAATAAATAAGAGATATTGTGATATCCCAAAATATACATGTTCCAGCATGGAACCAACTTCATCTTCACCTGCAACTAGCAATGCTATAAGAAGGGCTGAGAAGCGGTAACTTAGCCAAACAACGGTTTGCTAAGAAAGGATGGTTAGAGGCTTGACATGGCAAGATGGGAGGCATGATTAACAAGTGGTAGGTAGCGCAAGCATAGCGATAGAGCGAACAACTAGCAAAGCAAAGATAGAAGTGATTTCGAGGGTATGGTCATCTTGCCTGAAATCCCGCAAGGAAGAAGAACGAGTCCATGAAGAAGACAAACGGACGTAGTCGAACGAATCCTCACAACTCCGGAACGAAGCCGAAGCTAACGAGAGAAGCAACCCGGAAAGAAACAAACAACATAGTCAACACACAAGCATAAGCATGACATTATGCACAAGCAAGTATGATGCATGTCTGATTTAATGATTCATGGCATGGCAAAGTGCAACAAACAATACTACAAATTAAGTGGAGCTCAATATGCAACGAGTTGCATATTGACGAAACACCACATTCGAATTATTTAGTTCTCATGTTTATATACCCAACAATATTAAATGTTGATTAACATGGCAAGAGGTGAAGCATAAGTAAACTAACTATTTAGGCAAGTTTAAATGAGGTCGGAACAACAAACAACAATTCCGAAAAAAACCCATGTGCATAATTTGAGTTTGGTACTGTTCTGCCTATTACATAATTTTAGAGTTGTCAAACATGCAAAGTAAGTGCACCAAGTTAAACTAGGCATTTTTCCACCCATTTACATATGTAGTTTATTTAATTCAGAGAAACGGTTATTTAGTTATGAAATAAATCATTTTAGCATGGCATTTATGCAAATTTAATCAAACAACATTTTTAACATGGATGAAAGCAGCAGATTATGAAACTAGATGAAAAACTAAGCATTTTTCATATATAAATTATTTACATATGATGCATGGTTGTGGAGTTATTAAATGCATGAACATGAGGGACTTTTCTATAAAACAGCAGTTCCTGGATAATTAGCAAAATTCGCAGGGCACAGAAAAAAACAACTATGGGATGAATCTGGAACAGGGCAGGCGCTGGGGGCAGCTCACCCATGGGCTGAGGCCCAGTCGGTGGAGAGGATGCAGGCCGGCTGACTTGAGGCCGAGCGGCCCTGATGGAGTTGGGCCAAGGGCGCGGCTTGGCTGGCGGGCCACGTGGAGGACGACGGGTCAATGGGCACGGGCGAATCGAGCAGGAGGAAGCGCTCATTCGTCTCGCACGAGGAAGCAGGCGGCAACAGAACTTGCAGGGCGAAGCAGAGGCGCGACGCGGCGGGACTTGGCGCGGATCCACGGCGTAGGGCAGAGGTTTACTTGGGGCTCCGGCGCAAGGAACTTGAGGCGCAGGGGGGCGAGCTCGAGCAGATCCGGTCGGGTACGTGGCCTTGGTGGAGAGGTTCCGCGTGGGTACGACGGGGATGGCCATCAGCGACGAACCCCAAGGGCGGCGGTGCTGCAATTTCTCCATGGCCTCAACGTGGTTCCCTGTGAGAGAGGCAGAGGCATGAGAGAGAGAGAGAAGGGGGGAACATGACGGGGAGGAAGAGGCGTAAGAGAAGGCAGGGTCAGGGCGGTGCTCATCTGAGGTGGCGACGGCGAGGTTGTTGTTGCTGCTGCTAGGACGGCAGGGGCACAAGGCCATGGGCGCTCGTGTTCGTGGAGGCAGGGGAGCTTGGAGCCCTAGGTCTGGATCAAGGGATCGGCGCTGGATCGATGGATGGAGCTGCTGGCTAGATGGGTGGATCGAAGAGAGGCCGGGGTCGGGGAGACGGAGCTCGGGCTCCTGTTGGTGGGCCGAGGAAAACAAGGAGAAGGGGATCCCGAGGTGGGATTTGAGTGCGGCGGCGGCGATGGGGACAAACCTCCTAGAAATTAGGGTTGGGATGATTTGGTAGGTGATGGTCTTATATATAGAAGTGGATTTTTAGGTAGGGGTATTTGGTCCCTCCGATTTTAATCGGACGGTCGAGAAATAAATAGATAGGTGTGACACCCAAAATTTTGGCCTTGTTTTTTTTATTTATTAAAATGTTGCCAGGAAATAAAACTTTTCCATTTGTCCAGTTTTACCTTTTATGATTTTTGGATTTTTGCTTCAAGTGGGAAAAAACCTTCAAAGAGTATTTTTGGACTTGTGTGCCCTCTTTATAAAATCAATCCTTTATCAGTGGATTTATTTGCATAATTATTTTTCATGAGTTTTAATTCTTTTAAAATGATCTTTCATAAATTTGGAGCTCCTTTTTGCACTGCAACCATTTGATAAATGCTTCTAAAAATTTCACCAAAAATTTGGGGATGTCATGTGAGTTTTCCCCATCACTTTTATGCAAAAACTTTTTTTTGGTCATTGGAGATTTTGAGCTCCACATCAATTTTTCAAATCTGGTCCAGTAGGTATTTTGCACTACAACCCATTTAAATATTTCTTTAAAATTTCTTCCAAGGGTTTGAAAATGTCAATGGATGCATACAATTCATCTTCAAGCAAAAACCCAGTAATGTTCTTTGAAAAATTTAAGTGAATCATCTTCATTTCCATTCTGGTCCAGTTTGGTGATTTGTACTGCAACCCATTTTTATTTTGCTCTAATACCTTTGAGCTTTTTCCTACCTATAGTCCTCCCTACCAAACTCTTAAGTCCAGGAGATTGGACCCTTTGGCATATTTTTGGTGCATGCAATGTCAGCCTTTAGTTTCTGCCCAAAACTGGTTTTCTAAAATTCTTGCACTATCAACTTTCCGTTTTTGCCAAACTAATCTTACCACCATCTCCTGCATCTAAAGAGACACTGATCTGGAGATTTTGGCCACTCCAAGAGTTGCCGAAGTGCATATGACATTCTGTCGAACACCTGGTGTGCACAGTCATTTTTGGCAAGCTCTCGGGTTTGCATTGTGGACTTGAACCCCTGACCTACCCACCTTGTCCACTGAGTGCCTTGTTACCACTACCTCCATCCTGTGCAGTGCCAGCTCCACCCTCGAGCTCTAGAGCGCGCTGGCATTTCGTCGAGCAGGTGTCGTGCGTGCTCTGGGCGCGCCCAAAGCGCACGTTTTGCACGCGCGCGCACTATGCCGACACGCCGCACTGCCGCCCTCGTCGCGTCCCATCTCTGACCCGTGCTCGCCTGCTGAACCCCGCCAGGCACTCGCCATCTCTCCAGTACCTTCCAAGCTCCCCCTGGCACTCTGCAGCGCCGCCTTGGCAGCACGCCGGCGTCGGCAGCGGATTCCGCCGCGGGCGGCGCCGCCCAAACCACCAGCGCATGCCAGCTGCCCCGGAGCACAGGCCGTGCTTATCCTCCCGCTCGTCGGAACGCGTTCGTCGCCGCCACGATACCCTGCAACTACAGGAAAGTGGTCGCCGGCGATCTTATCTTCTGCCGCCGCGGAGCCAGCCTCGTCACGTTATAAAAGGGAACCCCGAGCTCGTTCAAGGCTTCAGGCGACATCAGACACTCCCCGTAGACCTTCCCACACAGTAGATCGACCCGTAGTGGCCATCTTCCTCAACTCCGGCAAGTTCGGTCGCCGCCGCAATCCAGTGTCGTTCGTCGCAGCCAAGCCCTCCCCCACCAATCGAACACCACCAGTCGCTCCCTCTGGTCCTTGCGTAGCTTTTCTCCGCCGCGGAGCTCGCCGCCGGCGATTCCTTCCACCTCCGACGACCCATCAACCACCCAAAGGACCGCCTCGGTCTAGCCGTTCCATCCCCGCCCTTGGATGCCCGTGAGGCGCTACCGTTCGTCGACGGCGATCGCCGGAGCCCCGCTCCCGTCGGGCAGAAGAGAGGAGAAGGAGGGAAGAAACGGTCAAACCTGACCAGTGGGCCCTCTGGACCCACTGTCAGTGACCCGCGCGACCGCTCCCTCTATTTAAGTGAAGGCGCAATCTCCCGAGTGCGTCTCCTCTACTGCGAAAGCGTATTTTCTTCTGAATCGTTTTCTTTTCTGGTTTTATTTAAAAACAAAGATTTGACCAAACATTGACTGGCTATAACTTTTAAAATAAAACTCCAAATGAGTTGATTCTTTTTCCTACCTCCCTCAATTTTCATCTAGTTTATTTTAAGATTTATTTCAAAAATATTTGAGACAACTTTTGGTACTGTGTTTGAAATATTTGTTATTTGTATATTTGCAAAATAGGATTTTGGAGGAAAAGGGAAGCTTCCAAAAAGTGCATCCTATGCATACTCTTGAAGGCAAGCATTTCTGAACTCTGGCATAATATTTTGTTGTGGTGTTTGGATGCGATCACAACACCTTTTGACTTGGAGTATGTGATAGCTTTATGTATCGATATGGTCTCGTGCAGGAATGCACTTTGGAGTTGTTTTGTGGTCAGCAATGGATACACTAGTGATTTGGGTCATCCTCGTGAGCTTCTCTTGCACACCGGTAGGAAGCCGGGAAAGTCGTGGTCTTGGGTAGACACGAGCTTGTCCCTAATCCCTCGTCGAGACGAGTATGCCCGGCATAGCATGGTGAGGCTCGAGGAGTGGTGATTTATTTCACTAGTGGTAATATTGTTGGTGGACACTTGGACCACCTGAGTCGGTTGTAGACCGAGTCTTGATCAATAGCTTCCTTCTTTGTCGGTACCACCACTTGTCCCTGCAGGGGACAGGGTATGGTTCAGTAGGTTGTCAACCCCTTTCCAAAGCACACACCGTACAGAGAGGCCGTGATGAGGGTCCCATGGCCATGGATTAAAGCCAGTCATCCGGTCCGGGGGCATGGGTGTTTTGGTTGTAGCCGAAGGGGTAGCTCCCCAGTTTGCGCGCGGTATAAATTTTGTGATCCCATGCTACGTCGAGGTTGTAGCCTCCCCACTTAGAGTTTTGCTTGGCAGGTGTCGTGGGTGATTCCAGACACTGGTGAGTTAAGCTGGTGTGTGCAGGTCAGGCGTGTTTTCAATCAAAAGACCGTAGACGGAATTAGTCCCAAGGGACTGAGTAATCCCGTTACTCGTGGAAAAGGGTACTCCCTCTGCAGAGGATATATCCTGTTGGATAGTCATGTCCTTGAGTAAAAACCACAGTCTGAGTTGAGTCTCAGTAACGGTATTCGGATGGAGAACGATTTAACTAGAACTCAGTAACGGTATTCGGATGGAGAACGATTTAACTAGAACTCAGTAACGGTATTCGGATGGAGAACGATTTAACTGGAACGTAGTAACGGTATTCGGATGGAGATACGGCCTGACTAAATTATCGGTTTTTTGGATGGAGAAACGACTGTACTATATATTGTTTATGATTGTGGCACATGTGGATTTTGATCCTTATTTATTTTTGGACTAACCATTTATATTACGTATATTATTGAGTATCCCTGGGATGGTTCTACCTCCTGGATATTCACTGTGATTATTCTCTTATAAGCCCTTTATGTGGTGTCGCCCCGACGCCCGACTGCGGCATTATTATTTCTGTATTTTCCGCTCGAGGATTCATTCAGACACTCGTTTGGCACCAGTATTACTATTCTGCATTTTCCGCTCGAGGAGTCATTCAGACACTCGTTTGGCACCAGTATTACTATTCTGCATTTTCCGCTCGAGGAGTCATTCAGACACTCGTTTGGCACCAGTATTACTATTCTGCATTTTCCGCTCGAGGAGTCATTCAGACACTCGTTTGGCACCCAGTATTTTGTTTTGGTATATTTTTAACCATATGTGTGCATCTTGGTCTTTCGTATATTTTGTGACAGACGTGTGATCATCTAATTAACCCGGAGCATGTTTGATATATTATACCCATGTTCTTAATGTTTGCGAGTACATTCAAACGTACTCACTGGCTTGTCCCTGGCTATTGTCTTGGCCAGATTCCTTGCTTGGAGATAAGCATCGCGGTGACAACCTCGGAACCTACGCGTTGACGTTTGCAGCCTCGCGAAGATAGGAGTTATCCTGGTCAGCTGTTCTTGTGGGAAATGGAGTCCCATAGACGTAGATGTATCCAACCGCTTCCGCCCTCAACCAATAGTAACCAAGTGTTGTACTCCTAAGCCTAAATGGTCTTGTACTACATACTTTTGTACTTCCTTGGAATTCTTGTATCAAGTTGGTACCTCATCAGCTAACAGTAATCCTGGGGCTGATGAGCGCACAGGCCGTTTTTCTGGGAATTTATATCCCAAAAATCCGGTCGTGACAGACTTGGTATCAGAGCCAGGCTGACCATTGGCTAATCCTATCCTAGCCAGGTCAATAAACCTAGGTTAACCCAAACCACCAGACCTTAGCCTAACCCCGGTCAAGCTTCCCGCGTAAGGTAGCCCCACAGTGACCCGACGCCCTTTTCGGCGGACGGTGCCCAACCTATCAGCCTAGCCCGCCGATCACGCGCCAGTGACCGACACCCAACCCGTCTCTATCGCAAGCGTGCGGAGGAAGACTCCATCCCCTTTCCCTATAAAAGAGCACGCTAGCTCAATCACAACACAACCTCTTTCCCCCAAACCGAGCCACGATGCCTGGCCCCATTGTTCACAATGAGACCACAGCGACCAACCTTGGAGGTTTTGTGACCGTGCTCGCAAACCTCACCCGCCGTGCCTATGCGTTAGAAGAGCCTCCTGAGTATGTTGTGTACCAGGGACCCATGTACGGTGAGAGCCGTCAGTACTGGGCCACTGTGCACATCTACGGTAGGGGTCTATCGCCAGAGCGCCCCTACAGGTTCACGGGAAGGACAACTTCCTTCGAGCCGCAAGCCATCCAACTGGCAGCCCGCGAAGCTATAGTTCAACTCCGGCACCTGTCGCCCAGAGTTAACTGTCGCTCGTTCTACTACTACCCCAGTCGTGACGGGTATGGTAGGCCGCCCCAAGTTGCCAACGGAGACCACGAGACGGATCCTGCGCTGTTGCATCTGGTGCGCTATGTAAGCGCACTAGAGCAACTGTTCGACCAAGTTACTCTTGATCTGATCGCAGCTCGTGGAGAGCTGGTTCGCCGAGCCCCGGCGAGGAGAGAAGCGGAGCCCGACACCGACAACCTAGTTGTGCTGTTCGGACACCCGATCGATCCCTTGAGGTCTGCGCCAGCCATCAACCAGAGCACTTTGGTGACCCTAGAAGCGCTTCGTCGCCTTTTGGAAACCCATTCCGACGGGATTTGGGCCAACAACCCCCGGGATGGTCATCACCATTTCCCCGACCCTGCAGCACCTCAGCCTCAACCAGCAAATCCCGACGGTGAGAACCGTGGAGAAGCATCGGCGTCCGCAAGGCCAGCCCACTTAGACATTAACGAAGTAGACTAAGTCGCTCAAAGTTGTATCGAGCCTTAGTTTTCCTACGCTTTGTAATGTGTGGCCTTGTATCGCTTTTGTTGCATGCTGTCTGTTTGAGCGCTCTTTTTTTGGAGTAGTAGCTATGCATGTGTACATTGGCGTACAGTTGCATTTTTATATTTCGGGCACAGCTGCCAAGACCAACCCCGTCAGCGCCCAGAGTAATGCGTCACCTTTATGTGATGTGTATATCTATGGCTTTGACCCGAGTACAGGATCGGCAGTCAGTTACCCTTCACCTCGGTAGATATCCCAGCCCCGGTGCTATATAAAGGCCACTTCGTGACCTTGCCGAGCACCCCTCACCTTTGTGCGCAGCACCCACAACCTTTCCTTGCCATGTCGACCCCCAGTATTTATCTGAGAACCCCAGACGCGACCCCGGGCAGTTTTGTCAAGTTATTGTGGGACTTTACCTGCAGTACTATGAGTGCCACCCATCCACCCCAGTACGAGTTACTCAAATCGAGGATCACTCCTTCCACCTCGAAATATTGGGCAGTGGTGCACATCCCTCCCGCCTACCCAAACCAAGACCCAACGGAAGTCTCCTTCGTGGGGAAATCCATGCCGACTCCGCATATGGCTATAGAAGCTGCTGCGTACGAGGCGCTCGCTCGTCTTCGATTCACAGTGCCCTATGCCAGTGAGCGAGCGTACTATTATTTTCCGAGCCGTGCAGCACCCGGAGAAGTTGCATCTTTTCCCGGTGGGCGCATTGAGCGAGGGTACTGGCCAACCTTGCCCAGTACGTCATCGCTCAGGAGCGTTTAACTCAGCGAGTAATGGGTTATCTCCAGAGCCTCGCTGATTTAAATCCTCGGATCGCTATTGGCAGACCACTGAGGCCCGACCAAGAAGGGCGCATTCATCGACTGGTCAACCCGCTTCCCCCGATAGAAGAGGAGTGTGCCCCAGTGCCAGAGGCATTCTCTCAGGACCCTGTCTTTTTACCGTTTTCCATGTAAACGCCTCCGATGTATTTATTGTCCCAGTACGTGTATTTATGTATCACAGCATGTTCGTAAAAATTTTGTGCGATGGATCCGATTTTCCTTAGTTCCTGTTTTGGCGAGCAGTTTTACTGCTGTTAGTTTTGTGTTAATTATTTTTTTGTCTCTCGCAACATGTTTTTGAGGAGATTCCTTTCCCCGAGTTATCGCTGCGTATATGCATATTTTCACGACATAGATTTTTTATTCGCGCAGCATCGTAGCAGCAAACTCTCCGCAGCCACCACTCGACCTCGAGCACTATTACAAATCCTTGAGCACATTTTTGCGCCTATCTAACCACACTCGAGGACACCACAGTCTCAGTAAGAGAGATTTGTGAGCGTTCATTCGAGCGCGAGCTGCCCCAGCACTCCGACAGCAGTTAGCCCCGAGGCCGCGCCTAATCCACGTGATCGCCGCCACCGCGAAGAGCTAACACTCGTGCGGCAGCATCACGACGATCATCCAGGATCATCGCGCACAGGAGCACGGAGAACCCCAGCAGCACCGCCAAGCCTCCACACACCAGGACCACATACCAGTCCGGCATTGCCTCCGCCATTAGAGCCTCGGCTCGAGCTCCTGCTAGCAGCAATGGAGGAGAAGGGAGGAGGAGTGGGAACAAGGCCGGGTGTGAGGAAGAAGAGAGGAGCACCGCGATCGTTTTATAGCCCGAGATCGGTGTACGGTGGGCGAGGTCCACCAGCGCCACTCGTCGCTCGACCGCCGGTGTTCGGAGGCGAGTCCGCGAGCAGTGCCGACAGCGCCCTGGCCCGCGAGGTGAGTGCACGCTGCACCGGCAGCTAGCACGCCGCGCACTACCATGGTACGGCCTCGATGCCCGACGAGCTAGGCATCGCCGGTGGAGGAAGCGCGGGAGAACGCGCGCGCGCGAGAGAGAGAGAGAGAGAGCCAGAGGAAGGAGAAGAGGCCGACAGTGGGCCCTGGGCCCACCTGTCAGCCAGAGAGAGCACTGTGCTCTCGGGTGCGACCAGCTTATTTTAGTAATTTAGAATTTATTATAAATTACTGTATCCCCGTAGAAATATCTCGTTTTCCCTAACCGTGGATTTTTCCACGCTGCGCCAGTGCAACACACTGTGGTTTTACACCACTTATTACCCTCTCACTGTAGCCGTTTTGTTTTTGTGCATTTGAAGGATTTCTTTGATAAAAACAAATTTGTTTCAAAACAATTCTTGTTCAAAACAACTTTTAACAAATCTCGAGGACGAGATTTTTCTTAAGAGGGGGGGGGGGGGTAGTGTTGTGACACCCAAAATTTTGGCCTTGTTTTTTTTATTTATTAAAATGTTGCCAGGAAATAAAACTTTTCCATTTGTCTAGTTTTACCTTTTATGATTTTTGGATTTTTGCTTCAAGTGGGAAAAAACCTTCAAAGAGTATTTTTGGACTTGTGTGCCCTCTTTATAAAATCAATCCTTTATCAGTGGATTTATTTGCATAATTATTTTTCATGAGTTTTAATTCTTTTAAAATGATCTTTCAAAAATTTGGAGCTCCTTTTTGCACTGCAACCATTTGATAAATGCTTCTAAAAATTTCACCAAAAATTTGGGGATGTCATGTGAGTTTTCCCCATCACTTTTATGCAAAAACTTTTTTTTGGTCATTGGAGATTTTGAGCTCCACATCAATTTTTCAAATCTGGTCCAGTAGGTATTTTGCACTACAACCCATTTAAATATTTCTTTAAAATTTCTTCCAAGGGTTTGAAGATGTCAATGGATGCATACAATTCATCTTCAAGCAAAAACCCAGTAATGTTCTTTGAAAAATTTAAGTGAATCATCTTCATTTCCATTCTGGTCCAGTTTGGTGATTTGTACTGCAACCCATTTTTATTTTGCTCTAATACCTTTGAGCTTTTTCCTAATATAGTCCTCCCTACCAAACTCTTAAGTCCAGGAGATTGGACCCTTAGGCATATTTTTGGTGCATGCAATGTCAGCCTTTAGTTTCTGCCCAAAACTGGTTTTCTAAAATTCTTGCACTATCAACTTTCCGTTTTTGCCAAACTAATCTTACCACCATCTCCTGCATCTAAAGAGACACTGATCTGGAGATTTTGGCCACTCCAAGAGTTGCCGAAGTGCATATGACATTCTGTCGAACACCAGGTGTGCACAGTCATTTTTGGCAAGCTCTCGGGTTTGCATTGTGGACTTGAACCCCTAACCTACCCACCTTGTCCACTGAGTGCCTTGTTACCCCTACCTCCATCCTGTGCAGTGCCAGCTCCACCCTCGAGCTCTAGAGCGCGCTGGCATTTCGTCGAGCAGGTGCCGTGCGTGCTCTGGGCGCGCCTAGAGCGCACGTTTTGCACGCGCGCACACTACGTCGACACGCCGCACTGCCGCCCTCGTCGCGTCCCATCTCTGACCCCTGCTCGCCTGCCGAACCCCGCCAGGCACTCGCCCTCTCTCCAGTACCCTCCAAGCTCCCCCTGGCACTCTGCAGCGCCGCCTTGGCAGCACGCCGGCGTCAGCAGCGGATTCCGCCGCGGGCGGCGCCGCCCAAACCACCAGCGCACGCCAGCTGCCCCGGAGCATAGGCCGTGCTTATCCTCCCGCTCGTCGGAGCGCGTTCGTCGCCGCCACGATACCCTGCAACTACAGGAAAGTGGTCGCCGGCGATCTTATCTTCTGCCGCCGCGGAGCCAGCCTCGTCACGTTATAAAAGGGAACCCCGAGCTCGTTCAAGGCTTCAGGCGACATCAGACACTCCCCGTAGAGCTTCCCACACAGTAGATCGACCCGTAGTGGCCATCTTCCTCAACTCCGGCAAGTTCGGTCGCCGCCGCAATCCAGTGCCGTTCATCGCAGCCAAGCCCTCCCCCACCAATCCAACACCACCAGTCGCTCCCTCTGGTCCTTGCGGAGCTGCCCAGCTACTCAACTTCGATCGGAGACCAACGGAGCACCAAAGTCACTTCACCACCGTAGCTTTTCTCCGCCGCGAGCTCGCCGCCGGCGATTCCTTCCACCTCCGACGACCCATCAACCACCCAAAGGACCGCCTCGGTCTAGCCGTTCCATCCTCGCCCTTGGATGCCCGTGAGGCGCTGCCGTTCGTCGACGGCGATCGCCGGAGCCCCGCTCCCGTCGGGCAGAAGAGAGGAGAAGGAGGGAAGAAACGGTCAAACTTGACCAGTGGGCCCTCTGGACCCACTGTCAGTGACCCGCGCGACCGCTCCCTCTGTTTAAGTGAAGGCGCAAACTCCCGAGTGCGTCTCCTCTACTGCGAAAGCGTATTTTCTTCTGAATCGTTTTCTTTTCTGGTTTTATTTAAAAACAGAGATTTGACCAAACTTTGACTGGCTATAACTTTTAAAATAAAACTCCAAATGAGTTGATTCTTTTTCCTACCTCTCTCAATTTTCATCTAGTTTATTTTAAGATTTATTTCAAAAATATTTGAGACAACTTTTGGTACTGCGTTTGAAATATTTGTTATTTGTATATTTGCAAAATAGGATTTTGGAGGAAAAGGGAAGCTTCCAAAAAGTGCATCCTATGCATACTCTTGAAGGCAAGCATTTCTGAACTCTGGCATAATATTTTCTTATGGTGTTTGGATGCGATCACAACACCTTTTGACTTGGAGTATGTGATAGCTTTATGTATCGATATGGTCTCGTGCAGGAATGCACTTTGGAGTTGTTTTGTGGTCAGCAATGGATACACTAGTGATTTGGGTCATCCTCGTGAGCTTCTCTTGCACACCGGTAGGAAGCCGGGAAAGTCGTGGTCTTGGGTAGACATGAGCTTGTCCCTAATCCCTCGTCGAGACGAGTATGCCCGGCATAGCATGGTGAGGCTCGAGGAGTGGTGATTTATTTCACTAGTGGTAATATTGTTGGTGGACACTTGGACCACCTGAGTCGGTTGTAGACCGAGTCTTGATCAATAGCTTCCTTATTTGTCAGTACCACCACTTGTCCCTGCAGGGGATAGGGTATGGTTCAGTAGGTTGTCAACCCCTTTCCAAAGCACACACCGTATAGAGAGGCCGTGATGAGGGTCCCATGGCCATGGATTAAAGCCAGTCATCCGGTCCGGGGGCATGGGTGTTTCGGTTGTAGCCGAAGGGGTAGCTCCCCAGTTTGCGCGCGGTATAAATTTTGTGATCCCATGCTACGTCGAGGTTGTAGCCTCCCCACTTAGAGTTTTGCTTGGCAGGTGTCGTGGGTGATTCCAGACACTGGTGAGTTAAGCTGGTGTGTGCAGGTCAGGCGTGTTTTCAATCAAAAGACCGTAGATGGAATTAGTCCCAAGGGACTGAGTAATCCCGTTACTCGTGGAAAATGGTACTCCCTCTGCAGAGGATATATCCTGTTGGATAGTCATGTCCTTGAGTAAAAACCACAGTCTGAGTTGAGTCTCAGTAACGGTATTCGGATGGAGAACGATTTAACTAGAACTCAGTAACGGTATTCGGATGGAGAACGATTTAACTAGAACTCAGTAACGGTATTCGGATGGAGAACGATTTAACTGGAACGTAGTAACGGTATTCGGATGGAGATACGGCTTGACTAAATTATCGGTTTTTTGGATGGAGAAACGACTGTACTATATATTGTTTATGATTGTGGCACATGTGGATTTCGATCCTTATTTATTTTTGGACTAACCATTTATATTACGTATATTATTGAGTATCCCTGGGATGGTTCTACCTCCTGGATATTCACTGTGATTATTCTCTTATAAGCCCTTTATGTGGTGTCGCCCCGACGCCCGACTGCGGCATTATTATTTCTGCATTTTCTGGGAATTTATATCCCAAAAATCCGGTCGTGACAATAGGGAGTCTAAATAAGAAAACGGAGATGCTTTATAGATGTTTGGGGATGATCCGGACCCATCGGCAACGACAGCCCGGTTCGGGTTTGGGTAAGTTTCGGACACACACACGAGGGGTCTGAGAGAGGTCAACGAGGACAAGGGGGGTTTTGTTGGTTTCGGAGAAAGAGAGAAGAAAGGGGTCGAATTGGTCTGAGAGAAGGTCAACAAGGGCAAGCGGTCTGACAACAGGTCAACGAAGACAAAGAGAGGAGCGGTCACTACGAACGGATGCAAGCTTTATGAAAACATGCAGATGCAATGCGCATGATGCTATGAGATGAGATGCATGACATGAACAAAATGCAAAACAAAAGACAAAACCCAACCACGGAGAAAATAATATATCACATAGCCGGAAATGGCAAGAGTTGGAGTTACAATAATGGAAAGTTACATCTGGGTCGTTACACGCGCACTCCGAGACGTATGCGCCGTGGAGCCCATCACCCCCAAGTTCAACCCTTGGTCGGCCTGCCCTATCACTTTTGATGCAGGGATCACCCGACTAGTATCCGACACGGAGGATCGGCTGCCTTGGTGCTAGACCCAATAATTGACGGATACCATCTCACCCGAGTCCTTATGGACGACGGCAGTAGTCTTAATCTGATATATCAGGACACAGTCCGCAAAATGAGGATAGACCCGACAAGAATCAGCCAAAGCAATACTATCTTTAAAGGAGTAATGCCAGGCCCAGAGGCCTGCTGCACGGGCTCTCTAGTACTAGAGGTTGTATTCGGTACTCCCAACAACTTCTGAAGCGAAGAGTTAACCTTCAACATCGCTCCATTCCGAAGCGGCTATCACGCACTACTCGGAAGAACGGCCTTCGCTCGTTTTAATGCAGTACCGCATTACGCTTATCTTAAGCTTAAGATGCCCGGTCCACATGGCATCATCATAGTTAGCGGAAACACAGAGCGTTCCTTACGTGCCGAAGAATGTGCGGTGGCTCTAGCAGGCGAACACTGAACGACCTTTCCAACCAGAATAAATGATCAGTCGTCAAGACCGCGGACACGGCTAGACGAGTCCGGCGCACCACTAGCTGTAACAGCTCGGATAAACCTGAGATGGGGTAGATGGATATACCCCCATAGGTGGTGCTAGGGGCTTCCCGCATGTAAAAAGGACTACAGTTCGGCCTGACCTTATTTAAATTAAATTTTAATGGTTTATTAAGAATAACCAATTTTTCGCACGAAAACTTTAACCTAGGTTTTTCTCTCTTACAGATGATCATCGTGCTACACCCTTCCAGGATACGGCACAACGGAGACACAGGCGCAGACGTGCAGCAGGGCCCCGTTCAAAGGTTTCTTTTTAGATTAAGACCCTGTGTAAACCTTTTTTACTGTCTCTTGTTGCTTCACACCCTCCGGATACACAACATAACCAAGAGGGATGCTGGCGTTATTGGCATTTTGTCACGTCAGACTAATGCACGTACCTGGAAATTTAGGGCTCATTATCAAGGGCGTTACTCAGCCCAGTCTACGTTGTAAAGTCCAAATACCTTAGGGAGTGTTCGGCGTCGCGAGTTAGGCCTTATATGCATTAGCTCCGAATCATTTCTTTGGTCAATAGTTGGTTTTTCCTGTCTCCCGTGTTTTGCTACCTTACGTTCTGCTCTATCGGCTAAGGTGGCACCGGGAGAACTACTGCGATTGTGCCCTGGTTCATCTGGATGAGCACCTCAGTAGAGAAAGCCGAAAACTGACTGTCATGATAAAGCGCGAGACTGGTCAACCACTCGATGACTCAGCGGAATCTTTGCGATTCCTCCGCATTAACGAAGGGCCGGTTTCCCGGTCATGTACGTACGCGCCCCGTATTCGGATGAGCGCGGAAGTACCAGGGGCTATATAGTAGCCCCACTGTCAAACTCCTATGGCTAAGTGAAAGTGTTAAAGCTATATAGTCTGATTGCCTTGTTCGCCGTGCTATCACCTCCTTAATGGACCAAGACGTTGGATCAAGTGTGAATACGCGCTTTTCTGAACACCCACGCATTATATGCGTGGGGCTGAAGCTGACGACTGCAAACTTTCAGGTTATATACATACATAAACGGCCGCACAGGAGGCATCATAATACTTTTAGGCAAAAATATAAACACAACCTTTATAATCCAAATAGCATTGTTTTTTACAATGGGGATACATGTCACTCGAACATGATACTCTTCGAGCACTGAGCCTCTATTAAACGAGCACCTTCTAGGACTTCTTCAAAATAGTGCTCAGTCGAGACCTGGCCTACGGCCGGATTCTGGGTTGCAATAGCGGTGGCCTCCATCTCTGCCCAGTATGTCTTGACACAGGCAAGAGCCATCCGCGCACCCTCTCTGCACGTCGACCTCTTTACAGCGTCGATATGCGGCACAGCACCAAGGAATTGTTGCACTAAACCAAAATAACTATTCGGCCTTGGTCCCTCCGGCCAAAGATGATCCACGATAGACCTCATGGCAAGTCCAGACAACCTATGGAGCTCGGCCCACTCGGCCATTTGTTCATTTAACAGCAGCGGACGCATTGGAGCACTGAACTGTGACCAGAACAATCTTTCCACTTCATGATCTTTCTCATCTTTGAAAAACTCAGTCGCATCAGTAGCACTCATTGCCAAGTCCGAGTACACGTCTGCAACACTCCATAAATGATCCAGAGGGGCATACTTCGGGTCTCCAAACTTCGTCCGCAACAAAAAGGGCTTCCCAGCCGTGATATCTCCGGCTTGACGGAGCTCCTCCTTCGCCGCTCTGATTTCAGAGCGCGTTTCCCTGGCTTCTTCCATGGCTTTTTTCAGGTCAGCTGCTTTCGCTTGGCTTCCCTTTTCAAGAAGCTTATATCGGTCGGCGGCATCTTTCAGCTCAACAGCCATGTTGGCTATTTTATCTTCGCTCTGACGATGATCAGCCTGTTCGGCTCTTAAATCTTTGACCGCCTTTAGGGCGGCCGCATCACTTCTCCTGGCTTGTTCCTTGGCTCGGGAAAGTTCCGCCCGAAGGGTCTCCACGGCGGCAGCTCCATCTGCAGTCACAACATATTATTGATACTAGCATCATGCCCCTCTTAATATTTGTTGACCACACGAAAATACATACCCTCTGATTCGTCAAGCCACTTGTTCACAAGCGCGATGTCGGCATCTACCGCATCAAGCTGCCGCCTCAGTTCCGCAAACTCACCAGTCTGGCCAGCCACCGGACCATCAGCATCCTACACATAAAAGCAGCGTGGTCATTACCTGGGACTATGATCCTCTGTTTGCCGCCTCTGGACAGCAACCAGAGTCTCAGGGGCTACCATCTACATAGGGCACACCTAGCGTGTGCGGTACTGTCAAAGAATATATATATTACTTTGCGCACCTCAAAACCTCTTAGCAGGCTCGTAAAAGCTTCATGCAACCCACTTTTGGCGGATGGAATCCTCTCAATCACCGTACCCATTAAGGTACGATGCGCCTCTGAGAGAGCCGCTTGCTCCAGAAGACCCATCAGTGCGTCCGGTTGTGCACCGGACAGTCCCGGACTCTTTCTGTTGCTCCCCCGAGGAGCCGAATACTCCGGACTTCGGGTGGCCGAAGGGTTACCTTTTGGCATTGGCGGATCAGGAGAAATCCTCCGTGATGACACCACAGGGTCGTCCGCCCCATGAGGCGGGGAAATAAGGGGAGGCATTTCGCTCTCCATCATCTCGGGAAGAAGATCCCCCGAAGACAAACTTTGTCGAGAAGGGCTATGAGCCGGACTGCAAGATATATGTCTCGGTTATTGTCCTCGGAGATAAAGCAGGATATATTTGCCAAAGTACTCTTGTTCACTTACAGCTCGGTGGAGGGCTGGCCCCCTTACGGGCACTGTGCGGTAAGGATGCCCTCCGGGGTAGGGCTCCCTGGCGAAGGTTTCTTCCCTCGTTTGGAAACCCTCGTTTCCAAGTCTTTAGAGGTGGTCCTTTTCCTTCCTTGGGGAGAGGGAATTTTAGATTCTTCTCCCTGATTATCCTCCTTCGCGGAGACACTAATTCCCCCGGTTTGGATGAGTAATGCGTGAGGCCCGCTTTTGGCTTCTTTATTCCTCCCTTTATCTTCCTCTGATGGCACTTGATAAGGTGCGTGCTCAAGCATCCTGACTAGTACAGGATCCAGTGAGCCTTCGGGAAGGGGGGCCGAACACCTGATCATCTTCGCCTTTTTTATCCAGTCCTGGTCAAAGAGCGATTTTTTCAGAATGATGTTGTGACAAATAAAAGGACAACATGTTCAGCCGCAGAATTACTTATGTAGGTATCTGGACGATAGCAGTTTAGACCCACGTCCTCGGTGGTGTCCGGACACTTTATTTGTGATCCGAAGAACAATCCATACATCTCTTCGAGCGTCACGCCGAAGAATTGCTGAATAGTTCGCGGTCCTTCCGGGTTGAACTCCCACATACGGAGAGGTCGACGTTGGCATGGCAGGACCCGACACATGACTTGCATTACCTTGACAGGACTGACATCTCTCTTGAGGAGATCTCGGATGCGACTCTGCAATGTTGGCACGTCATTAACTGGCCCCCAGTCCAGCCCCTTGTTGACCCATGACGCCAGTTGCGGCGGGGGGCCCGAACGGAAGGCGGGGGCAGCTACCCACTTAGTACTTCGGGGAGCTGTGATGTAAAACCACTCCCGCTGCCATAAGTTGGACATCTCCGGGAAGGAACCCTTCGGCCATGGAGCATCAGCGCCTTTGCTTATTATGGCACCTCCGCATTCTACGTGTCGCCCATCGATCATCTTCGGCTTCACATTGAAGGTCTTGAGCCATAAGCCGAAGTGTGGGGTGATGCGGAGGAAGGCCTCACACACGACGATGAACGACGAGATGTGAAGGATGGAATCCGGAGCTAGATCATGGAAATCGAGCCCGTAATAGAACATAAGCCCTCTAACAAAGGGATCAAGACTAAAGCCTAGCCCTCGGAGGAAGTGGGAAACAAATATGACACTCTCGCTGGGTTTGGGAGTGGGAATGACTTGCCCTTGAGCAGGCAGCCTGTGCGAGATTTCGGCGGTCAGATACCTGGCCTCTCTTAGCTTCTTCATGTCCTCCTCTGTGACAGAGGAGGCCATCCACCGGCCTTGAAGGTTGGATCCGGACATGATTGAAGGTCCGAAGCGCTTAACCTGAGCCTTGGGTGTTGGAATTCGAGGTGGGGGAAGGGAAGGATCGAGCACGAGAAGAAAAGGACAGGCCTTGGCCCCTTTATAAAGAGGGTGAATATCAAGCGTCCTCCGCGTGGCCGTTTGGAACTTGCCTAAAATCGAGGAGTCATACCAGCAGGCATGATTGGGTTACCCACACCCGTATTAATGAGAATCCCGTGATAAGGGGACACGATCTCTGCTTTGACAAGACGTGATAAGAAAACCGCCTCGCAACACATGAAGTGGCAGGCTGGGAAAAAACGGTTCGTAATGACCGGACCACGGCAGGATGTCACGTTATGAAAAGTTGTCAGCAGATTAGATTTGTGGAATATTATGCTCTCTATGGTGGTATGTGGAATTTGTTTTGCAGAGCTGGACACGATCCTTGTGTTCAAAATCTTCTATGGAGTATTCGGAGAAGGAACCCGCCTTGCAATGCCGAAGACAATCTGCGCGCCGGACTCATCGTCATTGAAGCCTGGTTCAGGGGGTACTGAGGGAGTCCTGGATTAGGGGGTCCTCGGACAGCTGGACTATATACTTTGGCCGGACTGGTGGACTATGAAGATACAAGATTGAAGACTTTGTCCCGTGTCCGGGTGGGACTCTCCTTTGTGTGGAAGGCAAGCTTGGCAATTCGGATATGTAGATCTCCTCCCTTGTAACCGACTCTGTGTAACCCTAGCCCCCTCTGATGTCTATATAAACCGGAGGGTTTAGTCCATAGGAGAACAACAATCATAATCATAGGCTAGCTTCTAGGGTTTAGCCTCTACGATCTCATGGTAGATCAACTCTTGTAATACTCATATCATCAAGATCCATCAAGAAGGAAGTAGGGTATTACCTCCATCGAGAGGGCCCGAACCTGGGTAAACATTGTGTCCCCCGCCTCCTGTTACCATCCGCCTTAGACACACAGTTCGGGACCCCCTACCCGAGATCCGCCGGTTTTGACACCGACATCTTACTTACCCACTGACTATCAGCAACGGGATAAATAATACCTGCCTCAAGAAGCTTTAGTATTTCCTTTCTTACCACTTCTTTCATCTTAGGATTCAGCCGTCGTTAGTGATCACGAACTGGTTTGGCATCTTTCACCAAATTTATTTTATGTTGACAAAGAGTGGGACTAATGCCCTTAAGATCATCAAGAGTATATCAAATAGCAGCGCGGTGCTTCTTCAGTGTTTTCAATAATCTCTGTTCCTCAAGCTCTGAAAGGGTAGCACTAATAATAACAGGATATATCTTCTTTTCATCAAGATAAGCATATTTAAGGGTATCAGGCAATGGTTTAAGCTCAAATACGGGATCACCCTTGGGTGGAGGAGGATCTCCTAGGATTTCAACGGGCAAATTGTGTTTCAAGATGGGTTCCTGTTTAAGGAATACTTCATCTATTTCCCTTCTTTCATTCATAAACATGTCATTTTCATGGTCTAGCAAGTATTGTTCTAAAGGATCACTAGGAGGTACTGCAATAGAAGCAAGACCAATAATTTCATCTTTACTAGGCAATTCCTCTTCACGGTGTTGTCTACGAAATTTAGAGAAATTAAACTCATGAGACATATCACCCAAACCAATAGTAACAACATCCTTTTCGCAGTCTATCTTAGCATTAACAATGTTCAAGAAGGGTCTACCAAAAATAATTGGGCAAAAGCTATCTTGTGGGGAACCGAGAACAAGAAAATCAGCAGGATACTTAGTTTTCCCACACAAGACTTCAACATCTCTAACAATTCCTATTGGTGATATAGTATCTCTATTAGCAAGTTTAATTGTGACATCAATATCTTCTAACTCAGCAGGTGGAATATCATGCATAATTTCTTTGTATAAGTCATGAGGTATTGCACTAGCACTAGCACCCATATCACATAAGCCATGATAACAATGATCTCCTATTTTAACAGAAATAACAGGCATGCCTACCACAGGTCTATGTTTATCTTTAGCACAGGGTTTAGCAATTCTAGCAGTTTCATCACAGAAATAAATAACATGCCCATCAATATTATCAGCCAAGAGATCCTTAACGATTGCAATATTAGGTTCAACTTTGACTTGCCCAGGAGGTGTATAGGTTCTAATATTGCTTTTACGAACCACAGTTGAAGCTTTAGCATGATCTTTTATCCTAACAAGAAAAGGTGGTTTCTCAACATAAGCAGTAGGAACAATAGGATCATTATAAGTGATAGTCTTTTCTTCAACTTTAATAGGTGCAGCTACTTTTACTTCTATGGGGGGATGATATTTAAACCACTTCTCCTTAGGGAGATCAACATGAGTAGCAAAAGATTCACAGAAAGAAGCTACTATCTCAGAGTCAAGTCCATATTTAGTGCTAAATTTACGGAAAACATCGATATCCATAAAAGATTTAACACAATCAAACTTAGGTGTCATACCTGACTCCTTACCTTAGTCGAGATCCCAATCTGCAGAGTTGCATTTAATTCTTTCCAATAAATCCCATTTGAATTCAATAGTCTTCATCGTAAAAGAGCCAGCACAAGAAGTATCGAGCATGGTGCGATTGTTATCAGAAAGCCGAGCATAATTTTTTTGAATAATTATCCCTCTTGGGAGCTCATGATTGGGACATGAATATAACATTGATTTAAGCCTCCCCCAAGCTTGAGCGATGCTTTCTCCTTCGCGAGGCCAAAAATTATATATATATATAATTGCGATCATGATTAATAAGATGCATAGGATAAAACTTCTGATGAAATTCCAATTTCAATCGTTTGTAGTTCCATGATCCCATATCATCACATAGCCTATACCATGTCAATGCATCTCCCTTCAAAGATAAAGGGAAGACCTTCTTCTTAATAACATCATCGGGCACACCTGCAAGCTTAAATAATCCACAAACTTCATCCACATATATTAGGTGCTCATTATGATGCATTGTTCCATCTCCTGCAAAAGGCTTAGCTATCATACCCGAAGGAATCTCAAAATAGACATTTTCATTTTCAGTAGGTTCAGTAGGTTGAGGAGCAGCTCTTTGCTCTACTGGTCGGGGTGAAGATACCTCGAACAAGCCCCTCAGAGGATTACTTTCCATAGTAACAAGTGACAGTAAATTTCAGCACACTATATAAATTTTTCCTTACCAAATTCCACCTACCAAAGGCGCTTCACTCCCCGGCAACGGCGCCAGAAAAGAGTCTTGATAACCCACAAGCATAGGGGATCTATCGTAGTCCTTTCGATAAGTAAGAGTGTCGAACCCAACGAGGAGCAGAAGGAAATGATAAGCGGTTTTCAGCAAGGTATTCTGTGCAAGCACTGAAATTAGAGGTAACAGATTGTTTTGTGATAAGATAATTTGTAACGAGCAACAAGTAACAAAAGTAAATAAAGTGCAGCAAGGTGGCCCAATCCTTTTTGTAGCAAAGGACAAGCCTGGACAAACTCTTATATAGAGAAAAGCGCTCCCGAGGACACATGGGAATTATCGTTAAGCTAGTTTTCATCACGTTCATATGATTTGCGTTCGATACTTTGATAATTTAATATGTGGGTGGACCGGTGCTTGGGTGCTGTTCTTAATTGAACGAGCATCCCACTTATGATTAACCCCTATTGCAAGCATCCGCAACTAAAAAAGAAGTATTAAGGTAAACCTAACCATAGCATGAAACATGTGGATCCAAATCAGCCCCTTACGAAGCAACGCATAAACTAGGGTTAAGCTTCTGTCACTCTAGCAACCCATCATCTACTTATTACTTCCGAATGCCTTCCTCTAGGCCCAAATAATGGTGAAGTGTCATGTAGTCGACGTTCACATAACACCACTAGAGGAGAGACAACATACATCTCATCAAAATATCGAACGAATACCAAATTCACATGACTACTAATAGCAAGACTTCTCCCATGTCCTCAGGAACAAACGTAACTACTCACAAAGCATATTCATGTTCATAATCAGAGGGGTATTAATATGCACAAAGGATCTGAACATATGATCTTCCACCAAATAAACCAACTAGCATCAACTACAAGGAGTAATCAACACTACTAGCAACCTACAAGTACCAATCTCAGACATAGAGACAAGAATTGGCTACAAGAGATGAACTAGGGTGTGAGAGGAGATGGTGCTGGTGAAGATGTTGATGGATATTGGCCCCCTCCCGATGAGAGGAGCGTTGGTGATGACGATGGTGATGATTTCCCCCTCCCGGAGGGAAGTGTCCCCGGCAGAACAGCTCCGCCAGAGCCCTAGATTGGTTCCGCCAAGGTTCCGCCTCGTGGCGGCGGAGTCTCGTCCCGAAAGCTTCCTTATTATTTTTCTTTGGACGAAAGACTTCATATAGCAGAAGATGGGCACCGGAGGGCCAACAGGGGGCCCACGAGGTAGGGGGCGCGCCCGGGGGGTAGGGCGCGCCCCCACCCTCGTGGCCAGGGTGTGGGCCCCTCTGGTATTTCTTCGGATCAGTATTTTTTATTATTTCCAAAAATAACTTTCATGGAGTTTCAGGACTTTTGGAGTTGTGCAGAATAGGTCTCTAATATTTGCTCCTTTTCCAGCCCAGAATTCCAGCTGCCGGCATTCTCCCTCCTTATGTAAACCTTGTAAAATAAGAGAGAATAGGCATACGTATTGTGACATAATGTGTAATAACAACCCATAATGCAATAAATATCGATATAAAAGCATGATGCAAAATGTACGTATCACTACCAAGGATAGACAACTAGGTTCTCGGATCCCACACATACCAAGCATTTCAAAATCATACACACAATATGCTCGATATGTGCAAATACAACATGGCATGACAACAAGACTCTACGACTCAGAGTATTTATTCATTAGGCTCCGAAGAGCTAGATATTACAAACATGGGTCTGATGACCTGGCATTCAAGTCATACAAGCAACAAGCACATGTGGAAGCTTAACTTGTCTGAGTACAGACAACTACAAATGAAAAGGCTGAGAAGCCTGACTATCTACAAGACCCTGCCGAGGGCACAAGATCGTAGCTAAGGTAACAAGTTAACATCGAAGTCCACGCGGAACTACTAGCAAGACTGAAGTCTCTCTGCAAAAACATAAATTAA
Organism: Aegilops tauschii subsp. strangulata; assembly: GCF_002575655.3. Classification (NCBI taxonomy): domain Eukaryota; kingdom Viridiplantae; phylum Streptophyta; class Magnoliopsida; order Poales; family Poaceae; genus Aegilops; species Aegilops tauschii. Next base: position 518,940,282 of record NC_053039.3, read on the forward strand.
GCAAACATGAGGGGTGGTGGAGTTGAACTGCATCAGAAGTATCTACATATGTATCGGTATCCACAAAGGGGTGGTGGAGTTTAACTGCAGCAAGCTAGCTTTGACTCAGTGGCTAACCTGAACTATGACTGCAAGAAACTCTTTTGAGGTGGCGCACACGAGTCCACATATTCATCATATCAATACACCACTATGGATCCGCTCCCATCTCCCTACGAGAACGCCATCCATAACACTCACGCTTATCTTGCGAGTTTTAGAGTATCCACTTTCACTTGTCTATGAACTGTATAGGCAACCCAGAAGTCCTTTACCGCGGACACGGCTATTCGAATAGATGATGTTAAACCTGCAGGGGTGTACTTCATCACACACGCTCTCGCCACTTACCACCATGTACACGACGTGTATCTCGGCAACCTTCAAGCGGAAGCCTGGCGAGGGAGTCGGCCACCACCTGACTAACCACACAAGTCTCTAGTCCAGGTTTATCGCCTATTCGGGTTCCATCCGCAAGGAGATCTGGCCGGGGTGTCGCTCACGGCCCCAAACAATGTGTACAGGGTTCCAAGCCCACCAAACGAGCAGCGCTCGGTATACCCGGCCACGGTGCCTAGTCTGTCCCAAGCCCACCTGTACTGGGTGCCACTTGGTAGACTACTAACACTACCTACAAACACCAGAAACTAGTTGCAACTCCTGGACGGAGATTAGGTTGGTTGCGTGGTAGTAACTGTTCATGGATCACAAAACAGAACTCGGTTCCTGAGGACGGCTGCAATGAGACAACCCACCATGTACTCCTACATGGCCTCTCACCACTACCTTTACCAAATCATGTTCACACACTTAGCTCTCAATAGTAGGACATGTTCACAACTTTCCAATTCATCCCCGATGAATCAGACCTGACACAACTCTAAGCAATAGCAGGCAAAACAAACAAGCATGAATGAGTAGGCACATCAGGGCTCAAACAACTCCTACTCATACTAGTGGGTTTCATCTATTTACTGTGGCAATGACAGGTCATGCAGAGGAAAGGGGGTTCAACTACTGTAGCATGTAACAGTTGAATCGCTGTTGTCCTAATGCAGTAAAAGAGAGAAGGAGCGAGAGAGTGGGATTGTATCAGAATGACCAAGGGGGTTTTGCTTGCCTGGCACTTATGAAGATAGCATTGGGTCTTCATCAGTGTCAACGATCACAACGTCGGAACAACGTCTACCGAGGGGGAACAACATCGGCAAACAGAGAATAAACACAATCAATGCAATGCACAATATGATGCATGAACATGGCATGTATATGTGATGTTGTTTGTGCTAATGCAAACAGCAACAAGTTCAATGGAGCTCATTTGGATCAAGGATTCAAATGCAACTCCAAACTTAAGCATTTTAAATGCCCTGTATGTGTTTTCATCTATACAGCAGGTTTAGGTTGGCTTGTCATGCATGAAACTAGTACGGATGGATAGATTGAATTTTTTCTGATAATTTTTCATATATAAATTATTTCATTCTTTGCTACGGTTGATTTTATATGATTTTTAGATGTTTTGGGCATTTTCTAAAAATAATACATCATTTAAGATTTATTTAAATTTCAGAAAGGAATTATTGCGTTAGCATGACCTCACAGTGACGTCAGCAGGTCAACGGGTCAGTCCAGGTCAAACCTGACGTGTGGGGTCCACACATCAGTGACACGGTTAACTAACAGAGTTAATTAAAATTAAACTAAACCTAATCTAGATTAGTTAAGGCCTGGGCCCACATGTAAGTGGCACTTGCTCTAATTAGTGATTAACTTAAAACTATTAGGGCGCTGGGCCCACTAGTCAGTGACTATAGGTTGGTTAGCTGGAAGTGATTAGCGCTAATCACGCGGCCACGTCGGCACGCTGGAGTTTGGCTGGCGATGACCAATGGGACGGCAGAGACGCGTCGGGTTCACGCTACAGGGCACCGTTTAGGGCGCGGTTGGGTTCTACGGCGAGCTGGATGGGTGCCGCATCCGGTGGTGCAAGCGGTTGGGTGCGGGGAGGCCGGGAACGACGGCAATGATGACAACCGCGGTGGCTAGAGTTCGGACCTCAGCGAGAACGGCGTTGCATCGCACGGAAGGAACAGTTGGTGGGCGCTATGGACTCCTGACGGCGTGCTGAGCACGATGACACGCTCAGTTGCGGCTATAGATGACGGTGGTCATGGCGGCGACATGGCCGGCGGAGCCAAGCTCCCGACCGTGATGGCCAACGGGGTTAGGGGGCAGCTAGAGTGACGTGGCTAAGGGGAGAAGGAAGAGAAGCTCACAGGGAGTGCAGGAGTGGCCTCGGCATGCTCGGGGAAGCACCGGAGCAAGTAGAGCGGCGAGGGGGATCTCCGGCGGTCGGCGATGAAGATGATGAAGGTGGCGACGATGCAGGGTGTCACAGCCCCAGAATAATGCTTGTAATTAGTGGCATTGCATCCATGCATCATGTCTAAATTTATTTGAAAATTGAAATGGGGATTGATCAACCCCTAGCACCAACGCAATGCAAATAGGTTCAACTTAAAAATATTTTCAATAAACCCAAACTGACTTTAGAAAAAGTCCATCATTTCTGAAATTGGTGAATCCTCTGACAAAAATGATGCACATTTTTCCTAGGTCATTTAAGGTTTTTTCGATTAAATCATAGGTATTTGAATTGGGGCTTATAAATGTTATATACATTTTTAACTGCTCCAATAATTCTGAAATTTTTGTTGGGGCTCTGGAATTATTCAGTTAGCATCCAAAAATATTTTCAGAATTCATTTAAATGGTTTAGCACTATTGCTAAATCAAAACACAAAGACAGAAAATAGGAAATGATAAAAAGGAGAGCAACTTACCTGGTCTCACCTGTGCAGCCCACCAGAGAGCTCAGCCATCGCTGTAGCAGTCGGCCCAGCCCACCAGCGCCCTCCCTGTCGTCTACCTCCTCGAGACAGTGGCACAGGGGCATGTGCTCGCCGCGCGCCGGCACGCGCCGGCCACCTCCTGCCTCCCTGCCTGTCTCCCCATCGCCCTGAGGATGCCACGCGACCCCTTGGCGCCCTCTCACTCCCTTCCGTGTCTGTCCCTTGTCTGCCCCTCTCCCCCGAGCACCACCGAGCGGAGCTCGTCGCCACCGACACCGTTCGCCACGGCCACCGACCCTCGCTCGCCCATACAGTGTATCCAAGAGCTCCGGGTCCTCCTCCTCATCCTCTCCACCAAGCCATGGAACGATGGACGCACCACAACGTCGACAGCATCGCTGTTTCCATCGCCGGCCACCGTGGATCCTCGCCGTCGATTCGGGAGCTACCGGGCGTCCCCGACCTCGACCTCGCGCTCGTTGGACTCGCTGTGAGCCTCCGCACCGAACCTCCCTCTCCCTGATGCCGATTTCTTCCTCTAACCACGGGTTCCGTCGAGCCCGAGAGCTCATAGCCGCCGGCCACGAGGTCGCTATGGCTAGAGCCCACACACGTCGCGTCCGAGCATGCTGTCGTCCTCAGCACGTTCCCAGGAACCCAGAGCACCTACCCACTCTTCCTCCCGTGCACCGTAGCGCTCTGTCCATCTTCACCGAACTCCAGCCGCCGCGCAAGTTGCTGCCGCCGTCGACCTAGGCCACCGGAGCTGCTGCTGCGTGCACCACCCGACGCGGACGAGCCTCCTCATCGCATAGACGCACTTCGCCGTCCATATGGTCGCCGGAAAGCAAAACCCGAGCATCGCCGTCTTCTCTGGACGTCGCCGGCGGCTTAACTCCGGCCGTGCCGACGTGGCACCGTCATTAGTGGCTAATGACGCCACTAACCAACCCCCTGGTTACACTGACAGCCGGGCCCCACCCCATAATTAACCACAGGGTTATTTCCCTGCTTAAATTAAGCTAATGCTTTGACCGCGCCACCTCAGCGTTGACCTGGGCCCCACTGTCAGGTTTGACTTGGAGCAGCCCGTTTGACCCGCTGACGTCATGCTTACACATTGCTGATGCAGTTAATCATTTTCTGGATTAAAAATAATCCAGGAAATTCCAGAAATTAGCAAAACTTCAAAAAATCATAGAAAATAATCTATAGCTTAGAATGAAATAATTTATATATGAAAAATGATCAGAAAATCCAATCTATCCATATGTACCATTCTCATGCATGTTTGAGCAACTTAAAGCTACTGTATATGACAATTTGAATTAATGGCATTTGAAATGCCTTATGTGGAGTTTGAATTTGAATCTAGTGTTCAAATCAACTCCATTTCAATCGTTGCTAGCTGCATTAGCTCAAATCACAGCATATTTCCATGTCATGATCATGCATCATATTGTGGCATTGCATTGATTGCGTTGTTTCTCTGTTTGCCGGTAATTGTCCCCTCTCAGTAGACGTTGTTCCGGTGATGTGTTCGATGACACCGATGAAGAGCTATTCTATCTTCGGAAGTGTCAGGCAAGCAAAACCCCCTTGTTCATTCCGATACAATCCCACTCTCTCGCTCCTGCTCTCTTTTACTTCACCAGGACAACAACGATTCAACTGTTACATGCTGCGGTAGTTGAACCCCTTTCCTCTGCACGACCTGTCATTGCCATAGTAAATAGATGAAACCCACTAGCATGAGTAGGAGTTGTTTGAGCACTGATGTGCCTACTCATTCATGCTTGTTTGTCATGCCTGCTACTGCTTAGAGTTGAGTCAGGTCTGATTCATCGGGAATGAATTGGAATGTGGTGAACATGTCTTACTGTTCAGAGCTAAGTGTGTGAACAGGATTTGATAAAGGTAGAGGTGAGAGGCCATGTAGGAGTACATGGTGGGTTGACTCATTGAAACCATCCTCAGGAACTGAGTTCCGTGTTTGTGATCCATGAACAGTTACTACCACACATTGGGTTCCGGTAACTCGACCCCTCTCGGCTTATTAATCGCCTCAATCTCTTTCCAGGAGTTGCAACTAGTTTCTGGTGTTTGTAGGTAGTGTTAGTAGTCTACCAAGTGGAACCCGGTACAGGTGGGCTTGGGACAGACTAGGCACAGTGGCACGGTGTACCAAGTGGCACCCGGATGGTGGGCTTGGGAACCCTGCTCACATCGTTTGGGGCCGTGAGCGACACCCCGGCCGGATCTCCTTGCGGATGGAACCCGAATAGGCGATAAACCTGGACTAGAGACTTGTGTGGTTAGTCAGGTCGTGGCCGACTCCCTCGCCAGGCTTCTGCTTGAAGGTTGCCGAGATACACGACATGTACATGGTGGTAAGTGGCGAGAGTGTGTGTGAAGAAGTACACCCCTGCAGGGTTAACATGATCTATTAGAATAGCCGTGTCCGCGGTAAAGGACTTCTGGGTTGCCTGTAGAGTTCCTAGACAAGTGAAAGTGGATACTCTAAAATGCGCAAGATAAGCGTGAGTGCTATGGATGGCGTTCTCGTAGGGAGACGGGAGCGGATCCATAGTGGTGTATTTATATGGTGAATATGTGGACTCGTGTGCGCCACCTCAAAAGAGTTACTTGCTGTCGTAGTTCAGGATAGGTACCGAGTCAAAGCTGGCTGGCTGCAGTCAAACTCCACCACCCCTTTGTTTACCGGAGTCCTGCTAGCCCAGCACTACTGCTCCGGAACACTTAGACTGGCCGGCATGTGATTCACATCGTTCCTGTGTTTGTACCTTCGGTGAAATGTCATGCGGTGACTTCCGGAGTCCTGCTAGCCTGCTACAGCCCGGGTTCCCGGAGTCCTGTTAGCCCAGTTGCTACAGCCTGGATTCACACGTTGATGACCTACACGTTCGATGCTGGTTCATGTATGCCTGTCCCCGTAAGTTAGTGCCACTTTGGGTTCACGACTAGTCATGTCGGCCCGGTTTCTCTGTCATATGGATGCTAGCGACACTATCATATATGTGAGCCAAAAGGTGCAAACGATCTTAGGCCAGGTAATGTGGCACCTGTGGGAATACCGTGCATGAGGCCGCAAAGTGATATGATGTGTTACATGCTAGATCGGTGTGACTTAGAATCAGGGTCCTGACAGCTTTGGTATCAGAGCCTGACTGCCTGTAGGATTACCAAGCCAAACTGGTCGAAGTTGAGTCTAGAAATGCTTTAGTTATATAAGGGAATTGATATTGGAAGGGAACGTAAGGCTCTTTTTACTCCTTTACCTTATGCCTTCTGATCTGAGTCAACCTCTTCTTTTCTACGAGCATTAGGATCTAGGATTTCTCATCTTCTATCAGGATCATGTGTTACTAATCCGTAGACTCATAGGATTGATGGATTCAAGCCTCAGTTCAGTTCTACTACTTTCGTATGTTCATAGCTGGCCTCAGAACCTTGATATTGTGATGTTGAGTGGTCATGCCACCATTTTGTAGGATGTCTCAAATCTTTTTCGAGCAATTACAACCGTTATGCTGTCCGAGTCATCCCAGGTTTCTAAATAGTCTGATGCATTTGCAAGTCCCTTCTTCCCGTTTCCGATGTCCTTTTGGGCCAGATTAAGCACACTAAACGGTCTGTTGAGGTACTACATTGCCTTGACATATATGTTGGAGCTAGTATTATGACCCTAAGCATCCTAGAGAACCACTCAGTAATCTAGCAATGCTTTGTATCCCTAGTGTGATAATTCTGGCCATCATTCTCAAAAGCATCTCGTGATGCCATTTAGTAGTAGGCATTCTATCCCTGGGTTTTTGAACCCGAGATTCACTCTACTCATTCATCTTGATAGTGTTTGCTAGTTCCTTTAGGATATTAGTAACCTTGCGATAGTCCTCGAGTTCCGTGGTATTTCCTTCTTCCAAATACCATGAACTGCTTATGGCAGGAGTTCTGTTGAACCAAAAGATCACAACCAAAGTGCTCTTGATGAGTTCTCGATTCTATGTTGTGACTCTGCCAGATCTACCTTTCTGCATGGGTTATCTGGAAGAAATATGTTGAGCTTTGTTCGACATACTAATCTATGCATCCACAACTCAGAAAGATATATGTCCCTTTGACTTGTCCCTCTTTAGTTGTATTCCGACCTTCGTCTATCAATAGAGAGTCAAGGGTATGTGTGCATTCGTGTTCATCGATGCCTATTATTCTTGTGGTCCGTCAAGCCATCCTATTCCGAATTACTAGGAGAAACAAACTCCATTACCTCATCCATATCTAGGATTGGGTCAAAGTAGTTGTATCCCACAGATCAAAATGCCAATCCAGCTTTTGTTCTGTCCTACCCTGGAGTATTACCCCCTTTATGTCAAGAATATCATAGGAATTGCACCATGTCTTATGAATTCTTGACGAAGTGATACTTCTCACCATTGTTCTTCATTCCTCGGTCTCTGTGTTGTTGCAACCGAAATGCCGACAAGTGAAATATGATGTGTGAAATCAATACTCTTAGCAACCCCGTTGCTTGGTATTTAAAGTACAATAATTTCATTCTTAGTGTGTTGGTTATTGAATCACCATACTAGGACTGATTGTGCTACCTAGTCTTATTTTCGGTGCACTCTTCGATCAATGAGTTAGGATTGTGTCAATCCCTCGCCCTTTTGATCATATCACCTTGCCTCGAAAGCAAGATTGATCTCGAGCTTAATAACATATCGGTGGTTCATGATTTTCCGATTATCCTTTCGGAAGTATTACCAGGTTTCCCCCTGACTGTTATGTTGAACTCGTGATCAAGTTGGTTTCCTTGAAACCACCCCTTCTCCAAGAATCCGTGTTGGATACCCCTGAGCTAGTTGGTCCAGCTAAACAACAACTTGGAGAGTTGGAAGATGAAAGCTTGTCCGACTTAGTTCATTTCCAAAGGGATATCTTGTGTGGTGTGTCTGATGTAGAAAGATGATATCTTCATCAGTTGACCCTCGTGATCAGTTGTTGAACCTATTGTCTTGCCCAAACCTTGATTTGAGTGTGGGCCATCGTCAAATCAAATCAGAACCAACAATATTCGTAATGCTGTCTTACTCGTGGTTGATTCCTCGAGCATAAACCATTATATCTTCTGGGTCTGACCAATGCTATCACCTTGTTCACATAATTGTGGAATTCCACTTATATGGAAACCTAGATGAATTGTTGTTGAGCCCATTGACATCATTTTGTCTCCTCCATGATTCATGTTGAACATTAAATAGTGTTGGAAACTTTTTAAGCATTGCCTTCGTGTTCCATTCATGAGGTATATGTTTGGATGAAAGAAGTGACTTCCTCTAGTTCATGTGCATTTGAAGCAAGTTGCCGCCGTGAATTTGAGAAAGTTTGTTTTTTTGCCTCCTCTGGAATCGTCCTAAGTCAGTCACGCATGTGCGAAGTATTCTGTGGTTTGATAGACTGATCATCTACATTCCATATGCATTCCCTAGCACACCAAGCCACTGATTGATTTGTTCAAGGAAAAGAAGTTCCTTCTTAAGACTCGGGGCTTATACAAGGACTTCAATATCCTCGATGATGGTTCCCCCACCTGAACTCGGTAGTGTTTTATTATAAGACTACTATGTGGTCATGCTTGTCTGGGACATCGTGTTCACATGTGTGTAGCAGAACCGGCTCATGTTTTGGAGCTTACTATCATAGTTCATCTCTCGAGAATCTCGCAACATTATCTCGTCGATTTGTGTTGCAAAATTTCCTTTCAGACATGTTGAGTCTGGAATTTCCTGCCGCCAACCAGATCCGAATCTTAGGCATTTATGATGGTTGGGGCATCTCATGGATTTTGATCTTAGTTCCTCTATAATCCCGGTAAGTCAATGTAGTGGTTATTCTGCTGAGTCAAGATATCATCCACCTCCCATGAGGATGTGACTTATAGTCCCCTTCCCAAACTGAGTATGCCAATTCTTTGAACTCCTTCAAATGATCGATTGTGATTGCCTTAGGCTGGTATAAAGAGTTTCAATGATCTTTGTATCAAAAGTAATTCTTTTTGCCACTTAAGGGAATAATTCTACGAGTCACCTTCCCTAAGGTGTCACGTTACGGAATCATGGCAATCATCTCCTTGCTACTTTGGAACCATGCACCATCTTACTTAAGCGTGGAATGGTTGCCTACCAATTTGAACCTTCGCCATCTTTTTCTTTTCCATCATCCCTGATGTGTGTTTTGTGTCTCAACTCAAGAGATGTTCTTACGTCTCACTCCATGAACTGATCTTGAGTTGCTCGATCTTCGAGAAGATCGATTCTTGTAGAGTTTCCTTCTATCGTCATCATGTTGGATCAAGATCTCGAAAGCAAAGGCGTCGAGACAAAAATGAGGAAATGAATCAACATCTTCGAGAACGACAATTGGATCATGAAGTTTGTGTTAGCTTGTGTCCCCTCTGTCTTCTTACCTCACGTCTAGAATCTCGGGACGAGATTCTTGTTTAGTGGGGGTGAGTTGTCACAACCCCAGAATAATGCTTGTAATTACTGACATTGCATCCATGCATCATGTCTAAATTTATTTGAAAATTGAAATGGGGATTGATCAAACCCCTAGCACCAACGCAATGCAAATAGGTTCAACTTAAAAATATTTTCAATAAACCAAACTGACTTCAGAAAAAGTCCATCATTTTTGAAATTGGCGAAACCTCTGACAAAAATGATGCACATTTTTCCTAGGTCATTTAAGGTTTTTTGGATTAAATCATAGGTATTTGAATTGGGGCTTATAAATGTTATATACATTTTTAATTGCTCCAATAATTCTGAAACTTTTGTTGGGGCTCTGGAATTATTCAGTTAGCATCCAAAAATATTTTCAGAATTCATTTAAGTGGTTTAGCACTTTTGCTAAATCAAAACACAAAGACAGAAAATAGGGAATGATAAAAAAGGAGAGCAACTTACGTGGTCTCACCTGTGCAGCCCACCAGAGAGCTCAGCCATCGCTGTAGCAGTCGGCCCAGCCCACCAGCGCCCTCCCTGTCGTCTACCTCCTCGAGACAGTGGGACAGGGGCGTGTGCTCGCCGCGCGCCGGCACGCGCCGGCCACCTCCTGCCTCCCTACCCGTCTCCCCATCGCCCTGAGGATGCCACGCGACCCCTTGGCGCCCTCTCACTCCCTCCCGTGTCTCTTCCTCGTCTGCCCCTCTCCCTCGAGCACCACTGAGCGGAGCTCGTCGCCACCGACACCGTTCGCCGCGGCCACCGACCCTCCCTCGTCCATCCAGTGTATCCAAGAGCTCCGGGTCATCCTCCTCATCCTCTCCACCAAGCCATGGAACGACGGACGCACCACAACGTCGCCAACATCGCTGTTTCCTTCGCCGGCCACCGTGGATCCTCGTCGTCGATTCGGGAGCTACCGAGCATCCCCGACCTCGCCCTCGCGCTCGTTGGACTCGCTGTGAGCCTCCGCACCGGACCTCCCTCTCCCCGATGCCAATTTCTTCCTCTAATCGCGGGCTCCATCGAGCCCGAGAGCTCATAGCCGCCGGCCACGAGGTCACCGTGGCTAGAGCCCACACACGTCGCGTCCGAGCATGCTGTCGTCCTCAGCGCGTTCCCAGGAACCCAGAGCACCTACCCACTCTTCCTCCCGTGCACCGTAGCGCTCTGTCCATCTTCACCGAACTCCGGCCGCCGCGCAAGTTGCTGCCGCCGTTGACCTAGGCCACCGGAGCTGCTGCTGCGTGCACCACCCGACACGGACGAGCCTCCTCGTCGCGTAGACGCACTTCGCCGTCCATATGGTCGCCGGAAAGCAAAACCCGAGCATCACCGCCGTCTCTAGACGTCGCCGGTGGCTTAACTCCGGCAGTGCCAACGTGGCACCGTCATTAGTGGCTAATGACGTGACGCCACTAACCAACCCCCTAGTTACACTGCCAGCCGGGCCCCACCCCATAATTAACCACAGGGTTATTTCCCTGCTTAAATTAAGCTAATGCTTTAACCCCGCTACCTCAGTGTTGACCTGGGCCCCACTGTCAGGTTTGACTTGGACCAGCCCCTTTGATCTGCTGACGTCATGCTTACACATTGCTGACGCAGTTAATCGTTTTCTGGATTAAAAATAATCCAGGAAATTCCAGAAATTAGCAAAACTTCAAAAAATCATAGAAAATAATCTATAGCTCAGAATGAAATAATTTATATATGAAAAATGATCAAAAAATCCAATCTATCCATTTGTACCATTCTCATGCATGTTTGAGCAACTTAAAGCTACTGTATATGACAATTTGAATTAATGGCATTTGAAATGCCTTATGTGGAGTTTGAATTTGAATCTAGTGTTCAAATCAACTCCATTTAAATCGTTGCTAGCTGCATTAGCTCAAATCACAACATATTGCCATGTAATGATCATGCATCATATTGTGGCAGTGCATTGATTGTGTTCTTTCTCTGTTTGCTGGTAATTGTCCCCTCTTAGTAGACGTTGTTCTGGCGATGTGCTCGATGACACCGGTGAAGAGCTATTCTATCTTCGGAAGTGTCAGGCAAGCACAACCCCCTTGTTCATTCTGATACAATCCCACTCTCTCGCTCCTGCTCTCTTTTACTGCATTAGGACAACAATGATTCAACTATTACATGCTGCGGTAGTTGAACCCCTTTCCTCTGCATGACCCGCCATTGCCACAGTAAATAGATGAAACCCACTAGCATGAGTAGGAGTTGTTTGAGACCTGATGTGCCTACTCATTCCTGCTTGTTTGTCATGCCTGCTACTGCTTAGAGTTGAGTCAGGGCTGATTCATCGAGAATGAATTGGAATGTGGTGAGCATGTCTTACTGTTCAGAGCTAAGTGTGTGAACACGATTTGGTAAGGGTAGCGGTGAGAGGCCATGTAGGAGTACATGGTGGGTTGTCTCATTGAAACCATCCTCAGGAACTAAGTTCTGTGTTTGTGATCCATGAATAGTTACTACCACACATTGGGTTCCGGTAACTCGACCCCTCTCGGCTTATTAATCGCCTCGATCTCTGTCCAGGAGTTGCAACTAGTTTCTGGTGTTTGTAGGTAGTGTTAGTAGTCTACCAAGTGGCACCCGGTACAGGTGGGCTTGGGACAGACTAGGCACAGTGGCACGGTGTACCAAGTGGCACCCGGATGGTGTGCTTGGGAACCCTTCTCACATCGTTTGGGGCCATGAGCGACACCCCAGCCGGATCTCCTTGCGGATGGAACCCGAATAGGTGATAAACCTGGACTAGAGACTTGTGTGGTTAGTCAGGTCGTGGCCGACTCCCTCGCCAGGCTTCCGCTTGAAGGTTGCCGAGATACATGACGTGTACATGGTGGTAAGTGGCGAGAGCGTGTGTGAAGAAGTACATCCCTGCAGGGTTAACATGATCTATTTGAATAGCCGTGTCCGCGGTAAAGGACTTCTGGGTTGCCTGTACAGTTCCTAGACAAGTGAAAGTGGATACTCTAAAATGCGCAAGATAAGCGTGAGTGCTATGGATGGCGTTCTCGTAGGGAGACGGGAGCGGATCCATAGTGGTGTATTGATATGGTGAATATGTGGACTCGTGTGCGCCACATCAAAAGAGTTACTTGCAGTCGTAGTTCAGGATAGCTACCGAGTCAAAGCTGGCTTGCTGCAGTCAAACTCCACCACCCCTTTGTTGATACCAATGCATATGTAGCTAGTGCTGATGTAAATCTTGCTGGGTACATTTGTAGTCACGTTTGCTTATTTTATGTTTTTGCAGAGAGACTTCAGTCTCGCTAGTAGTTCTGCGTGGACTCCGACGTTTAGCTTGTTACCTCAGCTACGATCTTGTGTCCTCGGTAGGGTCTCGTAGATAGTCAGGCTTCTTAGCCTTTTCTTTTGTAGTTGTCTGTACTCAGACAAGTTAAGCTTCCGCATGTGCTTGTTGCTTGTATGCTCTGTATGTTGGGTCATGAGACCCATGTTTGTAATACTTGGCTCCTCGGAGCCTAATCAATAAATACTTTGAGTCGTAGAGTTTTGTTGTGATGCCATGTTGTATTTACACATATCGGGCATATTGTGTGTATGATTGAAATGCTTGGTATGTGTGGGATCCGACAACCTAGTTGTCTATCCTTGGTAGCCTCTCTTATGGGGAAATGTAGTCTGGTGCTTACACTGAGCCATGGTAGTCTGCTACAACCCGGTTTACCGGAGTCCTGCTAGCCCAGCACTACTGCTCCGGAACACTTAGACTGGACGGCATGTGATTCACATCATTCCTGTGTCTGTCCCTTCGGGGAAATGTCACGCGGTGACTTCCGAAGTCCTGCTAGCCTGCTACAGCCGGGTTCCCGGAGTCCTGTTAGCCCAGTTGCTACAGCCTGGATTCATAAGCTGATGATCAACACGTTCGATGCTGGTTCATGTATGCCTGTCCCCGTAAGTTAGTGCCACTTTGGTTTCACGACTAGTCATGTCGGCCCGGGTTCTCTGTCATATGGATGCTAGCGACACTATCATATACGTGAGCCAAAAGGCGCAAACGATCCCGGGCCAGGTAAGGTGGCACCCATGGGAATACTGTGCGTGAGGCCGCAAAGTGATATGATGTGTTACATGCTAGATCGGTGTGACTTAGAATCGGGGTCCTGACACAGGGCCTCCAGCGGGGCGTGGATGGACAGAGAGGACGAGGGAGGCGCGGTGATGCTTGTGGACACGTCGGGGAGGCGAGGGGATCACGGAGGCTGCGGCTACGGCGAGCGGCGGTGGCGAGCTTCGGTCGGGCAGAGAGGGAGAGAGAGCAGAGAAGGGGGTCGAGCTCGAGAGAGAGTGAGAGGCGACCAAGGGGGATGCATGGCGTCGTGAGGGAGATCCAGGGCGACGAGGGAGCACGTAGGCAGGGTGGAGGTGGCCGGCGTGTGGCTGCGCGCCCCGGGCACGCGCCCCTGCCTACTGGCGCGAGGAGGAAGGCGACAGAGGGGCTGCGGTGGTGGGCTGGGCTGACCTTGCCCAGCTGGGCTGCTACAGTGGTGGGCCGGTTGGGGTGCCAGGTAAGTTCTCTCTCTTTCTCTTTTAATTCCTGTTTTCTATTTTTCTACAACTTTGTGGCTTTATTAAAAATAATAAATCAATCCCAAAAATCATGAAACTGCTCATGACCACTGTTGGAAATATATCCTACAATAAACATTTAAGTTTATGATTATTCGGACATTTAAAATATTTTATAGCATTTAAATGTCCAACTGCAAATAACATATGATTTAATCCAGTGACCTTATGATGTCCTAGAAAAGTGTGCACCATTTTTGTCAGAGGTTCTAGACCAAGGCAAAGATGATGAACACTTTAGAAGGGCATTTCAGGTTCATTGAAAAAGATTTTAGTAAACCCTAGTTGGATTAAGGGGGGTGCTGGGGGTTTCTGTCATCCCCATTTCAAGTTTCTGAGAAATTTAAACATGATGCATGCTCACTAGTGCAACTATTACACTCCGATATTCTAGGGCTGTGACAAATGTGGACGCGCTGGTTAGGGCCTTCACTTCCGATGACGATGCGGTGGTGGTCGCGGCGGACGAAGGCGACGTGGTCGATGACGGCGAGGGCGGTGCTAGTGACGGTGACCGGGACGCCAGTGACGGCGACAGCGACGCCAGTGACACGTCTAAGGGCGACCCGGGGGACGCCGTGAGCGACATGTCCGATTGAACTCCCTGTTGTTTATCCTCATGCTAAAACTCGGGCACGGCCCTGGAGGCTGTAAGAGCATTTTGGGAGGGGAAGCCCCTCATGTAAATAGATTGCTGTCTCTATTTCATAGGCCGAGCTGAATATGTCTTCCTGAACCCACGAACCCTGCGGCGAGTTTGCTGTTGTAATTTACCTTAGCCGGAACGGGCCCCGAACTGGCCCGTGAGGTCGCGAGCTTCTGAGGGTCCTGAGAGGAGCCTGCCGATCCGTCCAAGGGGGCCTCGTGAGAAGCAAGCGCCAGTCATGGTAGGGCATGCGTGCAGCGCTCGCGTGCTATGCCCAGGCCCCGCTTGCGAGGGGCCCGCGAGGAGGAGGCGGCAGGCGCAAACTCTGAATTAAGGCAGGAACCAATTTGCAAGAAA
Organism: Aegilops tauschii subsp. strangulata; assembly: GCF_002575655.3. Lineage (NCBI taxonomy): Eukaryota > Viridiplantae > Streptophyta > Magnoliopsida > Poales > Poaceae > Aegilops > Aegilops tauschii. The sequence goes on from NC_053039.3 coordinate 518,955,326, forward strand.
TCGCACGAACGAGAAAAGGCACCCCCCCGCACACACCAATGAAAATTCAACTTCAACTTAAATCCAAAGCCAGAAAGCAGTGCTACAGAAAAGAGGTTTAAAAGCAAATGACCGTGTCCGGCACCTAGCCTAGTCTTCTTGTCTTCTCACCTGCGCGGAGCTAAGTGCTGCCACTAGGACGTGGGAGGGAGCCCCCGAGGCCCGAGGGCGGCACTGATAACCCACAAGTATAGGGGATCGCAACAGTTTTCAAGGGTAGAGTATTCAACCAAAATTTATTGATTCGACACAAGGGGAGCCAAAGAATATTCTCAAGTATTAGCAGCTGAGTTGTCAATTCAACCACACTTGGATAACTTAGTATCTGCAGCAAAGTATTTAGTAGCAAAGTAATATGGAAGTAACGGTAACAGTAGCAAAAGTAATATTTTTGGGTTTTGTAGTGATTGTAACAGTAGCAACGGAAAAGTAAATAAGCGAAGAACAGTATGTGAAAAGCTCATAGGCATTAGATCGGTGATGGAGAATTATGCCGGATGCGGTTCATCATGTAACAGTCATAACATAGGGTGACACAGAACTAGCTCCAATTCATCAATGTAATGTAGGCATGTATTCCGAATATAGTCATACGTGCTTATGGAAAAGAACTTGCATGACATGTTTTGTCCTACCCTCCCGTGGCAGCGGGGTCCTATTGGAAACTAAGGGATATTAAGGCCTCCTTTTAATAGAGTACCGGACCAAAGCATTAACACATAGTGAATACATGAACTCCTCAAACTAAGGTCATCACCGGGAGTGGTCCCGATTATTGTCACTTCGGGGTTGCCGGATCATAACACATAGTAGGTGACTATAGACTTGCAAGATAGGATCAAGAACTCACATATATTCATGAAAACATAATAGGTTCAGATCTGCAATCATGGCACTCGGGCCCTAGTGACAAGCATTAAGCATAGCAAAGTCATAGCAACATCAATCTCAGAACATAGTGGATACTAGGGATCAAACCCTAACAAAACTAACTCGATTACATGATAAATCTCATCCAACCCATCACCGTCCAGCAAGCCTACGATGGAATTACTCAGGCACGGCGGTGAGCATCATGAAATTGGTGATGGAGGATGGTTGATGATGACGATGGCGACGGATTCCTCTCTCCGGAGCCCCGAACGGACTCCAGATCAGCCCTCCCGAGAGAGATTAGGGCTTGGCGGCGGCTCCGTATCGTAAAACACGATGAATCCTTCTCTCATTTTTTCTCCCCGAACGTGAATATATGGAGTTGGAGTTGCGGTCGGTGGAGCACCAGGGGGCCCACGAGGCAAGGGTGCGCGCCCAGGGGGTAGGCGCGCCCCCCACCCTCATGGAAAGGGTGTGGGCCCCCTGGCTTGATTCTTTTGCCAGTATTTTTTATTATTTCCAAAAATAATCTCTATGAAGTTTCAGGTCATTCCGAGAACTTTTGTTTCTGCACATAAATAACACCATGGCAATTCTGCTGAAACAGCGTCAGCCCGGGTTAGTTCCATTCAAATCATGCAAGTTAGAGTCCAAAACAAGGGCAAAAGTGTTTGGAAAAGTAGATACGACGGAGACGTATCATGCACTCCTGAGACTCCGGTGCGTGTACAGCCCCACTCATTATTACGTGAGAGTGTCACGAGCGGAGAACTTCACAAGCGTGAGCCTTACTTCATATCGCCAGACGAGGGTCCCGCCTTGCGCCGCCCTCGACCACCATTGGGGGTGTCTGGAAACCAGGACGTCACCAAGGGGCAAAGGGGACGCTAGCGGCGCCCTCGGCGACCAGGGGTCCTCTGCCGGGGGAAGGCTCTCCAGCGCCTCCCCGGCAGAGGGCCTACCTCTGGGGGACGCCCTGCTCCATGCGGCGCGGGGAAGGGCCTTGCTCCCGGCCCTTCTCCCGCAGCCCCCAGTGCGCTCCCCGTGGCGGGAGGGACGCCGTCGAGCTGGGGCCGCCATCCGCTGGTGTGACCTGATCCTCCTACGACCCATGGTTAGCGTAAGCTTGCTCCTGAGAGACTAGTGGTACCTTGTAGCTGTTGTCACCGGCGCGGTTGGTGAGGCTCCCGAGAGGCTCCTGGTAGGTCTCAGCTTCTAGCGCCTCCTCCTTCGAGCATGGCTCGAGGAACGGGCTGGGGTCGTCTTGCAGTGCGTACTCCTGGTCCACCATGCGGGGCACGTAGGCCTCCGAGGCCGTCGCCTCGAAGACCTCACCGTAGTGCCCCACGCTCCACGTCGCCCGGCCCAGCGCGCCGCCCTGAGGATGGTAGGGCGGCATCCCGCCGGGGCCGTATGTGGCAATGCTCGTACCCGCGCTTATTGGGGGCGGCGCGGGTGCGATCGGGCGTCTAGTGCCATTGGTCTCGCCGGTGTCGTTGAAGCCCAAGGGTGCGCCTAGGGGCACGCAGGCGCGACGAGGCCTGCCATGCGATTCGGCCGCGGCCTGAGGTGCAAGCAGGGAGCAGAAGGGCGGTGCTCCCGTGGCCACGGTATCCAAGAGCTTGGCGACGCGCTCCAGCAGCGCATCCCGGCCACTCTCCATCAGCCGGCACCGCAGCAGCTCCCGAGCCACCGTGAGCGCGGCCCTCATGTTTGCTTGCTCCCGTCGGGTGTGCATCGCCGTGGCCGCGGCGTGACTTGAGGCCCTTGCAGCTGCTCGCGCTTGTCGCGGAGTAAGGGCAGATGGCGCGTGACCGCGTCGCCCGCGTTCCGCAGCAATTGGCGGTGTGCGCGAGGCCTTGGGCGCGGGGTTGAGGTCTTCTTGGGCAGACGGCGCCGCCCGGGCCGGCCAAGCTGCCCAGTGGTCGGTGTTGGTCCTTGGGTCGCCGGACATCGGAGCCACGGAGCGTCGGCGAATCAACTGGCAGAAGGAAAGCTCCGGCGCACCCCTACCTGGCGCGCCAAATGTCGGATTTCGGGTTCCAGCAAAACCCTTGAGGTTCAAACACTGGGGTGCGCACGAAGATTTCCCCCTACCGAATCACGCCCTCAACCTCGCCGCGATCTCAAGGCCTAGCTCGGCGAACTCGCAACACAAGAGACACGATATTTATACTGGTTCGGGCCACCGTTGTGGTGTAATACCCTACTCCAGTGTGGTGTGGTGGATTGCCTCTCGGGCTGAGGATGAACAGTACAAGGGGAAGAACAGCCTCCTGAGGTGAGGTGTTCTTGTGCTTGGTGGGTGTGAGGATGGAGTGGATCCAGTCCAAGATGAGATGATCTCTACTATGGTGGCTAGTCCTATTTATAGAGGCCCTGGTCCTCTCCCCAAATATTGAGCGGGAAGGGAGCCAACAACGGCCAATAAAAAAGGGGGACAACTAGTACAAGCTATCCTAACTAAAGGTGGTCTTTGCCTGCCAAAGGCTCTGGTGGTGACGCCGTCTTGGGCTCCACGGTGACCTCCGTCCTACCGTCCTGCTGGTCTTGGTCTCGTTGCACCGATATGGAAACCTTTGCTTGATGCCTCGGTACTCCTCGCATGCGCTTGCCTCCTTAGCACCAAAGAGGAAACGAGGACACTGCGTGCGCCGGCCCCGCCTGGCCTTGGTCGTCATGGCTGACATCGTAGGAACCTCGCGAGGTTCGCCTTGCCTTGATCTCTCCGCCCCTCACGAGCCAGCCTGATGAGGCCACTCCCAAGGAGGTCTTGTGTTGTCCGCCTCGCGAGGGTCTTGAGCACTTGTTGGTGAAGACGGGACGTACTGGGCCACGAGTGGAGCCACGCCGCGGGCCACAGGCAGGCAAGTCTGGGGACCCCCGTTCCCAGAATGCCGACAACTCTTCGGCTAGGGTAGTAAAGGGAGAACTACTGCAATTGTGTTTCTGGTTTATCCGAGCAAACACCTCAGTAGAGAAAGCCAAAAACTGACTGCCATGATGCGGCGAGAGCTGGTCAGCTATTCGGAGGTTCCAAATCTTTTGTGATTTTTTCCGCCTTATGCGACGGATCGGCCTTCATCCGATCAGGTGTTTACATCACCCTAGTCCGGATTAAATACTAGCTAGGGGCCGCGCCTATATTTCTATTGTCAAACTCCTATGGCTAAGTGAGGATGATAAAGCCAAATAGTCAGATTGCCTGGTTCATTGCGTTAGACACCTCCTTCAAGGATAACATGAATGTATTCATTCAAACATAATGTCCTTAGCACATTGCTCCGCTACAATGCGGGACCCCTCCAGGACATTGTAAAAATACCGCTCGAGCGTACGGTGCTCCTTGCCAGCGGGCGGTCCCTCAGTCGCGAGCTTGACGACGTTCATCTTCCGCCACTGCACTTTGACACGGGCGAAGGCCATCCGCGCACCCTCGATGCAAACTGACCGCTTGATGACGTCAAGCCAGGGGCAGGCATTGACCAGCCGCTTCACGAGCCCGAAGTAGCTGCTGGGCATGGCTTCGGCAGGCCATAGCCGGTTTATTAAATCCTTCATGGCTAGTTCGGCCAACCTATGCAGTTCGACCAGCTGTTTTAGCTGATCGCTAAAGGGCACCAAATGTTTTGGTGCAAGGTATTGCGACCAGAACAACTTCTCCGTCGAGCTCCCCTCTTTGGCTTGGAAGAACTCCGCAGCGTCGGCAACACTGCACGACAAATCTGCAAATGCTCCTGGAGAACTCCAAATCCGGGTTAGTAGGAGATACCTCTCCTTCACATATTTGCTTTGCATAATGAAGGCCTTACCCGCCACGATTTTTCTGGTCTCTTGGATTTCTTGGAGGGCGCCCTAGGCTTCAACCCGGGCATCTTGTGTGCTTTGGCGAGCCTTGGCGAGTTCGGTCTCTTGATTCGCAATATTGCGCTCCAAGGATTCGCATTTCTTCACGACGTCCTGGAGCTCCTGCTGGACCTCATCAACTCTGGCCTCGTGTTTTTCACGGGCAGCTTGCTCCCTGGCCGCTTTCTTTTGGGCCTCGGCCAGTGCCTTCTTGAGGGTCTCCACCTCCATCGCCGCTCCTAACAAATATCATGGCACTATAATCAGCAAAAATAATTCATCCTTTCTGGATCTACAAAAGGTCATTGCATACCTTGCTTGTCTTCTAGCTGCTTTTTTACATGGCCGATCTCTTCCTCGGCCCGCTTTAGACTCTGCTTCAGTCCAGAGACTTCGGCAGCATGAGAGGTCGCAGCCAGCAATGACGCCTGCTTATTTCACATAGACATGTATGGTTAGTCTCCTGCGGAAATCATTCGATCCTCAGTCAGGCCTTTCTTTTCGAACACCGGACAGAGTATCAGGGGCTACTATCTATACTATAGCATTCCTTTGGCATAAATTGCGTCACATACCTCAAAGCCTGTCAGAAGGCTGGTGCAGACTTCGGTCAGTCTGCTCTTAACGGACTGAACCCTCTCAACCACCGTACCCATAAGGATATGGTGCTCCTCGACAATGGAAACGCTTTGTAGCGCTTCCAGTAGAGCATCCGACGCCTCTAGATGGACAGAGGTCACCGGTGGAATTGGTTCACCTCCTTCTTCTGAAGGAGGCTGCTTGCCAGATTCCGGAGCCGTATAGGACTCCGGGATCGTATTCGGCTGGGGGCCAAATTGGGTATGGCCCCCATCGCCAGTCTCCATGGGACTTGCTCCCCGCTGTGTCCAGCGGCCGAGGTTTCACCCTCTGGCGCCGCCCTGACAGCTTCCTGCGCCTCTCCCTGGCCTGGGATGCTTCAGGACAACACCACGGTGTCATCCATGGCCTTGGGAGAAGAGGCCGCTGGATCTATGAATGCGTCAGTTCCTTTGAGTACTCACGATTCGGTCAGGGGCTTATCTCTGGGGCGCCATTCCAAGCTGCTATCGATGTCCCACGCAGAGTTATCCACGAGGGAAACCTTACCTTCTTGGATGCCTATGCCTCCAGATGTGTGGAGGCCGCCCTTTTCTTCCTTCCCCCCTCAGGGGGAGAGTTGCTTTCTTCCTCCTCCTTATCGTCCTCAGCGGCGGAAGAGTGAGTCTCAGCGTCTTCGGACATCACGTCCGAAGCGCCCTTGCGGCGGAGGACACCTCTGGCCCCCTTGGTCTTCTTCTCGGCCTTCTTCTCTGGCGCCTGGTAGGGCGCCGGAACCAGCATCTTCGTCAGAAGCAGGATTTCTGGGTCTTCGGGCAGGGGAGCTGTCGGGGATATACCCCGCGGTATGACCCGGCAGGACTTGGCGCTTCACCGTGACCCGCCGGAGGACTGGAGACTCACGGGTCTGGCGGCTCACTGTCAGACGACTCACGAGCTGACGACTCACGGATGACCCCGACGGCCGGTCAGATAGAAGACTAGGCCCAAGGCCCAGAAGGCCGGCTCACGTTTATGATGGGCCGGCTTAAGAAGAAAGGGATGACGAATATTTCCTCTACGAGGAAGCAAGACCCGGACTTGTAATTAACTTGTAAGAGAAGATAGACTAGTCCTAGCCCTACTAGGACTCCACATGTAACCTGCCCCTCTAACTTATATAAGGAGGGGCAGGGCACCCCAAAGAGGGACAAGCAACAAGAAACAATCTCTAGGGCTAGACACAAAGAGCCGGCTTACCGGCGACTCTCTCATGAGCATAATGAGACCTAGCCTCAAACAGCATGTAGGGTTGTTACCGGATGATGTTTCCCGGGGCCCGAAGCTGTCTAAATTCTCGTCTTGTATTCCGTCTTTCGATTCCGCTCAACCCCTCTCAAGCTACCACATAGATGCGTTGGCCTCGCGACTAAGTCCTGACACCTAGGACATCTGACGTATTAATTCCACGACAGTTGGCGCCCACGGTGGGGCTCGCGCACGGTGGTGTTGAGTTCTTGGAGGGATTTCTTCAAGGATCAAGAAATTTGTAATCAGCCAAATAATGATAAGCCGGCGCGCGAAGCTCTATTCTAGATCAAGAGGATAAGAGTTGCGTATTACGCGCCGCCATGACTGGATGAGTCGGCAAAGCCAAATTGATTTGCGTTGAACTGCTGAAAAATCACCAAGACCGGCAGAAGCGATCCATCCATCCAAAACCAGATCGATTTCTGGAGTGTTGCGGCGCGTCACCGAGACCGACAGGAAATCCATCAACTACTTCAATGCGGTCGGCGCGTCGATGTACTCGGTAGCTCGTCACGCGTGGTTTACCTGTAACTTCACGCGTGGTTCACCTTTACCTGACAGCAGCCACGGGCCAAAGGTGGACGCAGTTGTCGTTGCTATTCCAGATTTGATGGGCTGTGTCCCACGTAAGGATCAAAGCTGCTACTACTTGGTCTACTAGTACTATACTTCTAGTACACGGTTAATATCATGATTGATCTCTCCAATCGTTATCAACTAGTACTACCTGAAGCAATACGCGCGGAGCAGATCAAGGTCTTCATGCTTGTAGGAAAATTATTGCTGATGGTCCAACAAGGGCAAGAGTATTGCACGGTGGCTGTGTATAACATGGGAAACTACTGGGATCAAGTCGTACTATGCCAGGGGAAGCCACGATCCGGAAACGGAGCTGGCCACGTTTTAGACTATTATGCCCGCCTGTGTGAGGCCCGGCGGCCAGATCCGCCAGTCTTCACTGAGCCGGCACGCTGCCTCCGTGACCCTGTGCCGCCCTGAGCCGCCGTTGCAAGCCCGACCTCAGTCTGTCCTGCTATGACCGAGTAACCGTCATGATCTCTGCCTTTGTCGCGGCTGAAGCCGCCTTGCTACTGCCGTTTACCTAGAGCCGGCCTGCTACCTCATCCATTTAACACCGCGCCTGGGAGCCGCCCTCAGCCTCGCTCCACCAACTTCTGTCGAGCTGCCGCCTTAGAAAGGCCCTGCCACGGTCGCCATCTCTGTCTCACTGCCGGAGCGTGCGCCGAGCTGCTGTTTCCACCTCATCCACAGCTGTGACCCGCCGCGGTTGAGCCGCCCCCGTGCAACTCCACCCCGAGTCACTGGCCTTGGTGTTGAACCGCCGTCATTGAGTCGCCCTGTGGTTTCGCTTGAGCCGCCGTCAACCTTCAGAACGCTGAAGCTGTTGTCCGCCTCCGGTGTGGCCCGCCTCTACCGGGTCACCGCGCGCCCGTGTCAGCCTATGGTCGTCACCCACCACCACGCCTTCCTCTGGCTGTGCCCCTGCATGCTCGCCTGAAAACGGCTGGCGGTGGCCTGAAGAAAGGAAAGTGGTAGAGTGTGGATTTTCTACTAAAACTGAAACGGGGGAGAGTGCAGCAGGTGCTATTCCAAGGAATTAAAAAGGCTTTGCATCATGGCCGAATATTTTAATGGCCAAGTGGACCTAGAGACAGGGTCTGCGTACGGAGCTGTCACCTAAATAAAATCAGGTGATATTTATCCTATATATATTTTTTGGGTAAGTATATGTTGATTTCTTTCGACAAACAACTACTCCGGCCTGCTGTATTTTTTGTACGCAGGACAATCATGTTTCTACTGCGGGTATGGGGCGTGAGCTGGCAACATTATGTACGAGCGTTTGTCTGTGCCATACTGCCCAGGGGGGTTTAAAGGAAGTGGATAAAGATCAACAGGCAGCATGAGTGAAATTTTAATCCGCGCAAAGGATCATCTGTCGTCTGGACAAAAATCAGGTGCTATTTACACTATTTTAAGCACGTATTAATTCATCCGAGCAAAACTACTTTGCCCTGCTGTATTTTACATGCAGGAGAATTATTTATTACAAGGTAATATTATACCGCGGAGATGGAGGCATGCCAACATCTTTTGGCACAGGTGGTTGTCGTTACTCAACGGACTCCCGCACCGGCTTACAACGCCGTGGCCGTCTCTCGCGACCGCGCCGGCTTACAACGCTGTGGCCGTTTCTCGCGACCACGCCGGCTCACAACGCCGCGGACGACTCGCCCGTCCGCTCTCGTGGCCAGTTCACGCGTCCGCGCCGGCTTACAACAAAGAGGACAACTTGCTTGTCCACACCGGCTTACAACACCGCGGCCGGCTCATATGTCTGCTCCCGCGGTCGGCTCGGCCGTGATTGATTTCAGTTTCACCTAATGATCATCAACTTCATGGCGGATTATTTTTGGCCTAAACACATCAGGTGATATCCATCTAAAATATATTTTTAGCACATAGTATTTTTGTCAAAGAATTGTTTACCTTTGCCTTGGTCTGCAATATTGTTATGCAGGACAATTGTTCACTGCAAAAGCTATGGCTGTGTCACGGATGTATAAACTCGGGCTACCATTATAAATGCGCTAGTATCTTATCATGCCATCAAGCTCGATGAACATATGTGCAAACCGCCATTCTGCAGACCGGTTTACATCAATATGACGTGGCTAATTCGCCCGTCCACGCCGGTTTACAATACCGCGGCCGACTCATCTGTCTGTGCCGCCTCTGAAGCCGCGGTCGTCTTTGTCGCCCGTCTCTCGCGGCCTGGTCTACATCAACACACCGGGCCGCACCCGTCTGCATGAGCTGTTTATTGAGGATGAGCAAGTCACAGCTTGGGTAGCCCGGTTTTCTTTCAACAAAATGGAGGCAAATTATCATATACTGTCAACCACCGTCTGCACCGGATGGCTCAATGGACATGCGCACTAGTCGCCGTCACTACAGTTTGGTCGAACTTCAAACAACCAGTTGGAAGGAACCATTGGCCGAGTTGCTGACACGGCTCATACGGGATCATTTATAACCCGCCGCAGTCACCTCAACCTTCTGTGGATACACATCGTGCTATCAACACCAATGATATACAAGTTATGCCGGTTTATATCACGGTTAAATATGGAGAATCTCAAGCCAACTCCTCGAGTCATCTTGAGACTCGGGGGCTACAGAGACATGACTCAGGAACCCCGGGTCGTTGGAGGGAATGATAACCCGGTTCCGGAGGCTGCTACCATATTGATGAAAATTTAAAGGCCGTCAGAAAATTGCCGGTTCAAAATAAAAATTCCGGTTTAAAATCCGGTTCAAGAGATATCTCTCTCCCGCAAAGTTCTGAAAGCTTTCAAATCCGGTTCAAACATCCGGCTCAAGGTAAATTTATATCTTATAAAGCTTTGAAACTCTCAATATCTGGTTTACAAATTTCCGGTTCAAAAAGAGGTTGTTTCTCGCAAAGTTCGAGTTCTCGGGAAAAATTAAAGGGACCAAAGAGAGTCTGTTACAAAGCACAACTCAAATATAGGTACCCTGCTTTAATGACCATTGGGAGCTGATCGTATTCGAATTTAGCTTAACCCTTTTGGTGTGACCCTGATCGTATTCGAATCAGAGTCGTTAAATATTCACATGATCACTAGGGGGCTTCCTGTTCAAACATAGGTCGTATTCGAACCAAAGAGAACATAGCTGTTGGTACCCTTTTGATCGGCACACTGCCGAGCTCATTGGGGAGTTTCTTGGTCATATTTGAACCATAGCTCAACCCCCTTTGGGAACCGACGCTGATCGTATTTGAATCAGCGTCACTAAACAACTCTCAAGGTCATTTGGGGGCTTCCTGTTCAAACATAGGTCGTATTTGAACCAAAGAGATCATAGCTGTCGGTACCCTCTTGATCGGCAACGCCAAAGCCACTGGGGGCTATATGATCGTATTCGAATCTTAGCTTAACCCTTTGGGACGGTTTTCTGATCGTATTCGAATCAGAAGCCTCAAGATTTTTTGAAGTTTCTTTTTGCAAATAATTTTTGGGATTTTATTTGAAGCTCTTTTGAACACATCTAAAGTGTATATGAGTGGTTTCTATTTAAACCCGGCTTGGTTTTCGATGATAAGTCGCCGGCTTATGACAATCATAAACATTTGGAAGCATTGGCTTCTAAGGATTGGGTTATCGCCCTTACTGCACAGGTCATGTAAACCGGCAGTACTAATTCAATATCACAGTGGTTATATGTGAGATATTATGAACCGCCCTGCGGTAAACCGCCAAGGGATCTTGTGATCTAATTATGTGCAGGATAAGACTACATTTGGGTGGTTACCCGCCCTGGTTTTTGACGTTAAGTCGCCAGGGCATATGTTGTTTAAACTCTGCAGGATTTACAGAGCTATGACTTACATAAATGATTCAATTCAAGCCCATCATCGAAAGATTGACATCGGTGTCTCAAAAGGGTTATCAATTCTTGATTTTCTCAAAGGCTATAAATAGTCGGGTTATAAAAATTCCGGCTTACAATGGAGGCGTAATAAATCGCCATCGGCCAAGAGCCGCCGGGTATTTAAACTCCGGATTTACTTGTCAACAGATAAGGTATTTGAATTCTTTAAATAGCCAAACTTGGCTGGATTTTCATTATGATTTGAATGATTGAGGCTTTCCAACCGGGTTAGTCAAATCTTTAATAGCCAACATGGCTGGATTTTTATTATGGTTATCAGAAACTAATATTATGATTGAGGTTTTGAAATTCGCTTCAGCGCAATGGCTATTATTTTATCAATGGATAAGATTTATTCTACAATGGAAGGAATAGTCCCGAGTCGCTGCAGGCTTACAACCCGGCACTTGGGGGCTACATTATTCAAGTTGAGATTACATCAAATATGCAAGTCCCATGTCACTGCCAGCATGCACCATGGCACTTGGGGGCTAATGGAAAGTCATTTTTTGCTCACCTCATTGAAGACCCGACTCATCACATCGTAATGAGCCGGCCCTTGGGGGCTACACGTTACTGCTCAAATTTACATCATCATATTTACAAAGTCCCTGCTCATTATTACATAATGACCCGACACTTGGGGGCTAATGTATATTGCTCTCTGCTGAAAACAATTCTAGGATGACCCGGCTACACTACTATGACTATAGCCGACTCATGGGGGCTACACAACTGGATTTTATTTAAAGCCATGGTGATAAGTTCCGGATTATTCATGCTGATTAAACCGGCTCTTGGTGGCTACAGGTAATATGGATATAAGGGAGAAATATCTTCAAATTCTCAGTTCTGAGTAAATCAGATTGACCTGGTGTCTGCAGAAATCATAAACCGGCGTCGGCAACAATTATGACTTGGCATCATCTATTTATAACCCGGCAATTTTGGTACTCATAAACCGACAAGTTTTATATCTTTAAGCCGGCTGAATATAAGTGGAATATTTGAAGACCAATATTTTTGTCAAGTCAGAGTATTGAAAGCCGACTCAAGTGGATTATCTTTTACAATATTTCTCAACAAGAGACCAATGTTAGCAAATTGACTCTGAAGCTGGCCTGTTGACCCGGATTTTCAAAGGAAGTATCTGGATTTTTTGCATTGGCAAAATTTGAACATATCTGCTAAAGAGATTTTCTATGAGATTATGGACACATATCAAGAAGGAAGATGACAAGAACTTAAGGATGATCAAGTGCCGGCTTACAAAGAATATTTAACCCGGAACACAACCTGTCAAATTTGTTCTCAGCTGCCTGCCTGCCTACATGGCACCGCGTGCCTCACTGGCCAGGGCACGTGTCAAAGCGAGGAGGAGCGGCGACGGACGGGACGGGCCTCGCCCCCGTCCCCAATAAAGCAAGGGGACACCTAAGCTACGCATTAAATGCGTCTTGTCCTGTAATACGAGCAATAAGCTCAGGGCACTGTACGCCTTTCCACCTCCTATGTGCCACTGTGGCAGCCCCTTCCGACTATAAAAGGAGGCCCATCGCATACTGGAGAAGGATTTGGCTCTTTCGAACCACGCACTGACCACAGCTAGTTCGATAGCTCAAGAACTCTCTGAAATACACACACCAAAGCAGGACTACGGTTTTACGCATCCTCGCGGCCCTAACCTGGGTAAACGATCCTTGTGCTGTCTACTAGCCATGCTCTTCTCGCAACCCCACGCCCCGGCAACCGTAGTAGGGATTCTTGTGATCCCATTGGTGTCGTTCCACACCGACATCTTTGGCGCGCCAGGTAGGGGGCGCAATTGTGAGAATCTGGTCTAATAGTTAGCCTAGTAGTTCTTCGTCGCCATGGCTCCTAAGAAGAAGATGACCTTGGCGGTCGGCTCGTTGGGAGCCGAACGGCCCGTGCCGGTGCGGGCGGGCGGTCGACCGGTCGCAGACAGGACCCGGGCCGCGGTCCGCGAGCACCAGCATCGCCCTGGTAGTCAGAGCCTGGCGAGCGGCGTCGTTCGCGCACCAGACAACCGGCTACATGTCGCCGGATCCAAAGACGGAGCTGGGCCCCCCGCAGGTGGCGCGGGGCCCTCCAGGGGTGTCGTTGTGCCACCTCCGGGCGGCGCGGCGACCTCCAGGATGCCCACACCGGCGACCACTGCTTGCTCTTCCCATGGTGTGCGCGTCGAGCAGCGTCACCGCGTTGGTGACCCTGGGCACCGCCGTGGGAAGAGCCCCGTGCATCGTTCGTAGGATGAAGGGGTTCAGCACGCCCGCCGAAGCACTGGCCAAAATGGCATGCAGCCGCTGGGTCGTGACGGAGCTCCTTCTAACGTAGTTAGAGGTCAAAGCGCGCCGCGATCCACGTAGCTGTCGCCGCCGCCCACGCCGGCAGATGCTTTGTCGCGCGCGCAGCTGCTCCTCGACTTCCCTCCTGCTGCGGAGAAGCTTGACGAGTGGAGGGCCACCATCCGGAGCCTCGTTGCCATCGCCAACAAAGACGATCCACGAACGGCGGGACCCTCGGGTCAGCGCTCCACCGAGCCACGGCATGCTGGCGCTGGGAGGACCGGGTGAGTTGCGGCCACGGTGCACTCTCCTCCTCTTCGCCAGCCACCGCGGGCGTCGGCCCGTCGTGACGACGCTTGTGATAACATCTCCATAGCGTCGTCCGACCCGCGGACCCTCCGCGACCAGCGCCAGGTCCTTCGGGAACGAGCTCACGAAGACGCTCGAACCACTGTCGAACGCCGGCGCAAAATGCGCCGCCAGTCGGACAAGCGGGCGGGACCCGCTATGGACCACTCGGCACCGGGGGGCTCCGGCGGCCTACCTTACAAGGTGGGCTGCCCGGCCTTTACCCGTGAGCTGCGGCAGTTCCAGTGGCCGTCCCACCGCACATTCAAGCCCGACGTCGGCAAGAAGTACACTGGCAAGACTCACCCGTCTGAGTTCCTCAGCATCTACACCATCGCGATGTAGGCTGCTGGGGCTCGCAACGACAAGGTGCTTGCCAACTATTTCCCGCTGGCGCTCAAGCCCAATGTGATGTCTTGGTTGATGCACTTGCTGGTGGATTCCATTTCTTCTTGGTCGGATCTGTGCCATGAGTTCGTTGGCGCCTTCATAGGAGGCCACCAAGCTCATGGCCAGGCCAGTGATCTGCATATCATTCCCTAGAAGGAAGGGGAGACCCTGCACAAGTACATCTAGAGATTCAGCCGGCTGCAGTACAACATCCCCGACGTTCATCCCGCCACTGTGATTAGCGCGTTCCACCAGAACGTGCGCAATCACAAGATGCGTGAGGAGCTGGCGATGACTAAGGTTAAGGATGTGGCCGAGCTCTACGTTCTGGCCGATAGATGCACCCAGGCTGAAGAGGGAAGGAAGTACCCCGGCAAAGACGCCGGTGCGGAAACCGACTCTACCGATAAGGACGCCGCTACCCCGACGAAGAAGGGCCGGTGTCGCAACAGGAAACGCAAGGGCAAGGCCGTGCTTGCCATTGAGGGATCTGACGACACCGGTGCCGGCAAGAAGGTCAAGGCAGGCGCTCCCGACAAGGAGATTGTCGGGTGCGCCGCCTGCCGGGCCTTGGAGGCTACCCACAAGCCAGGGAGCTCCGGCAAGCAATACTGCAAGATCCACCGCACCAAGGGCCACGACCTCCGGAACTGCCGACAAGTCGAGCTGCTTGGTGAGAAGCAAAAGGCTGAGTACGAGAGGCGGGTGAAGGAGAAGGACCAGGACGGTGCCGAGGGATCCGGCAAGAAGCGTGGCGGCCAAGGAGGCCGCCCCGGCAAGGACAACCAGCAAGAGAGGCCCGCCCGGGGCCGCGACAAGAAGCAAGAAGACGATGATCACGATGAGGACGACGAGTCTGGTGAGCAAGGGTTCCAGAAGGCTATGGAGGCCATGTGCGTCGATGGCGGTGCCTCGCTGCATGCCTCTCACCGCCAGCTCAAGCAGTGGGCGCCTGAGATTACAGCAGCAGAGCCGTTGTTCGACACTCAGAAGCTGCTGAAGTGGTCCAGCACGCCCCTCATCTTTGACGCCGAGGACCACCCTGACCGCACTACCGCGTTCGGGTGTTTGCTATTGTTGGTCTCACCAACGATACGCAACCTCAGGGTGAACAAGATGTTGGTTGACGCCGGGGCCGGCCTGAACCTGATCTCGCCTGTCGTGATCAAAAGATTGCAAATCCCTGATGGAGACCTCGAGGAAACGGGCATGTTTCAAGGGGTCAATCCGGGGAGGAGCCAGCCGAAGGGGAAGGTCACACTGCCCATGACGTTTGGAGGAGAGTTGAACTACAGGACGGAGAGGATCATCTTCGACGTGGCCGAGATCCCCTTGCCTTACAACGGGATCCTCGGCTGCCCGGCACTAGCCAAGTTCATGGTGGCATTGCACTATGCCTACAACATGCTAAAGATGCCCGGGCCGTTGATCATCATCTCCGTCCCCTCCAACAAGAAGGACGCATTGATCTGCGCCGACCAACTCTACCGGGAAGCAGTTGTAGCAGCTGCCGTCAAGGCACCTGCTCCTGCCGCTGAAGGCCCAGGAGGGAAGAAGAAGCCCGGCAAGACCTCTTGCACCCACTCCGGCAAGTGCACCTCCTCGGAGTGTTGTGCTACCGTCGAGGACGTGCCAGAGAGCTCTACCGACAAGAGCAAGAGATCCAGAGCTGAGCCACCATAGACCAAGAAGGTGCCCGTCAGGGAGGATGGCACGGGAGAGGCCTTCACCATAGGCTCCACCCTCGACATCAAATAGGAAGGCGCGCTCGTCACCTTCCTGCGGGCGAATGTCGACGTGTTTGCGTGGCAAGCATCCGACATCCCCGGTGTTCCCAGGGAGGTGATTGAGCACTACCTAGCTGTCTGCCCCCACGCGCGGCCCGTCAAGCAGAAAGTCAGAAAGCAGGCTCTGGAGAGGCAGGAGTTCATCACAGAGGAGATCAGGAAGCTGGAAGCGGCAGGTTTGGTGAGAGGAGTGCTCCACCCGATGTGGTTGGCCAATCCGGTAGTGGTGCGCAAGGCGAATGCACTACAAAAAAATACACTTCCGTGATGATACGTGTTTGTCACAGTAGGTCGCATTTTTTGTCATGCATGTACATCCATGACAAATTTATGACAGAATCAAGATAGTCATACCTGTGCTGTCGTAGAAGTGTTCCATGACATTACCAAAATTATCATCACGGAAGTGTCCACTTCCATGACGATAAATCGCGTGTCACAGAAGCGCTTTCGTCAAGGGTGACCGACACGTGGCATCCACCGTAGCGGAACGCCATTAAGCTATCGGGTTGGGTTTTGGATCCGGTAACCCGTTAATAGCCTCGACCAATGGGGATTTTCCACGTGTAAAATCATCATTGGCTGGAGGAAACACGTGTCGGCTCATCATTGGGACAGATGTCATCCCCTCACTGGACAGAAGGCGCCTATGATACGTCGACACGTGGCACGGCCCAACAGTCACTACTAGAAAAAGGGCTATAGATGGGATTGACACTAATGGCGCACCAGACAAGCGGTGTGCCATTAGTATATACTAATGGCGCACCACCTTCTGATACGCCATTAGAGTTGAAACTACTAATGGTGCACCTGGCGCAGGGTGCGCCATTAGTATCAAAAAAAATATTAACTAGTGCGCCTGTCCAAACATACTAATGGCGCATCCAGACACAGTGCGCCATTACTAGTTGTAACTAGTAATGGCGCACCTGGCCCAGGGTGCGCCATTAGTATCAAAAAAAGTTTTTTTTTAACTAGTGCGCCTGTCCAAACATACTAATGGCGCATCCGGACACAGTGCGCCATTACTAATTGTAACTAGTAATGGCGCACCTGGCCCAGGGTGCGCCATTAGTATCAAATTTTTTTTTAACTAGTGCGCCTGTCCAAACATACTAATGGCGCATCCAGACACAGTGCGCCATTACTAGTTGTAACTAGTAATGGCGCACCTGGCCCTGGGTGCGCCATTAGTATCAATTTTTTTTAACTAGTGCGCCTGTCCAAACATACTAATGGCGCACCACCAGAAGGTGCGCCATTAGTAACCTGGATTACTAATGGCGCATTTAGAGTTGGTGCGCCATTAGTAAGTGGGCCGCAACAAGATATTTTGGACAGCCTCTCCTACCCACACTCACTTTCTCCCCACTTCATTCTCTCCACCACCTCCTTGTCTCGGGTGCCTCCTCTTTTTCACCTCATTTCCACCATAGATTCATTCAATTTAAGTGGTTAAATTACCTTGTTTTGATAGGTAAGTAAGGGGGGAAGCTATATTTATGTTGTTCTCCCTACAACAATGTGCACATCCACTTTTTATGGCCTAGCTTGATCTATGTATGTTCGTGGTGTTGCATATGTTTGTGGTGTTGCATATGTGTTTGTGTTTGGAGGTGTACCTATATTTGAAATGCGATAGTTGCCAATATTTTGCCGGAATGTTGATTCATTTCCGTTTCGGCGAGAATTTTGGCATTAAGCATTCTTTTTGGTCCTATTTTTAGGGAAAGTCATGCCAAATTATTTCTTGGTTCTAAAATATCGTTTTGCTCTACCCCGCAAGCGACCATGGTCCGCATGATGACCGAAGGCATCGTGAATAGGTTTTTGAGGTCCGTGAAGGCCGAGATGCTTCAAAAGAACGAGACGGAGATAAGATGTCCGTGTCGAAGATGCAAGCTGAAGAGCCTTATTGCGGACCCAGAATCCTGGCAGGTGCGGGACCACCTGCTCTTGCGTGGTTTCATGGATGGCTATTGGTGGCAAGGTGATGAAGATGACTACGAAGTCGTCCATGGGGGCCGGGCAAGAAATGAGGAAGGGCAGCAAGACAACCACCGCGGCTCGGGCGGGCGAGAAGACGAAGAATCCCCAGGAGATGATCACGACGGTGATGCTGTACACAGTCATCATGTAGAAGATGAAGGACATGATGATGAGGAAGATACCGGAGCAGACGACGGACATGATCATGAAGATGATGATGCCGGCGGAGCAGATGACGCTGGACCATTGATGGGCTGGGTGCAGGACCCTCATATTCAAGAGCTGCTTCTCAAGCAGACGGATAACGCAAGAGCTGCCGCCCGAGAGAAAGCCAAGATGGATCAACTTGAGTTAGACGCAGTTACTCCATTGTATGAAGGATGCAGGCCTGAGGATACCCGCCTGAAAGTAACGCTCATGGCTCTGGAGATGAAGGTAAAACACAAAATGACCGACGCATGCTTCGACGAGAACATGTCATTCTGGCACGAACGTCTTCCCAAGGGGAACAAGTGCCCGACCAGTTTGGAGGAGGCGAAGAAAATCGTGTGTCCTCTGGATTTACCGCATGTGAAATACCATGTGTGCATGAACAATTGCATCATTTATCGGGACGAGCACGCGGAGTCTACCATATGTCCGGTGTGTGGCGTCACTCGATACAAGAAGAGGAAGAAAGCTCCTCGAAAAGTGGTGTGGTACTTTCCGATCACTCCTCGTCTGCAGCGGTATTTCGCGGACCCTAAGGTAGCAAAGCTCCTGCGTTGGCACGCGGATAGGGAGGAGAAGAAGCGAGAAGATGACGCAAATGATCCGGAGATAGATAAAAAAGACAAGATGCTGAGTCACCCTAAGGATGCGAGCCAGTGGCAAGCGTTGAACTTCGAAGACCTAGAATTTGGGAATGATCCAAGGAACATCGTGCTGGGCGCGAGCACCGATGGGGTCAATCCGTTTAGCAGCCAGAGAAGCACACATAGCACCTGGCCTGTGTTTGTGTGGATGTACAACCTTCCCCCTTGGTTGCGCATGAAGAGGAAGTACATTCACATGAGTATGCTAATTGAAGGACCGAAACAACCAGGGAACGACATCAATCTGTATCTGGGGCTGCTGAAAGAGGAGCTTGACACGCTGTGGAAAACGCCAGCCAATACGTGGGACGCCGCAGAGAAATAATATTTCCCTATGAGAGCCGCGCTGCTCACGACGGTGCACGACTATCTCGGTTACGGATATGTCGCGGGGCAGGTGGTCCACGGATTTTCTGGATGCGTCAGGTGCATGGATGACACAACGTATCGCTAGCTACATAGAGATCCCGGGTCTTCGAAAACCGTGTTCATGGGACATCGAAGGTGGCTTCGCGACGATGACCCGTGGAAACCGAACCCCGAGGACGCCCGCGTACGAGGAGCGGCGAGGAAATAGACGAGCTGTTGAAAAATTGGAAAGACTGCCCACTCCCGGGAAAGAAGCAAAAGGCGGCAGAGCCGGGAAAGAAGCGAAAGGCGCCAGAGCCACTGCTGAAGGTATGGAAAACGAGGTCTGTTTTCTGGGACTTGCCGTACTGGAAGATCCACCGTGTGCCTCACAGCCTTGATGTCATGCATATCACGAAGAACGTGTGCGAGAGTCTGCTTGGTACCCTGCTCAACATGCCAGAGAGGACCAAAGATGGGCCGAAAGCAAGGGCAGACTTGAAATCAATGGGCATCAGGCAGGAGCTTCACGCTATATATGATGATGATGATGATGATGATGAGGCAAAGCAGGACACGGAAAGTCGTCGCAAAGGCAAAAAGGCCAAGAAGACCGGAAATGACTACCCTCCCGCGTGCTTCACTCTAAGTCAGGAGGAGATCGAGCAGTTTTTCACCTGCCTCATAGGAGTAAAACTTCCTTACGGTTACGCGGGGAAGATAAGCAGATACCTAGACCTAGCGAAGCTGAAGTTCAGCGGGATGAATTCTCACGACTATCACGTGCTGATGACGCAGATACTTCCAGTTGCAATCCGTGGGATCATGGACGCGCACGTCCGTGAAACGCTATTTGGCCTATGCAACTTTTTCGACGTCATCTCTCGGAAGTCTGTTGGCGTGAGGCAACTCAGAAGGCTACAGGAAGAGATCGTGGTGATACTATGCGAGCTTGAGATGTACTTCCCGCCCGCATTCTTCGACGTTATGGTGCATCTGCTGGTCCATATCATGGACGATATCATCCAACTTGGGCCGACGTTCCTGCACAGCATGATGCCGTTCGAAAGGATGAATGGTGTCATCAAAGGATACGTTCGCAACATGTCACGTCCAGAGGGAAGCATAGCCAGGGGCTTTCTGACCGAAGAGTGCATCTCCTACTGCACGAATTATCTAGGCATCGAGAACCCCGTTGGTCTGCCCGTCAACAGGCACCTCGGCAGGCTCGCTGGATAGGGTCACCGTGAGGGTCGCCGCGAAATGCATGTCGACTTCGAGGGTCGACTCGCCGACTTTGAAAGAGCAAACCTAGTCGCGCTACAACACATAGACGTGGTCGATCCTTGGGTGGTAGAGCAAAAAACCTTTATTAAGAAGACGTACAATGACCGAGGCCAACAGAGGACGGACGGAGATATACTCAAAGAGCACAACTCATGTTTCACGCGTTGGTTCAAGCAGAAGCTTCTGTCGTACCCTTTACATGAGGATTCTTCCGCGGAAGAACAACTCATATTCGCCTTGTCACAGGGCGCCGAGCACAACCTGATGACCTATGAGGCGTACGATATCAACGGCTGCACATTCTACACCGAGGCCAAGGACATGAAGAGCGATGGTTATCAGAACTCCGGGGTAACGATGGAATCCTACACCGGTAACGACAAGGACAGATACTACGGAAGGATCGAGGAGATCTGGGAGCTGAGCTACGCTGGAGATAAGGTCCCGATGTTCCGTGTCAGATGGGCCAAGAGCGTCCTAAAAGAAGACCGGTATTTCACCACCATGGTTATACCCGAAGCCAAATCCAAGACCGCAGGCGCAAACGTCACCGCGAAAAATGAGCCATGGGTACTGGCTTCCCAAGTGGACCAATGCTTCTTCATTACCGACCCGTCAAAGCCCAGTCGTGTTGTCGTGAGGAGAGGCAAAAGGAAGATCATCGGAATGGATGGAGTAGCCAATGAGCAAGACTTCGACAAGTACGGCGACCCGAGAATCGAACATGACGACGATGATGAAGTAGCAGCATACACCACAAGAAGAAGCAGGACCACCCTACCTAAAGGACGTCCGTTCCACAGAAGAACTCCATTTGCGAAAAAGAAGGGCAAGAAGATTGTGAACAGATAGCTAGCTAAGATCGATTGTATTTAAATCGTAGCCTTCATTTCTCGATTGTATTTCATGGGCACTTTTTGAACTATAATGAATATTTTTAAATTTCATGGACACTCGATCTCGATCCCCCTCCATCTCGATCGCTAGCTATCCCACCTCGCCAGATCCGGTCCCCCTCGCCGCCGAGCACCCCCCGGTCCACCGGCCCCCCGCACCCCGCGCACCCTCCCCCGCTCCACCGGCATTACTGTTTGATGATATTTTTTAAAAAATTATTACTGTCTTATAAAAAAATATTACTGTTATGATTTAAACAAGTTTGAACATATTTAAACACAAATAAATATCAAACAGCATTTTAAATGCATAAAAAAAATTGTGGAGCCTGGGAATCGAACCCAGGAGCTCCTGGTGTGAGAACCGGCTGCTGACCAGTCGAGCTAGTAGAGGGAACTTGGTGTGGATCAGGTAAGGTGGAAGATAACCTGTTGGCTCGAGCAGAAATCAAAAAAAAATACTAATGGCGCACCAGGGTGAGGTGCGCAATTAGTATGGATGTACTTATGGCGCACCAGGGTGAGGTGCGCCATTAGTATGGATGTACCTGTTGGAAGATAACCTATCCCCTCTCTCTCCCTCGCCCTCGCCCTCGATCCCCTTCCCCTCTCCTCTCCCGACGCCGCTGCCCCGCTGCCTCGACGCCGCCCCGTCGTCCTCGTCTCCGCCCCGACGCCGCTGCCCCTTCCCCTCTCCTCTCCCGACGCCGCTGCCTTGTCCTCCTCCTCGCCCCTCGACGTCGCCCTCGATCCCCTTCCCCTCTCCTCTCCCGACGTCGCCGCCCCGTCGTCCTCGTCCTCGCCCTCCTCCTCGTCCGCGCCACCGCCGCGCCGCTCCGACCTCCTCCTTGTCCCCTCCGGCCTCCTCCGCCTCCTCAGGTACTGCCCCCACCTCTCCCTCCCCCTCCGGCCTCCTCCTTCCCCTTTGTAAATTTTAGGGTGTAGGGTTTGCAAATTTTAGGGTTAGGGCAGTAAATTTTAGGGCAAATCTAGCACAGTTAGCAAAGTTAGAAATCTTTTAGGAAATTAGGGTAGTAGCAAAAACAGTAGCAATTTAAAAAAACAGTACCAAAAAATTAGGTATAAAAACAGTAGCAAATAAAAAATATTAGCAAATATAGCTAGGGTAATTTTGTTTAGGTATAAAAAACAGTAGCAATTTCTGAAGAATAGTAGCAATTTTAAAAACAGTAGCAAAAAAATTAGGTATAAAAACAGTAGCAAATAAAAAAAGAGTAGCAAATATAGCTAGGGAAATTTTGTTTAGGCATAAAAACAGTAGCAAATAAAAAAAAGCAGTAGCAAATTAAAAAAACAGTAGCAAAAAATTAGGTATAAAAACAGTAGCAAATATAGCTAGGGCAATTTTGTTTAGGTATAAAAAACAGTAGCTACAATTTGTAAAAAGCATGAGCAACTGATCTGATTCATCTCATCCTCTCTCGATCTGCAGGATACAAGTGGAACAAGGCAGGGGCGTAGGTGCTTGCTACTCAGGCACGGCGGCAGAGCCAAGCACACCCTCCTCTCCCAAGGTACCAACCCCTCTTCCTCTCCCCCTGTATATACTGCTGTCCAGTACATTTTTTTGCTCAATTTGCTGCTGTCCAGTACATCTTGTTAAAATTGCTACTGACCAGTACATCTTTGCAATATATGGTGATGTGTACCATTCTTGATAGGATGTATCAATTGTAGTAGATGGTCAAGAAGATGTATAGAAAAGAAAAATGATGGTTAGGGTGGTGGCCTAGTTGTATAGGATGGTTAGGGTGGTGGCCTAGTTCTTTGGGCTGTCTTTGGCTGTACTTAGAATAATCCGCAGTTCAAAAAAATACCATGTCAAGTGTTCTTTCTCTGAGATGTTATTAAATAGACATAGAGAAAAAAATGGAACTAAGTTACCTAGAATGATCATATTGGCCAACTATCTTGAAGTAGAGTATTCATATTGGCGAGCTAGCAAGTATATATGATTGGTTCCCTCTTTGCTTTACTTGGTTCAAATTTCAAACTCTGCGTCTTTTTAGTGACAAATCCCAATACGAAAGGCGGAGCGTGCATGCATATTCAGCTCATTACACTTACTCATTGTGGTTGGGGAGTTTTCAAGTGTATATGATGTGTTTACTCTTAGCAGAAATCATTGATAGTTTTATTAATACATCACTTTAACATTGGTATCGGAGAGAAAATACAACTAGGTCACCACCCAACAGTGAGAAATCTGCAATTCTCAGAAAGTAATGGTGGAGATTTTTATTCTTCTAGCCAGCGTAGCTCGAAACTTCCAGCGTAGCTCGAAACTTCCAACTAGGCCACCACCCAACAGTGAGAAATCTGCAATTCTCAGAAAGTAATGGTCAAGAAGATGTATAGGATGTATCGAAGAGAAAAACTTCCAGCGTAGCTCGAAACTTTTTCAATCTTCAATTCTTTGCATACATTGGCACACACCCGACGTTCATGAAACATCTCGGATGCCACCAGCAGTAACCTGCGCGTCCCTGCTACTGCTACCTGCAGATTGCACAAGTCAATTATCTGTTTTATTTGCTTTAACATAACGGAATAACTAATGGTGGCTGCCTAATGATGACAGACTAAGTTTCTGATTTATTTTGTTATAGGAGTGTAGATTCATTGGTAGCAATTGTTTTCAGTGTCTCATGTTGCTTGTAGTGTTTTGTCCAAAATGTTGAATGATACTGCTTGGAGATGCATATATTGTTTCACCTCTTCACATGCCAATGTATTTTCCATGTTGTGATGGAGGCCTTTTTTGCCTTGTCCACCCGAGAGGCCCTTGAGTTTGCCGGAATGTCGATTAACTTCCGTTCTGGCAAATTCGGGTACTCCATATGTCCTATTTTCAGCAAAGGTCATGCTGAAATTTTCCGTGAATTTTAGCATGACTTTGCTAAAAATAGGACATATGGGGTACTTGTGAGTAATGCATGGGCCGGGGTATATTAGTAGGTAATTAAGTAGGATCAAGTGCCCCGGCGTACTTGTGACTAATGCATGGCTTTTAGGGTGCCTCGGTGTCGATAAAAACCGAAATGATGAAAGCTTAGGCTTTTAGGGTGCCTCGGCGTCGAGAAACCCTCAATGATAAAAGCTTAGCTTTTAGGATGCCTCGGTGTCGACAAACCCTAAATGATGAGACCATGATCTTGTTCCTTGACAATAACCAACTTTTTGACCAAACTTTGTTCCTATTTAGAGAGAAACATGGCCAACAACGATGAGGCCGGGGGTTCGAGCGTCAAGCCATTCTGGAAGCTGTCCCAGGAGATGGAGGAACAACCTCACTTGTCTGAGGACGCCGCCTTCCCCACCGATCCTGAGACCACTGATGGTACCGCCGAGGATGACCCTACTGATGCCACCACTAATGGTGCCGCCGAGGATGCCACCACTGATGATGGCGGCGCACGCACAGATGGCAGCCAACCGAAGAGGCAACGGAAGGACCGGCGCCCGACCGTGCTCCGCACCCTGAAGGAGGAAGTTACTGAAGTGGACTCCCACGGGAATCCAACGGCGCCCGAACGAATAGTCAAGGGGTACTCGCTTCAGCTCGGGTGCATTCTCCGGAGCACCGTCTCGATCAACATCGAGAACCTGAGGCATCCTGACCGAGGGAATTTGCGCAACCTCCTCTTCACGAAGCTGCACGAACGATACAAGTTCCCCGCTGAATTTGAAAACACAAGCCTCAAAGGGAATAAAGTGAACAATGCTGCCCTCACGAAGATGAGCAAGGCCCTGTCTACTTGGAAAAGCAATGTGAAGAGAATGATCGAGAAAGGTGAGAGTTATGAGAAGATCAAGGAGAAAAATCCTTCGATCACCGAAGATGACTACAACGACTTCAAGATCAATTGCTCGAGCACCGCAAACTCCGAATCAAGTAAGTGGGGGAAAGAAATGCGGGAGCTAAACTTAGGGGAACAGACACTCGGTCCCGGCGGTTACAGAGTGGCGGAGCCTATATGGGACAAGGAGGAGGCGGACCGTGCCGAGCAAGGCCTACCGCCCCTCTTCGATAAATATGGTGACAAGCAGACCAGGAACTTTGTCAGGGCCCGGTACAAGAAGGACCCGAAAACAAAGGAGCTTACCACGGATCCGAAGACCAGGGCGCTTGAGCTTGTTCTGGTAAGGAATACACCCCCTCGTAATTAGCTCCATATGGTTGCATTCTAATTAATGAAGCCAAATTTCTAAATGGTTCACATTCCTTCCGCAGGCGACTAAAAGCAGTAGCGCGGGGTCGACTAAGAGCAACCCATGGGACACCACTCTAAATAGGGCGTTGAATGTAATGAAGAACAAGGATAAGCTCAGTAAGCCGACGTCAGCTGGTCGTGTGGCCGGCAAAGGCTTGTCGACAAAATGGTCTTCATACTATGACACTGCTTGGCGAAAGGAGAAAAAGACCAGCTCGGAAAGCCAGGCGCGCGAGGTTCAAGAACTCAGGGCACAGGTGGCGCGGATTCCGGAGATTATCCAAGAGCAAGTGCAACAACAACTCGGAGCGACGACCACCGCCATTGTGCCTACCTTGATCCAGGGGATTAGTGCGTGGATTGCGGGCGGCCAACAGGGGCCGCCCCCGATTCCTAGCTTCACGGCCAGCAACTCGCAAAACGCGATGGCGGGGCCATTGGTGTCTCCGGCGAAGGCGGCATTGGTGTCTCCGACGCCGGCACGGGAGCTTAATGCACCCGGGTGTACGCCGGCCGGCACCTCTGCAGCAAGCGGCCCCTCCGTCAACTGCACGCCCGCCGTTGGCGGTGCTCGACATTAGCCGAGCTCAACGCCATCATCACGGTATCTAATTAAGCCTCTCTCGGCCGAGGACTTCATCTCCTTGCCTTTGACTGGGCATCCCTAACGCCCTACATGTTTTCGCAGGGCGCCGCCGATGTTCCGTGCACTCTCCTGCACTTCGTGAACAACGAGTTGGTCGATGTCGCCAAGGGCAAAATCGTTCAACCGGGCAACCCCTTGTTCCACGGTACCCAGATGCCACCCAACTTTTTTAGGGTTCAACTGGTTCGGGTGCTGCCAGGCTACGACGAGGTGTTACCTCCGATTCGACCCATCGGGGCCGACGATGATGACGTGATGAACCTCAGCGCCTGCCTGAGCTGGCCCCTGCTTTGGCCGAAGAGCCAGATTCGTTTGGGGGCGGGGGACACCACCCCAAAGACAACACCGCCAGTCGTGCCGGCGCCAAGTCGGCCCCATGGCAAGACCGCCGCAACGGTGCTGGACATCCCTATGCCACTGGATCCAAACATGCATATGGCACAGGATCAGAACGACGACGACGACGATACATTTGCCAACGTCGATAAGTACTTTGCCGATCATGGGGACGGTGGCGACTTCATGGGGCTTCCTTCTCAAGAACCCAACCCAACAAAAGACGTGTGCGATCTAGCTGGTACCGCGGAGAAGCCAAGTTGCAACAGGTGTCGTCTGCAGTTCAGCTCTCAGGAGACGCCTCCAGCTGCCGACTTCACCGAGCCTCAGATAGGCGATCTGTGAGCAGAACTCGGTCCCATTACAGGAGATCAAGAAGAAGGCACGCAAAAGAAAGACTAACAAGGGTGCGGGCCAGCCGGCACCGAGTACGATCCGTGCTCAGGACGGGCCACCTTCAACTGCGGATATCTCGAGGAGGGTGCATGTGGCGGGTAGGCCGATGCTACCGAGAAATATGCTCGATGCTGCAACCGGCGCTATGCGGAGTCTGCATGACAGTGTTCTTTCTTTGGAGAAGCAGCGTCTCTGAGAGAAGGATGTGGCATACCCGGTTTTTGCGGCCAAGGTGTCAGAGGGCAAGGGCTTTGTCGATAACTCCATCGGGGGTACGATCGTCCTACGGTTTGATGACATCCACGCTATGTTGAACCTTCATCCGCTGCACTACACCTTCGTTCGACTATTTTCGCTGAGTATGGAGATGCGGATCATTCGCGACAAGACCCCGGACAACATGATAGTCGACCCCTTCTACATGCGTGCCAAGATCTTGGGCAGCGCTGGGGACCGGCAAGTCGCGAGTTCTTACCTCGAAGGCGTCATTCTGGCAAACCAAGATAAGGATAACTTCCTCGTGCCTTACTTTCCTGAGTAAGTCCTCCCCTCAACCGCCCCGTAACATATGAATTCTTAGATTTCGATCGTTTTTCTTTTAACATTCCGTGTTTTCTGCAGTGACACACATTGCACGCTCATCCTCCTAAGCCCCAAATATTCCATGGCCACGTATTTCGACCCGGACCGTCAGTCGAACGTAGACTACACAAATGTCAAGAAGGTTCTTGATGATGTTCTCCCCGGCTACGTCAAATCTGGAGGCACCTTCACCAGGCCTATTCGTAAGTACGGCAAGCACGTGTTCTCCCACAATACGACGTTCTGCTGCGTCAAGCAGCCGCCTGGCGGTCAGAAGGGTGCCTACTACGCCATCCATCACATGCGGGCGATCGTACGGGACCATCATCAACTACTGCTACCGAGTAGACTCAAAGATTGGGCCGCGAGCGTGTCGGCAATCCAGGACGCGGACATCAGACAAGAATTCTTTCGCATCCAGTCGGAGTTTGCGGAAATCATCCATCAAGATGTCCTTCGTACCTCGGGGCAGTTCTACCTCAGAAATCAACCGTCCAACAGTGACATCGACACAATCCTACAAATGCAGGCTGACAACGCCCGTTGTTTCATGACTCCCACGATAGACGGCGGCTTCATCCACGCTCCGGTCCCTTGAGTCGAGTCGAAAGCAGTGATGCTGTGTCTAGTTCTGAAACATCGATTGGCTCATGTTGTAATTAAACTTTAATGAACTTGTAGTATGTCTCTTTGGTTTCGAGTCCTTCAACTTAGATGTAATCGATGCTATTAATGTCTTGCTTTTCTCTTCCGATCGTTCTGTTGCATACTTATATATTGCTTATGTATTGTTTGTGAATTGGTACTAACGTTTCGTTTGGCTACTGCATAGCGATGCCGTGGTATGTCGTGTACAAGGGTAAGGTTCCCGGAGTCTACGACGACTGGGAGGAGTGTCGGAGACAGGTTCATCGATTCAGCGGTAACAGTTACAAAGGGTACGCCACTAGGGCCGAGGCCGAATCAAGATACGCCCGCTATCTAGCAGGAGAGGGGAGGGAGCGTTGGAGGAACCAGATGAAGACGAGTTTCATCGTGATGATGCTCATCGTGATGACCGCAGCTCTCTTCTATGTGATGGTAGTTTAGATGATCGATATCGACTAGTAATGTGAAGACAAACTCACGGTCTCGAGACTTGTAATATAATGTTCTATCTTTGTTCGGTCTTTTCAATTTGGAGACTAATATGATGAATTGTATTCGGAGACTAAAATGATGAATTGTATTCAGAGACTAATCTTCTTTTGTATTCGATGAATCTGTTGTTGATGTGTGCTGTCTATATTTTGTCCAATTATACATTTTGTAACCTGTGCAAAAAACAGAAAATTAAAAAATAAAAAAACCTAATATTCATACTAATGGCGCATCACATCATAGTGCGCCATTAGTATGCCAAAGGATACTAATGGCGCATCACTAAACAGTGCGCCATTAGTATGCCGAAGTTACTAATGGCGCATCCTGTTGTTGTGCGCCATTAGTATGCCAAAGCACCTGGGTATACATGGCCCCCTGGAAGGCATACTAATGGCGCACTGTTGTATATACTAATGGCGCATCTGGGGTGCGCCATTAGTAAAATATACTAATGGCGTGCTACTAATGGCGCACCACTAATGCGCCATTAATGGCCAAATTAGGTGCGCCATTAGTAGGCCTTTTCCTAGTAGTGAGTGGCCCATTCCTGTGAAAAGGCCGGCCCGTTTGACTTGGTCAAAAGCTGGCGGCCCGGCCCATGGAAAGCCTGTTAACGGCATGTTAGCATATAGCCCATTTACAGCCCGCTAACCCAAGGCCCGTTACGCCCTATGCGAATTAGGCCCAGTAGCGTCATCTGGGCCATCCAATATGATTCCAGCCCGTTTTCACTTCTGGCCCATGTATGGCCCATGATGTCTTTCGGCCCATATGAGGCCCTTTGTAACTCTTGGCCCATTAGCGGCCCGTGCTGAAACTGGCACGTAATGAACAGTGTATTACTTTACACCCATTAACGGCCCGCGGTGAAACTGGCCCGTAATGAACAGTGTAACACTTTATACCCATTAACGGGCCGTTATTCCGTTGGGCCGTTTCCAGCCCAAGTTAACTTTCGGCCTTCTGAGGGCCCATTTATTCTTGGGCTCATTTGCAGCATTTGGTTACTTACGGCCCGTTACTGTCATTTTCTGCTTGTGGGCCAAATTCAGCCCGTCGTTACAGTCGGCCCGTTTGTGGTCCGATAGTCCGTTGGGCCATTTTCATAGCATCACCAAATACGGCCTAGCTATTAACGACCCGTTATGGTCAGCCCATAAAACGTACGATTTCCATTATAGGCCCGTCTACGGCCCATTAAAGGCCCGTACGAGACCCATAAATGAGTCGGCGGCCCATGGATCCTACGTGACGTAGAAGGCCTATGGATCCTGCGAGACGTAGAAGGCCCATGGATCCTGCAAGACGTAGAAGGCCCATGGATCCTGCGAGACGTAGAAGGCCCATGGATCCTACGAGACATAGAAGGCCCATGGATCCTACGAGACGTAGAAGGCCCATGGATCCGACGGCTCGTGAAGGGCCATGGTCGGGCGAGTTGGCCCCCGTTTGAACGATATAGCATATTCAAAGAATTATCCTACTCAATACTATCACCTCTAAAAAGCATACACTATACAACAAAGAGATCAAGGCATAGAAAGGTAGAATAATCCTACACTATACAATAATGAAATTACAGCCGATTATACCCACTGGGCATTATGGTTCAGCATAGGTGATAATAAAGCATACACAAACAGCAAACTACATACACTGGGCAAATACAGCTCATACATCATGGACGCGCATCAACTTAACTCCATTTGAACTATAATATCTTCAGAAAATAGGATTGGCGAGATTCAGATAGCACAAATTTCAGTCTGCAAAATCTCCAATTCCTTCATGGTTACCTCGATGTCTTGTTTCATTTTTTTGACTCCTGCATCTAATACCTGCATGTCCAGTCTCAACTTGTTGATTATACGTTGACAATTATGTACACGTTGTCTTGCCACCTCTAGTTGATGCTCGAGAACATCAGCACATTCCAATTCCAACCCATAATCATTCAGTAACGGCCATGCCGCACTGCTCGCAGATTTTTGTGTTGATGTCACTTCATCCTGAAATGTTTCTGTAAGTACACATGACTAGGGCAAAAATATAGTAACAGTGAAGCGAACAAGACACTATTTTGTACTACATGGCAAAACAGGACTAACAATAATGTTACATGTCACTTTCACAAAAAATGTTACACGTCATGAAGCATAAGCAGGTGATATTTTAAAAATTATAAAAAAGATAGTCTGTGCAGCCTGCATACAGAAATCCCTCTTAGCTCACCAGAGGAGCATGATGTTGGGGCCCAATCGAAAACACAGACATGTTACAAATTTAGACAGCACGTTGCGTATAAGTAAGCAAGCAGTTGGCCATTCTGTACCTCAATTAAAGTCTTAGGGAGCATAATGAATAGCAGAGGGTTTCATACAAACATACTACAGCAGGCAAAACTATGCAATCATTAGCATAGTAAAAACTAGATTGTGAGCCTCATGCAATAATAGTTGGTTAATAGACTTCAAAGCTTCAGGCAGACTTCGGCAGAGTAATTAAATGGTAAGGCCTTTAATTATGTCAACTAATAGTGATACAAGTACCGAACATCAGGCATAATTATTTGGGCGTCTCATTAAGTGAGGACAAATACAGCAATTGAAAAGAGAAAATTAACTATGCCTGAAACAAACAAGGAATTGAACTGTTGAGTTGCATATAGTGACTTACCTTAGCAGGTTGAAGAGGCTCAGCACAACTCCTACTTCTCTTGCAAGGCTCCTTCCTAACATCTTGTACATGGAAATCCTCAATCTTATCTTCATTGCACCCCCTCTGCAAGGTGACACAAACTAGTTACTCATCTCCTTGGAAGATAAATATGCATACTTTCCAGTCTGTGAACACAAAAGGATGAGATTAAAACAAAACAACACCACATAATGAAACATGCCGCATCTCTTGCACTTGCACACAACGAAATGAGCATTTACTATGTCTGCACTATGTAAAAACTAGGCATACCTTCGAACTGGATCTCCAAGTACTCTTGGAGAGCCTACTGTAGTGTACAGCCAAACCTTTATGTCACCTATGAGTTAGACAAGGCCCCACTACAGCAGCCCTTAGTGTTTAAATCGTTGACAAGCTCTGTTAGAGTGTTAGGTTAAGAACAGCAAGTAATCAAAGCAAACAGTCCTAGTATGGCTGGCTGATGCAAACAAGCAATTGAACAGATGTGTGAGCAAATCTTACATATCAAGAAAAGAAGCAAAGAAGGAGGCTTAAAGACCATCACTTGACTGACCAGATTTAAGGGGCATTTAAACATCATGTGCAACGTATGAACTAACATAAACATTGCATATTCCAGACTCTACAATGGAATGCACATGTATTAGGTTATGCCATGTATGATGATGCCTAAGTGTACAGATAGCAGGCAGGAGTGATTCATCATTGCATGCACAATTGAATTGCAGGTTAAGGGCCAGTTCGATTCTGGCTTTTTAGGGCATATTGTCAAAATAAGCCATAAAAGATGTAAAGAAGTCATTTTTGAGTTATGGGCTAGGGCTTAACTAATTTCGCTTTGGAGGGGGTGTTTCGGGTAGAACCTCACTAAAAATTGAAGGGAAGGGGAATAGTGAAATGACTCTGTTGTCTGCCTATATTACACTCAAAGTGCAACTGCTGACGCCCGTGTCACACCTGACCCTCAAGTAAAAACAAACACGCAAGCATTCATTGCCCTGCCCGCTTGCATCTCCTCTCCCCTTTCCCTCTACCTCGATCCCCTGCCTGCAGCACTAGGGTTCCTCCAGTGAGCCGTCGCCACTGGTCCCATCTGGCCTGGTCCTCGACGATGCTATGTCCAGCTAGGCTACATGGCCGACGGGTAGGGGCAAATCTCCTTGGCTGCTCCTCCCTCTAGCGCCGCCCCTCATTCTCATGGTCTCCAGCAGCTGCTCCACTGTGGTTCGTCCAACGCACTACTCCGGCGGGCGCTGCACAACTACGGCTGATGCCACACTGCGGCAAAAGGCACCTTGTTCCCCCACCCCTCCTCCCAGGCCATGGTCTTGAGGTGCTGTTGAAGGATGAGCTCATCCAACAAGGTGAGGATCTCCTATGTTTTTTGTCAAATTTTCATTTTGATCCACTATACGATGAATTGCTATGAGCTTCTTCTTCTGCTGCTATATGATGCATTGCTATGAGCTGCTCCTGCTGCTGCTATATGATGAATTGCTATGAGCTGCTGCTGCTGTATGATGAGTTGCTATGAGCTGCTACTGCTGCTATATGATGAATTGCTATGAGCTGCTGCTGCTATATGATGAGTTGCTACAAGCTGCTCCTGCTGCTGCTATATGATGAATTGCTATGAGCTGCTCCTGCTGCTGCTATATGATGAATTGCTATGAGCTGCTCCTGCTGCTGCTATATGATGAATTGCTATGAGCTGCTGCTGGTATATGATGAATTGCAGACTGCTGCTGCTGTATGATGAGTTGCTATGAGCTGCTGCTGCTACTATATGATGCTTTCAGGTGGTGCTGCTATATGATAATAACCAGCCACTTGGACCATATAATTTTAATAAATAATTGCTCTTCATTTAAATGTGGGTCATGCGTTCTTCGTTTAAATTAGGCAATGGGATCTCTATGGAAAACATTGACCAAAGTAGATTGTGCCAAGTAGATGGTATCTTTGTATTTGCATTTTGAGCAAATAGTGATGGTCTGTTTTCCTATCATATTAATTACTGCACTGGGTTCAATTTGTGATGTTTGCAAGTCAAATTAATTTCCATATGGGCAGCAAAATGAAAAATATATAATGCAATCTAGACTTTCCACTGATCATACCAAAGATAAGCTGAAAACGCAATGAAAAGAACTGGTTGGCTTATTACATGGAGCTTATATTCACAGGTGCTTATTTTCTTAGGATAACTCATAATAATTGTCCCTAAGAAACTTGGCTAATAGAACTGGCATACAAATAACATGTCACGATGATTGCAATGGAGGAGTGACGTACCATAGCACACTGTATAGGCTCACCGCTGCCTCTCCTTTTTTTGCGATGTTCCATGAAATTGCCACATACATCTTGTACTTTTTCATTGTGTAACCCTATCTGCAAGTTGACACGGCTAATTTCAGACATCTCTACATGATACTACATTGCATATCCCTTGCGCATATTTAAACCACCAATTAACGATTGTGTGCGTACCATAAACTAGCCATGACTCTGTATGCTGGACTAGCAGGCACTCTAAGGGAGCCTAATGTAGTGCACTGGAATTCCTACATGCCACCTACGATTTTGTGTAATGTACTGCCCCTGTTCCTAAATATGTCTTTGTAGAGATTCCTGTATGGACCACATACAGATGTATATAGATGCATTTTCGAGTGTAGATTCACTCATTTTGCTCCGTATGTAGCCCATAGTGGAATCTCTAGAAAGACTTATATTTAGGAACGGAGGTATGAGGTAGTATCCTGTATGACATCTACATATCTAATTTAGCAGCCAGTAGTAGAAATCATTGTCTGCACAAAGGGAATACTGGTCGAAAATCCTAGCAAAGCACGCTGGCAGGCACAGAACAATACAAGAGAGAGAGACACGCTTACAAGATCATAGCAATGCCTCAGTCCAGGATCTTGGTTGGCCAAGCTGTTAGATCTAGAAGAAACATCGTCCTTGTAGTTTTTGCCAGCTGTATAACAGGTGACATCGACCGGTTAGTATATTTGAAGTACATCGGGCAGGTGATGGTGGACGGGTTTAAAGGTGACAAGTACCTAGGCCGTGGCGGGTGCTTGGCATCTCTCCAGATGGTGGGAATCAGGTTAGAAACGTCGAGGGTGATGACGTTGCGCTGGCTGTCGGGGTCCGGTAAGGAGATCTAGAACCGTCGAGTAGGGTGTTTGTGGAGCGACTCCGGTAGGGTGGACTCCGGTGTGGGCGAAGCGGATCTGTGGCCGTGGACGAGGGCGTAGGTGAAGCTACTCCGGTAGTTGGGTTAAGGATGGTGTCGACGACGCGGATCTGCGACCGTGGACGGGGCGTCAGAAGCTGCTCCGGTGGTTGGGTTAAGGATGGTGTCGACGATGCGGATCTGCGGCCATGGACGGGGCGTCAGAAGCTTCTCCGGTGGTTGGGTTAAGGGTGGTGTCGATGATGCAGATCTGCGGACGTGGACGGGGCGTCAGAAGCTGCTCCGGTAGGTTGGGTTAAGGATGGTGTCGCCGATGCGGATTTGCGGCCGTGGACGGGGCGTGAGAAGCTGCTCCGGTGGTTGGGTTAAGGGTGGTGTCGACGATGCGGATCTGCGGCCGTGGACGGGGCGTCAGAAGCTACTGCGGTAGGTTGGATGAGGGTGCGAGGAAGCAGATCTGAGGCCGTGGACTTGTGAGTTGGCAAAGCGGCCCCGGTAGGGTTGAGAATGGTATAGGCGAAGCTACTCCGGTAGGGTTGACGATGGTGTCGGCGAAGCGGCTCCGGTAGGGTTGAGGAAGGTGTCGGCGAAGCGGCTCCGGTAGGGTTGAGGAAGGTGTCGGCGAAGAGGATCAGAGGCCGTCAACGGGGGCGTCGGTGGGGCGGCTCCGGGGGGTGTGGACGAAGCGTCTCCGGTGGGGAGTACGAATGAGCCGCTGCAGATGCGCGACGGTTGACGAGAGTACCGGCGAAGCAGATCCGGCGCCGTGGACAAGGCCGACACTGAATGGGCTATGGTACAGTCGTGGATGAGCAGTCTACTTGTTTCTAGGGGAGGTGGGAGGGGTAGATGCGGCCGCAGAAGCAGATCCGGTGAGGTGGACGCCGCTGGCAGTGAATGGGCTATGGTACGCCGGTGGATGAGCATTCTAGGGTTTCGAGAGGGGAGGGGAGAAAGGGCGATGAAGTACGGACGGCGTGATGTAAGATGCTCTGGTGCTGTGGAGTTAATCGTTTTTGCGGGTGGGGGAGAGGGAGAGGAAATGGGGGTGCCGTGTAGTGGGGGGAACCGGAAGTTACCAAAGCAGCCCCGACCTATCATGTAGATGAGGGCGGTATTGTAACTGTTTGTAACACCCCATATGTAACTTGCCATATTTGTAACTCCGACTCTTGCCATTTTTGGCTATGTATTATGATTTTCCCTCCGTTGTCGGGTTTTGTCTTTCGTTTTGTATTTTGTCATGTCATGCATTTTCTTATCATGTGCATTGCATTCGCATACGTGTTCGTCTCATGCATCCGAGCATTTTCCCCGTTGTCCCTTTTCCAATCCGGCGCTCCTATCTCCTCTGGTGCACCCCTCTTGTTTTCTTTCGTGTGCGTGTGTCAAACTTTCTCGGAATGGACCGAGGCTTGTCAAGTGGTCTTCTTATACCACCCGGAGACT
This sequence comes from Aegilops tauschii subsp. strangulata, assembly GCF_002575655.3. NCBI lineage: Eukaryota > Viridiplantae > Streptophyta > Magnoliopsida > Poales > Poaceae > Aegilops > Aegilops tauschii. The sequence goes on from NC_053039.3 coordinate 518,991,335, forward strand.
ACCGGTCAAGTTTCGTTCCATTCGGAGGTCGTTTGGTACTCCAACGGTTAACCGGGCATCCGCAAAGTCCATTTGAGTGTCCAGCAAAAAACCTCAGTAAAACCAGCCCAAAACCCACCAAACTCTCTTCCATGCTCTAGGTCGTTCGATCACGATCGTATGGGCGAAAACCGCACCTCATTTGGAGCCTCCTAGCTCCCTCTACCTATAAATATGTGGGCATCCCGAAATACATTTGCAGACGAAACCCTAACCCTCTCCTCGCGGTGCGCCGGACACGTCCGCCGCCGGCCGGACGCGCCGCCCGCAGCCAGTGACGCGCTGCCATGTGGCAAGCCCGTACGTCGCCGCCGCCGAAGCCCGCAGGCCCATCGCCGGCCCCCGCGGCCTGACGCCTCCCCGCGCGGCCCGTCCGCCGCCCTCCTCCTCGCGCCGCCGCGGCCTCCCCGCCTTTCGCCGCCGCCGCCACGAGCCCGTCCGCCGCCTCCCCGGAGCTCCGCCGCCGGCGCCCCTCCTCCGGCCACCCACGGCCCGCCGCCCGTGCCCGCCGGCGGCCGCGCCTCTCCTCCTCCCCTCCGGCAAGCTCCGGTGGCCCGAGCCCGAGCGCGAGCACGAGCAACGCTCGATCCGATCTGAGGTTGCTGCCGTTGACTTTCTCCTCGCCCTTTTTTTCCCAAGTCCTCAGAATTTCTCAGCATCTTGCCTTGTTCGTGATGCCATAACTCCGTGCATGTAGCTCGGATTCGCGCGTGTAATATGTCAAATTGTTCACCTCGTGATGCTCTACATTTTGTTCAATTGCACCATTTCATTAGAGGTCATCTTGATGCCCAAATCTCTGTTGGAAGAGGGCTAGTTGCTGTTATTCTCTGGTTCTTATCAGAACTTGGAGATTTGTCATTTTTGTATCATTTAATCTGTGCATTTTTTGAGCATGAGATCTACAAGTGTTTTGAAGTATGCCATGCCATCTTTCCAGTGGTGTAGTCCATGTATTTTTGTGATATCTGTGGTGACTAGCACAAGCATGCAAAGTAGGCCCCGTAATATTTCTGATTTCAGGGACTTAGTGATTTCTCTGTGTCCTTGTCTGCTGTAATTTTGTTGCCATGTAAACTTGATGCTACAGAGAGATCCATGCATATTTTGGAGATTTTCAGTAAGGATGTTTTGTAGATATAGTTGTAATTGATCCATTCCTGCAATTGTTTGCAATTATGGAGTGCCATAGCATGACTCAATCTTGCTCTATTTTTGCTATAAAATATTTCTGGCAGATTCTTAACATGATATGCATTTTTGCCAAGCTTATTGTAGTTGATCCATACATGATATGTATGTGTACTTGCCATGTATAGCTTCTTAAACATGCCATCTTGCTGGTATGCTTGGTTTGTAGTGCATTTCTCTGTAGTAAGTGCATCAAGCTCACAAAGTCTGGAACCTGATAACGAAACTTGCTATGTTTACATGCTTGCCATCATATCTTCTGGTCCATTTTGGCTTATGGTCAGTAAGGGTCGTTTGTCATCTGCTTTTAGTAGAACACTTCCATGCCTTGTTTTGCTATGTTAAGTTCATGTAGCATGTCGATTTCGTGCTCCGAACATTGCTACCTGATGCTGATTTCTGCCATGTCCAGTTTTTCACTAAGTCTGTGAACCTGTAATCTTTTGCACTTTTTCAATGCTTGTTTGAGCTTGATATGTTGTGAGCTAGCCGTAGGTCAGTGTTCATCTTTTGTCAAGCATCTCCTGTAGAATACTGACATGTGCTTTGTTGCTATGTTGGGGCGCTGTAGCATTGTTACTTGTTGTATTTTAAGTGCTATCTTGCTGTTAATCGCAGATTCGTGTCATTCTTGTTTTGCTTGCCATTTGCAAACCGTGCATCCGATTCCGGTGATCTTTATATCGATTTCGACCGAAATCATCTCATCTTTCCAGTGGCATGCTTGGTTTGCCAAGTTACTGCCATGTTCATCATTTTCCTTCCGGAGCACGCATATGCATCGCATATCATATCTTGCATATCATACATGTTTTGCATCATGTTGCTTGCGCATTTCTCGTTGTTGATTGTGGTTCCGTTTGTTTGTGTTCTTGTCTTGGGTAGAGCCGGGAGATGAGTTCGTGAACGAGGAACCTGTCGAGTACGCTTACGAGGATCAAGATTTCGACAACTCTGAGAACCTTGCAGGCAAGATGACCACCCCTCGAAATCACTTCTATCTTTGCTATACTAGGTGTTCGCTCTATTGCCATGCTCCGCTACCTATCACTTGCTATATCATGTCTCCCATTTTAGCCATGTCAGCCTCTAACCACCCCTTCCTAGCAAACCCTTGTTCGGCTAAGTTACCGCTTTTGCTCTGCCCTTCTTATAGCGTTGCTAGTTGCAGGTGAAGTTGAAGTTTGTTCCATGTCGGAACATGGATATGTTGGGATATCACAATATCTCTTATTTAATTAATGCATCTATACATATTTTGGTAAAGGGTGGAAGGCTCGGCCTTATGCCTGGTGTTTTGTTCCACTCTTGCCGCCCTAGTTACTGTTATACCGGGATTATGTTCCTTGAGTTTGCGTTCCTTAGACGGTCGGGTGATTTATGGGACCCCCTTGACAGTTCGCCTTGAATAAAAACCCTCCAGCAAGGCCCAAATTTGGTTTTACCATTTGACGCCTAAGCCTTTTCCTCCGGGTTTTCGCGAGCCGAGGGTCATCTTTATTTTAAACCCCCGGGCCAGTGCTCCTCTGAGTATTGGTCCAAACTGTCAGTCGCCGGTGGCCACCAGGGGCAACTCTGGGCTGGCCTATCGGAAGCTTGGACAATCCGGTGTGCCCTGAGAACGAGATATGTGCAGCTCCTATCGGGATTTGTCGGCACATTCGGGCGGCTTTGCTGGGCTTGTTTTACCATTATCGAGATGTCTTGTAAACCGGGATTCCGAGACTGGTCGGGTCTTTCCGGGAGAAGGTTTATCCTTCGTTGACCGTGAGAGCTTATGATGGGCTAAGTTGGGACACCCCTGCAGGGTAATATCTTTCGAAAGCCGTGCCCGCGGTTATGAGGCAGATGGGAATTTGTTAATGTCCGGTTGTAGATAACTTGTCACTTGACCCATTTAAAATACATCAACTGCGTGTGTAGCCGTGATGGTCTCTTCTCGGCGGAGTCCGGGAAGTGAACACGGTCTGAGTTATGTATGACGTAAGTAGGTGTTCAGGATCACTTCTTGGTCATTGCTAGATGACGTCCGCTCCGTTGCTTCTCTTCTCGCTCTCTCTTGCGTATGTTAGCCACCATATATGCTTATTGCCGCTGCAGCTCCACCTCTTTGCACCATCCTTTCCTTCAAGCTTAAATAGTCTTGATCTCGCGGGTATGAGATTGCTGAGTCCCCGTGACTCACAGATTCTACCAAAACAGTTGCAGGTGCCGACGATGCCAGTGCAGATGATGGCGTCGATCTCAACTGGGAGTTCGACGAGGAACGTGGTCGTTACTATGTGTCTTTTCCTGATGATCAGTAGTGGAGCCCAGCCGGGACGATTGGGGATCTAGCATTTGGGGTTGTCTTATTTTCATCTGGATTTTGACCGTAGTCGGTCTTTATGATTGTATTTTGGATGATGTATGATGATATTTATGTATTGTGTGAAGTGGCGATTGTAAGCCAACTCTTTATCCCATTCTTGTTCATTACATGGGATTGCGTGAAGATGACCCTTCTTGCGACAAAACCACTATGCGGTTATGCCTCTAAGTCGTGCCTCGACACGTGGGAGATATAGCCGCATCGTGGGCGTTACTAGTTGGTAATCAGAGCCATCCCCGACTTAGGAGCCCCCTGCTTGATCGAATCGCTGGCGTTGTTGAGTCTAGAACAAAAATGCTTTGAGTCTTAGGATTATATATATCGGAGAGTAGGATTCTTTTTACTCCTCAGTCCCTTCGTCGCTCTGGTGAGGTCTCCTGACGTAGAAGTTTTGACTATTCTCTCCTCAAATTTCACTAAAATTTTTTTAGGATCACGCGGGTATCTTGGAATCGTTCCGATGGATTTGTGACGAGAACATTGTTCTTGGTGCCTCCTGTCATTTAGGGGTTGTGGCAGTGTCCCGGGGAGTTGAGCTCCGAGGTGTTGTCGTCACAATTTTATCGTTGCAGTTCTGGAATACCTGAGTTTTGCCGACATCGAAATCTCTTTTATGCAGTTGTTGGTGAGATCACCTTGACGCCACCCAGTACTGGGGCGGGAGTTCGGGAGTATTGCCATAACTTGTATAACGGATGTTATTCGAAGGTTGAGTTAAACGATTTCCGAAGGTTTCTTGGTTATGTGTTGATGGATGGACACAGCTGGATCTAGGGATTGTTAGTTTGGGCGATATATTTTGTGTCCCCTGTATCCCCTACACCAGATTGCATAACCAGAAAGTTTCTGGAGTTTATAAGTCGGAATTCTAGTAGCCTTAGGATATCTTTCCGACAGACGCATGATATGAGATTGGGGTTCGACGTCTAGTGGTCCGCCTTTCCACGGTTGATTTTACAGTGGTCTCGTTGTGTCTTAAAGAGTCCATGGCTATGCCGACTCGGGGACGCTTCGTATGTCATGTGCACAGCCTTGTACATGATGGTGCTGTATGATTGAGCCCGTGTGGGCCCCACCACGAAAACTTCGGACGAAATATCTATCATATGCTTGTTTCGGCTTATTCTGGAAGCCAATACTTTGTTCTATTTTGTATTGTGGTATTCGAGTTGCTTCGAATTCATATATTGATTCCATATCTTTTTCAAGTGGCTTCTCAACTTTATGGAAGTGTGATGATTTACTACGGAATTCATTCGTTCATCTTCGTTCGAATGTTTATTGTCAAGACTATATGTTGCAATTTCTATCCGTTGATTCTACTTATCTATTTGTCTATCAAGATGCTAACGGATGTCACCCTCTTCAGGATGGCTCCGCCAACGCGTCGGAATCCGGATCGCAATGAAGGGAGTCAAGCGAACCCTCCGCCACCACCTCCACCTCCGGAGGCATGGCAAGCAATCATGGCAGCCACCAACGCCAATGCTCAGATGATTCTGCAACTCTTGCAAGAACGTACTCAAGGGCAAGGCAATCAAGGCAATCAAGGTCAAGGCAACAATCAGTTTCACTTTGCCACTCTCAACCAGTTTCTCGCAAATCAGCCCAAGTCTTTCAGCTACTGTGCCGAGGCCACGGATGCCGATGATTGGCTCGTGGACATCAACAAGCATTTTGAATGTAGCAATGTCAGGCCTGAGGACTATGTCAAGTTCGCTTCTTTCCAGCTCAAGGACCAAGCTGCTGATTGGTATCAACAATACAAAGATTCCAGAGGAGGTCGTGTGATCACTTGGACTGACTTCTGTCGGGACTTCAAAGTGCACCACATTCCACAAAGTGTTGTTGAGAGCAAGCGTGAGGAGTTCCGCAATCTCAAGCAAGGCAACATGTCTGTGTATCAATACAACATTCAGTTTCAGAAACTTGCTCGCTTCGCTAAACAAGACGTTCCTGATGAAAAGAGCATGATCTATCACTTCAGAGGTGGCCTTAAAGAGGATCTGCAGTTAGCTCTCGTTCTTGTTGAGCCTACTCAGTTTGATCAATTCTACAATATGGCACTGAAGCAAGAGGCTGCTCAGCTCAAGTGTGAGGCTTCTAAGAAGAGAGTCAGAGACGCAGTTCAGTCTTCTTCTTCCTCACTTGTGACAGCTAAGCAACAGAAGTTCTGGTTGCCTCCTCCTCCTCCGTTTCGTCAGCCTTACCAGCAGAAGAACAAAGGTGGCCATGGTTCTTCCAACTCTTCCAACTCTGGCTATTAGAACAAGTCTCAGAATCAAGCTCCAAAGTCCAATGCTCCTTATCACCGTCCACTCTCAGAGGTGACTTGCAACAAATGTCAGCAGAAAGGTCACTATGCTAACAAGTGCTTCAACCAGAGGCGTCTTCCTCCTCCTCCTCCTGTCAGATCTTCCAGCAATGCAGTGGTCAAGCATAATCCAAAGTTTGCAAAGGTGAACATGATGAATGCAGCTCAAGCGGAGCAATCTACTGATGTGATAATGGGTAATCTTCCTGTTAATGATATTCCCGCAAAAGTTCTTTTTGATACTGGTGCATCGCTTTCTTTCATATCAAGACCTTTTGCATCCAAGCATGAATTGCATTTCCAAGGATTGCCTAGGCCGTTAGCAGTTGTCTCTCCGGGCAAATGCATGAATGCAAGCTCTATGGTCCCGAATGTTACCATCAAGATGGGCGACTATAAATTTCAGTCTTCTCCAATTGTTCTTGGCGACTCGGATATTGATCTTATTCTCGGGATGGACTGGCTTTCTAAGCACAAGGCTCAACTTGATTGTGCTGCCAGGGAAATTCAATTGACACACTCGTCTGAGGATGTGATTATTTTTGCCGCTCGTGATGAAACCATTCGGTTTTTCTCTCTCAATGAGAAGGGCGAATTGAATGCCATCTCTTAGATTCCAGTCGTTTGCGAGTATCAAGATGTCTTTCCAGAAGAGCTTCCGGGTATGCCTCCTCATCGGCCAGTTGAGTTCGTTATCGAACTAGAGCCTGGTACTGAACCCGTTTGCAAGCGTCCATACAAGCTTGGACCCAACGAGCTGAAGGAATTGAAGAAGCAGCTCGATGAACAAGAACGTCTGGGTTTGATCAGACCGAGTTCTTCTCCATGGGGTTGTGGTGTTCTTTTTGTCAAGAAGAAGGATGGCACGGACCGACTTTGTGTCGACTACCGTCCGTTGAACAAGAAGACAATCAAGAACAAGTACCCACTTCCCAACATCAATGAGCTATTTGAGCAACTCCAGGGTGCTAAAGTATTCTCGAAGCTTGACCTTCGTATGGGTTATCATCAGATTCGCATTCGTGAAGAAGATATTCCCAAGACAGCATTCAGAACAAGCTTTGGTTCTTATGAATATACTGTCGTGTCTTTCGGCCTTGTCAATGCTCCTCCGGTGTTCTCTCGGATGATGAATTTCATCTTCAACCCCTATACCAATGAATTCGTTCTGGTGTATCTCGATGATATCTTGGTCTTCTCCAAGAATAAGCAGGATCATGCCAAACATTTGTGATTGGTGCTCGACAAGCTCAGAGAGTATCAATTCTATGCGAAGTTCTCCAAATGTGAGTTTTCGCTCCATGAAGTTCTTTTCCTTGGTCACATCATCTCTGCCAAGGGCATCGCTGTTAACCCCGAGAAGGTATCCGCAGCTGTGGATTGGGAACCTCCTCAAAATGTCAAGCAGCTTCGAAGTTTTCTTGGTCTTGCAAGCTATTGCCGAAGATTCGTTGAGAATTTCTGCAAGATTGCAAAGCCTCTTTCCAACCTCCTACAGAAGCATGTGAAGTATGTCTGGTCTCCTGAGTGTGACGTTGCTTTCAACACTCTCAAAGAGAAACTAGTCACAACTCCTGTCTTGACTCCTCCTGATGAATCCAAGCCGTATGAAGTTTTCTGTGATGCTTCTCTCCAAGGTCTCGGTGCTGTGTTAATGGAAGAGAAGAAAGTTGTGGCCTATACCTCTCGGCAGTTGAAGCCCAACGAGAAGAACTACCCCACTCATGATCTTGAGTTGGCGGCAGTTGTCCATGCATTAATAATGTGGAGACATCTCTTGTTGGGAAGACAAGTGGACATTTTCACTGATCACAAGAGTCTCAAGTATATCTTCACTCAGCCCAACCTCAACCTCAGGCAGACTCGATGGGTCCAAATGATTCAAGAGTACAATCCGAGTATCGAATATACTCCAGGCAAGGCCAATGTCATTGCAGATGCTTTAAGCAGGAAGGCTTATTGCAACAGCTTAATTCTCAAGCCTTTCCAACCGGATCTTTGTGAACCTTTCCGCAAGCTGAATCTCCAAGTTGTTCCTCAAGGCTTTCTGGCCAACCTCATAGTATCTCCTACTTTGGAAGATCAAATTCGTGAGGCACAACTCCTTGATGCCATGGTGAAGAAGGTGATACGTGGTATCGACAAGGGTCTTTCCAAATACAAGTGCTATCGCATTGATGACAGAGACACTTTGTTCTTCGAGGACCGGATTGTGGTTCCTAAAGGTGATCTAAGGAAAGTCATAATGAACGAGGCGCACAATTCTCTTCTGTCCATTCATCCTGGAAGTACGAAGATGTACCATGACCTCAAGCAGTCGTATTGGTGGACTCGAATGAAGCGAGAAATTGCTCAATTCGTGAATGAATGTGATGTCTGCCGAAGAGTGAAAGCAGAACACCGACGACCAGCTGGTCTCCTCCAACCTCTTGCTATCCCAGAGTGGAAGTTTGATCATATCGAGATGGACTTCGTGACTGGATTTCCAAAGTCCAAGCGCGGAAATGATGCTATCTTCGTTGTCATCGACAAGCTCTCTAAAGTGGCTCATTTCCTTCCTATCAAAGAATCCATCACAGCAGCACAGCTGGCAGAGCTCTACACTTCCAGAATTGTCTCTTTGCACGGCATTCCACAATTGATTTCTTCTGATCGTGGAAGCATCTTCACCTCTATGTTCTGGGACTCCTTCCAGAAGGCCATGGGCACAAACATTCGCTTCAGCACAGCTTTCCATCCTCAAACTAGTGGCCAAGTCGAGCGAGTCAATCAAATTCTTGAAGATATGCTCAGGGCTTGTGTCATTTCCTTTGGCATGAAATGGGAAGATTGTCTTCCATATGCTGAATTCTCCTACAACAACAGCTTCCAAGCGAGTTCGGGCAAGGCCCCATTCGAGATTCTCTATGGCAGAAAGTGCTGTACTCCTCTCAATTGGTCAGAGACTGGTGAACGCCAACTTCTTGGTAATGACTTAATCACTGAAGCTGAAGAAATGTGTAAAGTCATCCGTGATAATCTCAAAGCCGCGCAATCGCGTCAGAAGAGCTACTATGATAGTAAGCATCGTGATTTGGCTTTCGAGATCGGAGACCATGTCTACCTCCGCGTCTCTCCAATGAAAGGCACTCGTCGCTTCGGTATCAAAGGGAAGCTTGCCCCTAGATACGTGGGTCCTTTCAAGATCATTGGCAAAAGAGGCGACCTCGCCTATCAACTTGAGCTTCCTTCCAACTTCGCGAACGTGCACGATGTGTTCCACGTGTCACAGCTCCGCAAGTGCTTCAAGACGCCTGAGCGCACTATCAACTTCGAAGAGATAGACCTCCAAGAAGATTTGTCTTATCATGAGCACCCCGTTGCTATTCTTGAAGAAACTGAGCGCAAGACTTGCAACAAGTCTATCAAATTCCTGAAAGTGAAGTGGTCGCATCATTCCGACTGGAAAGCCACCTGGGAACGCGAGGACCATCTCTGTTCCGAATATCCGGAGTTCTTTCAGTCCTAGATCTCGGGACGAGATCCTCTCGTAGTGGTGGAGTGTTGTAACACCCCGTATGTAACTTGCCATATTTGTAACTCCGACTCTTGCCATTTTCGGCTATGTATTATGATTTTCCCTCCGTTGTCGGGTTTTGTCTTTCGTTTTGTATTTTTTCATGTCATGCATTTTCTTATCATGTCATCATGTGCATTGCATTCGCATACGTGTTCGTCTCATGCATCCGAGCATTTTCCCCGTTGTCCGTTTTCCAATCCGACGCTCCTATCTCCTCCGGTGCACCCCTCTTGTTTTCTTTCGTGTGCGTGTGTCAAACTTTCTCGGAATGGACCGAGGCTTGTCAAGTGGTCTTCTTATACCACCCGGAGACTACCGGTCAAGTTTCGTTCCATTCGGAGGTCGTTTGGTACTCCAACGGTTAACCGGGCATCCGCAAAGTCCATTTGAGTGTCCAGCAAAAACCCCCACTAAAACCAGCCCAAAACCCACCAAACTCTCTTCCATGCTCTAGGTCGTTCGATCACGATCGTGTGGGCGAAAACCGCACCTCATTTGGAGCCTCCTACCTCCCTCTACCTATAAATATGTGGGCATCCCGAAATACATTTGCAGACGAAACCCTAACCCTCTCCTCGCGCTGCGCCGGACACGTCCGCCGTCGGCCGGACGCGCCGCCCGCAGCCAGTGACGCACTGCCACGTCGCAAGCTCGTACGTCGCCGCCGCCGAAGCCCGCAGGCCCATCGCCGGCCCCCGCGGCCCGCCGCCTCCCCGCGCGGCCCGTCCGCCGCCCTCCTCCTCGCGCCGCCGCGGCCTCCCCGCCGTGCGCCGCCGCGTGCCCCGCCGTTCGCCGCCGCCGCCACGAGCCCGTCCGCCGCCTCCCCGGAGCTCCGCCGCCGGCGCCCCTCCTCCGGCCACGCGCGGCCCGCCGCCCGTGCCCGCCGGCGGCCGCGCCTCTCCTCCTCCCCTCCGGCAAGCTCCGGTGGCCCAAGTCCTCAGAATTTCTCAGCATCTTGCCTTGTTTGTGATACCATAACTCCGTGCATGTAGCTCCGATTCGCGCGTGTAATATGTCAAATTGTTCGTCTCGTGATGTTCTACATTTTGTTCAATTGCACCATATTCATTAGAGGTCATCTTGATGCCCAAATTTCTGTTGGAAGAGGGCTAGTTGCTGTTATTCTCTGGTTCTTATCAGAACTTGGAGATTTGTCATTTTTGTATCATTTAATCTGCGCATCTTTTGAGCATGAGCTCTACATGTGTTTTGAAGTATGCCATGCCATCTTTCCAGTGGTGTAGTCCATGTATTTTTTTGATCTCTGTGGTGACTAGCACAAGCATGCAAAGTAGGCCCCGTAATATTTCTGATTTCAGGGACTTAGTGATTTCTCCAAGTCCTTGTCTGCTGTAATTTTGTTGCCATGTAAACTTGATGTAAGGTTGTTCAGTAAGGTTGTTTTGTATGTAAGGTTGTTCAGTAAACTTGTTTTGTTTCTGCATGCAAAGTAGGATCCATGCATATTTTGGAAATGTTCAGTAAGGTTGTTTTGTAGCTATAGGTGTAATTGATCCATTGCTGCAATTGTTTGCAATTATGGAGTGCCGTAGCATGACTCAATCTTGCTCTACTTTTGCTATAAAATATTTCTGGCAGATTCTTAACATGATATGCATTTTTGCCAAGCTTATTATAGTTGATCCATACATTCTATGTATTTGTTCTTGCCATGGATAGCTTCTTAAACATGCCATCTTGCTGGTATGCTTGGTTTGTAGTGCATTTCTCTGTAGTGAGTGCATCAAGCTCACAAAGAGGCCTACATATTAATATTTCTGCCATGCTCTGTTAACGAAACTTGCTTTGTTTACATGCTTGCCATCATATCTTCTGATCCTTTTTGGCTTATGGTCAGTAAGGGTCTTTTGTCATGTGCTTTTAGTAGAACACCTCCATGCCTTGTTTTTCTATGTTAAGTTCCTGTAGCATGTCGATTTCGTGCTACGAACATTGCTACCTGATGCTGATTTCTGTGAACCTGTAATCTTTTGCACTTTTGCCATGCTTGTTTGAGCTTGATATGTTGTGAACTAGCCGTAACTCAGTGTTCATCTTTTGTCAAACATCTCCTCTAGATTACTGTCATGTGCTTTGTTGCTAGGTTGGGGCGCTGTAGCATTGTTACTTGTTGCATTTTAAGTGCTATCTTGCTGTTAATCGCAGATTCGTGTCATTCTTGTTTTGCTTGCCATTTGCAAACCGTGCATCCGATTCCGGTGATCTTTATATCGATTTCGACCGAAATCATCTCATCTTTCCAGTGGCATGCTTGGTTTGCCAAGTTACTGCCATGTTCATCATTTTCCTTCCGGAGCACGCATATGCATCGCATATCATATCTTGCATATCATACATGTTTTGCATCATGTTGCTTGCGCATTTCTCGTTGTTGATTGTGGTTCCATTTGTTTGTGTTCTTGTCTTGGGTAGAGCCGGGAGACGAGTTTGTGAACGAGGAACCTGTCGAGTATGCTTACGAGGATCAAGCTTTCGACAACTCTGAGAACCTTGCAGGCAAGATGACCACCCCTCGAAATCACTTCTATCTTTGCTATACTAGGTGTTCGCTCTATTGCCATGCTCCGCTACCTATCACTTGCTATATCATGTCTCCCATTTTAGCCATGTCAGCCTCTAACCACCCCTTCCTAGCAAACCCTTGTTTGGCTAAGTTACCGCTTTTGCGCAGCCCTTCTTATAGCGTTGCTAGTTGCAGGTGAAGTTGAAGTTTGTTCCATGTCGGAACATGGATATGTTGGGATATGACAATATCTCTTATTTAATTAATGCATCTATACATATTTTGGTAAAGGGTGGAATGCTCGGCCTTATGCCTGGTGTTTTGTTCCACTCTTGCCGCCCTAGTTACTGTTATACCGGGATTATGTTCCTTGAGTTTGCGTTCCTTACACGGTCGGGTGATTTATGGGACCCCCTTGACAGTTCGCCTTGAATAAAACTCCTCCAGCAAGGCCCAACTTTGGTTTTACTATTTGCCGCCTAAGCCTTTTCCCCCGGGTTTTCGCGAGCCCGAGGGTCATCTTTATTTTAAACCCCCGGGCCAGTGCTCCTCTGAGTATTGGTCCAAACTGTCAGTCGCCGGTGGCCACCAGGGGCAACTCTGGGCTGGCCTATCGGAAGCTTGGACAATCCGGTGTGCCCTGAGAACGAGATATGTGCAGCTCCTATCGGGATTTGTCAGCACATTCGGGCGGCTTTCCTGGGCTTGTTTTACCATTGTCGAGATGTCTTGTAAACCGGGATTCCGAGACTGATTGGGTCTTTCCGGGAGAAGGTTTATCCTTCGTTGACCGTGAGAGCTTATGATGGGCTAAGTTGGGACACCCCTGCAGGGTAATATCTTTCGAAAGCCGTGCCCGCGGTTATGAGGCAGATGGGAATTTGTTAATGTCCGGTTGTAGATAACTTGTCACTTGACCCATTTAAAATACATCAACTGCGTGTGTAGCCGTGATGGTCTCTTCTCGGCGGAGTCCGGGAAGTGAACACGGTCTGAGTTATGTATGACGTAAGTAGGTGTTCAGGATCACTTCTTGGTCATTGCTAGATGACGTCCGCTCCGTTGCTTCTCTTCTCGCTCTCTCTTGCATATATTAGCCACCATATATGCTTATTGCCGCTGCAGCTCCACCTCTTTGCACCATCCTTTCCTTCAAGCTTAAATAGTCTTGATCTCGCGGGTGTGAGATTGCTGAGTCCCCGTGACTCACAGATTCTACCAAAACAGTTGCAGGTGCCGACGATGCCAGTGCAGATGATGGCGTCGATCTCAAGTGGGAGTTCGACGAGGAACGTGGTCGTTACTATGTGTCTTTTCCTGATGATCAGTATTGGAGCCCAGTCGGGACGATCGGGGATCTAGCATTTGGGGTTGTCTTATTTTCATCTGGATTTTGACCGTAGTCGGTCTTTATGATTGTATTTTGGATGATGTATGATGATATTTATGTATTGTGTGAAGTGGCGATTGTAAGCCAACTCTTTATCCCATTCTTGTTCATTACATGGGATTGCGTGAAGATGGCCCTTCTTGAGACAAAACCACTATGTGGTTATGCCTCTAAGTCGTGCCTCGACACGTGGGAGATATAGCCGCATCGTGGGCGTTACTATGTGATAGCCTGGCTTATTAGGGATGATAGACTACTCATATCAATAAGGAATTCCTTCTTTTCCGGAAGCCCATTCGGACAGAACTCCAAAGTTAAGCGTGTTCAGCTTGGAGTAGTTTTAGGATGGGTGACCGACCGGGAAGTTTCTCCCGGGTGCGCACGAGTGAGGACAAAGTGCGCAGAAAAGACTAGTATTGATCTGTGGGGCCAGTCTAGATCCTGCCAGGAGTAACGACCACCGGCGGGTGTGTCCGGGGCATTACAAGTTGGTATCAGAGCCGACCCTCGCGGTTACACGGATGTTTGCGGATAGGTGCGCAGTCATGTTGTTCATGACGTTTGTGACCCGTCGTGGCACACGGCATGGCACATGTACCGGACTGGATGCACAGACGTATGTGCCAAGAGGGAACGTTCCTGTGGCCCGACGAGGACGTCGGTTCCTCTGAGTGGGGGTGTATGTGATAGCCTGGCTTATTAGGGATGATAGACTACTCATATCAATAAGGAATTCCTTCTTTTCCGGAAGCCCATTCGGACAGAACTCCAAAGTTAAGCGTGCTCAGCTTGGAGTACTTTCAGGATGGGTGACCGACCGGGAAGTTTCTCTCGGGTGCGCACGAGTGAGGACAAAGTGCGCAGAAAAGACTAGTATTGATCTGTGGGGCCAGTCTAGATCCTACAAGGAGTAACGACCACCGGCGGGTGTGTCCGGGTCATTACACTGTTGGTCTCTGTGCACCAAGGACAAAAGGGGGATTTCGCATGCTAAAGACTAAGGTGGTGGAAATTTTAGAAGGAGGCGGGAGATTTTGCCGCCCGCGGGATTGTTCGTATCCAATTTCAACTAATTTTGGACCGTGCTAGCGGGAAGGTCATGCTAGACTGTGTACACGGGGCACGCGTCAGCAGTTAATAACTGGTGTGAAGTCCACCCCAGAAAAAAAGACAATAACTCGGGATGATGCGCCGATAACTTGGACGTTCACACGGGCGCGGCCAATCGTACGGGTGTAGTGGCGCGTTCAAAAAAAGGGATCAAACGCTCAGCCTATGTATTTCTCGTGTAAATAGATAATTTAGTGCCATTGGTTATTTACTTTAAACATAATGCATTGACGTGTTAGTGTAGAGGCGCACAAAAAGAAATGGACATTGTAGTTAGCTACTTAAAAGTGTTACCTCATATGATTACATAGCCTCCATTTCATAAATTGCGTACCCGTTGAATTCATATATGAATATTACATATATTACTTCAAAATAGAAACTTAAATCATCCAGGACTAATGAATTTGAATGCAAGAGTAACAATGGTGCATGTGCATGATAGCTACGTTGGTTGTTTGAAGAAACATCACTGTAACTTTGGCATGCACAACTGAAAAGGTTTATTTAAATAGAAAAAAAATGTGATATGTGAGTGTCCAATCTTTATAGCGTTGAATCGATATTGTTCCTTTGGCCACGATACAAAGTAGATATTGACTTATGTTCAAGCGATGCACGTCCACGATCGCTAGATAGTGATACGTGAATGAATTGTGCAATCTCTCTCACAGGCATACATATCTCATTTCCCTGTGGGCATCGGAATCACACACACGCACTTCGTGTATTTCTCTCCCTCCGTCAGGGTTAAATTCGTCTTTCTACCCCGTCCTACAAGTCTCTCACACAGAAACACACACGCTCTCTATGTCTAACATGCCCACCCCTTTAATTCTGCCCACCCACAGCCACTAATGTCTCAAAGTATAATAATGTCTCTCACACATATGCTATCTACCTATCCCTTAATATAGCTAGATATGTGTCACACAAACTCCTTCTCCCTACTAGCAAGATGCCCATGCGTTGCACGGAACATCAAGATGCATTTGTATGAGAAGTTTATCTTGTGGAAGAAAAGGATGAACGAGGGAATGCCTTATTTGCAAATACGTAGAGGGGTGTGGGTATCTTTTTGCAAAATTGCCATATTTTCCTTCCTGTCCGTCGGATATAAACCGGATGGCCTATATTGCAGGATGGCAGGAACACCATCATCACCAACTCTGTTTTTTTATAAGAGTAGAGATATGTGAGTGTCACTGCCCCCCACACACACACCCACACTTCCCAACACCGAAGGAGTAGGGTGACACCTCGATCTTGATACTGATCTATCGACTGGCTTCTCTCTCAAACATACACACACACACTACCCGGCACCGAAGGAGTAGGGTGACACCTCGATCTTGATACTAATCTATCGACTGGATTCTCTCTCAAACATACACACACACACACACACTACTCAGCACCAAAGGAGTAGGGTGGCACATCTATGTTGATAATAATCTATCTACTCCTCTTTCAAACACACACACACACACACACTCGCTAGTTGTGCCTCTGTGCCTACCGCACACACTCTCGATACGTCTTTCTCTCCCTCCCCCCCCAACAATGACAGCAGAAGGGTGACAACTCGATCTGATCATAATCTGTCAATTGGTTTCTCTCTCAAACATTGTGTCTCGGTGCCTCGCTCGGTAGCCCCCTCGATATGTAGACTTCTCGTGCGCGCACAGCTGTAGTGACGATGACGCTGAACCCAGTGTGCCTTGTTTTACCGGCCTCATGTGATAGTTTTCACCCTGTTTTTTGTTAATTAACAAGGCAACCTTTTCTTTGTTACTACTAGTGAATCTGAAATCATTCGGGGCAGACATAAAATATATCACTTCAACCCAATTATCGCAGCAACTATTTTAAAAGAAATTAGCTAGCTGCTCGTGCGTTGCACGGAACATCAAAATGCATTTGTATGAGTAGTTTATCTTGTGAGAGAAAAGGCTGAACGAGGGAAGGCCTTATTTGCGAACGTGGAAAGACGTGTGGGTATATTTTTCCAAAATTGCCATAGTTTCTTTCCTATCCGTTAGATATAAATCCGACGGCGTATATTGCAGGATGGCACGCACACCATCCTCACCAACTCTGTTTTCTACTCCCTTCGTCCGAAAATACTTGTCATCAAAATGGATAAAAACAGATGTATCTAAAACTAAAATACGTCTAGATACATTTCCTTTTATCCATTTTGATGACAATTATTTCCGGACGAAGGGAGTATTTGTCTTTTTAGAGATTTCAACAAGTGACTATGACCGGACCTTACCAACATACTCAAAAAAGTAGTCCATAATTTTGATGTTACCCTCTTTTCTTGGCGGTGCAGTGCCATCTAGATACCTCATAAATAAATCAAGGACAAATCTGACCCCTTCCTGAAAAGACATACGTAGCAAAATGAGTGAATCTACACTCTAAAATATGTCTACATACACATCTGTATGTGGTAGTCCATTTGAAATCTGAAAAAGACAAATATTTAGGAACGAATGGAGTATATATAAGAGTAGACATGGAGATATATCTCCAGCATGGTCTACAACAAAAATGTGCTGGGTTGGTTAGCGCCGGATGCTCGCAACGCGATGACATGAGTTTGAATTCTGTCTTTTAACTTTAGATTTTTATATTATATATTACTCTACTTATTTAATATATACTTCTTTCGCTACTGTACTGACAGTCGAACCCACAGAGTACTTAGAATGTTAAGGATGGACTTGTTTCTTTTTAACTTTCTGTACGAAACTGTAGCCACCCTGCAAGTCACGTGTACACTATACATGCAATTAACTTTTTATAGAGGGACAATCATACATGCAATTAACTCAAATGGATTGGATGTCACTCTATTATTTCCAGCATAAAGAGCATCTCCAATGGCAGCCGACAAATTTCCTCCCGCTTCCTCCCGCGGAGGACGACATCAAACGCCAGTGGCATACATTTTTACAACTCTAACCAACCAGATGAAATTCGTGCAAACACGAACTGATTTCATATAAGCATGAAGGATTTCGTATAAAAAAGCCGGATCTTCATATAAACATGATGGACTACATTACATTTACATGAACTAAGAGGTGCCAATCCGGCTCTCTTGTATAATTAATACTCCCTCCGTCCGGAAATACTTGTCCTAGAAATGGATATATCTAGACTTATTTTAGTTCTAAATGGCCGCCCGCGGATCCCTTTTTCTTCCTCATGTCCGTCAGACACTTGCGGGGTCGACAAAGGTCCTCGGAAGAGACGAAGCAGCAAAGAAACCACCTGAATCCGCGGTCGTCGCCTCGGCGGTGGCGTTCATGGGTCCCAAGTGTCGGCGGCCTCCCGTGTTCTACTTCTCCTCGATGATGGCGGCGGACACGGAGAAGCTGGCCACCGACTCGTCGCTCTCCACGCACCCGGCTTCTGTCTCTGCCTGCATGGCGCTGCCGCAGGCACGGGAGGCGCGCCCACAGACACGGGAGGCGCGGCCACCGCAGACACTGGTGGCGGTACGACGCGGCAGCGACGGTGCCCGTACCGGTGTGCTCGCCGCCGTGCCGGCATGGAGCAACTCGCCACTCCTAATCGAGCTGAACTGGAGCGGCGAGTTGCTGAACCACGCGCCTGCTTGGGGCGGCAACTGGCTCCATCGGGCCAAGCGAGGTTGGTGAAGCACCGAGCGGCCTCGCCCGTATCCGGAGGGCTCGGCGGGCCACCCAGCCGGGTTATATGCCGGAGAACGGCTCATCGGAAGCCATCGGAAGGGTGGAGAAGATGGTGAAGGAGGAGATGGGGGAGCGGCGGAGGGGTGCGATTCTTGCCCGCTGTCTGTCTGGCCTCGTGTAAATAGAGGGCGGACGGTAGGAGTTTGGCCGGCGTCTGGCCTCGTTTAAACTGAGGGCGGACGGGAGGAGCTCGGCCGGTGTTGCATTTAATTCCGGCCCGCTCATGAACGGACGTGTGGCCGGAGTAGGATTCTCGGTTTGCATGCGGGTTTAACGGAGGGGTTTAATGGAGGCGCCGGCGTGCAGCGGGCGGCGCAGTACTATTCGATTTGACAGCATTAATGAGCCGTCAAATCACAAAGGCCCTCTCCTCTCGTGAAACCGACCGAGCTAGACTGCCCCGCCCTCTAGTTGTGCTGTTGCATTCTCGTTCCAGTCAATACCGACATGTGCGATCCCTTTGCTTAATTATATGCATCACTGTAACTAGTACTCCATCCGTCAATTTATAAGTTGTCCTTACCTTTTCCATCAACTTCGTGCAACGCGCGGGCATCTTGCTAGAAACACTAGAATATGTCTATATAATCCGTATGTGATAGTCCATTTGAAATCTCAAAAAAGACAAATATTTAGGTACGGAGGGAGTAATATATTAGGAGTATATCAAAACAATAGTGATTTCTTTCAAGTTTGTGAACAAATACTACTATTCTACTACTTTGGATCCGTCGCAACGCACGGGCACATTGCTAGTAAAAGGAAAAGGCCTGCCGCATTTGCGTCACACCCCCACATGCCCGGGAATCGGGAGTACAACACGGCCCGTCCGGCACGACACATAGCTTAGGGAAGGCGTGTTGCCTACAGCCTAGCATTTTCACTTTCATGTGGGACCGCCGTTGAGCAAACCGACACCCCGCCCGCCGCCGGGTTGGAAAACAGAAACAAGGGGAAGATCTAGCTGTAGCACGGAAGCCAAGAAATTTTGTGTCAGACAGGGCTCGTTGATAGAGTAGGAGCATTCCGTACTAGTACTACTCCTACTAGTACTACCAAGTTTGTACTCCTAATACTATATTACTAGTACTACCACTATACAACTAGTAGATACGTGCACGACACAACATCGTAGGAACAAAAAATGGGAAGATCTTGTTTTGGGTGATTTATCTTTTTTTAAATCAACGTAGTATGAATAATATGATGTGGGGGGCACCCATGAAGCTTATGTGGCTTGGTTGCATGGCTACGGAAGGTTAGAGAAAAATAAATAGATAATGTGTTTAGAGTGCACTCCACTAAATAGATATACTTTGGATCCATTGCAACAGACCGGCACATCTATATCTATACCCCCTATATAGTGAAAAACTTTGAAAGTTGGTCGTTGGATGAAGCCAATCCGACGGTACAAAGATGGCAAATCCGAGCACTACTGGCCGTTGGATATCATCCACCAGATTCTGCCACATGTATAATCTAGAAGACTCCATTGTTGAACTTAATTCATGACTAACTTTGCCACAACTAAGCTTAGGCAAAGTTATTAGGGGCTGTTTGGTTTGTGACTAACTTTGCCAAAGATTGCCACACCTAAGGTTAGGCAAGTTTGACCAACTTAGGCAAGTGTTTGGTTCTAGCCACACCTTTGGCAAGCCACACTTGGGTCCCACATGACATACACACAAAAAGTGTGGCAAGATTCCCTTAGGCTTGCCAACTTGTGGCTTTCATTTTGATGAACTAAGGGGTTGTTTGGATTGTGACTATCTTTGCCATATATCGCCACATGATTTTTGCCACATTTGCCACACTTGCCTTAGTTGAGTAGCTCAATTGTTAGCCACACTTTGGCTTGCCTAAGGGAATCTTGCCACACTTTTTGTGTCTATGACATGTGGGGCTCACTGCTCATAAAAAAAATCCTTGCCTTAGGTGTGGCTAGAAGCAAACACCTACCTAACTTGGTCAAACTTGCCTAAGGTTAGGTGTGGCAAAGTGTGGCAAGGTGTGGCTAGGAACCAAACAGCCCCTAACCTTAGGCAAGCTTGGCAAAAATGTATGGCAAAGTATGGCAAAGCTAGGGCTAGAACCAAACAGCCCTCTAGTTCTTCAAAATGAGAGCCACAAGTTGGCAAGCCTAAGGGAATCTTGCCACATTTTTGTGTGTATGTCATGTGGGGCTTTATTGTGGCTTGCCTAAGGTGTGGCTTGAACCAGACACTCACCTAAGTTAATCAAACTTGCCTAACCTTACATTCCACCAGATTTTGCCACACGTTAGAATCCAGAAAACTCCACATGTAGAAGCATAATGCACAAACCACCAGAATCTCATGCGTGCAATGCACGTGTAACTTACTAGTACTAGTTGGTAGTAGTAAGAAACAAATTCCAGTTTTGGCACGAGCTCGTACTGCGGGAGCACCACAAGGCCTGCCGCAGGAGTTACATTTCCCTCTCGGGGCCCACGGGACCGAACTTCAGTGGCTTAGTGCCCGGCCTATGAGTCAATGACATGCGGACCTTAAATGCGGCTGGCCCACATGTCATTCTCATGGTGGTGGCGTGGTTCGCGACTCACTCGTTCGAGATGAACCGGCCGGTGGTGGCGTCGCCGAGGGTACCACAGCTGGGCATCGGGGCGTTACGAGGCGTAGATGGCCACACCGGCGGGTACTACCTGTAGTACATAAGTACTCCAGCTGAGGATTGATGCCCGGGACGAAATGTGTCACAGCCGCTGGATGAAAATTCGATGGTGCGGGAGTACGGATCGGAGCACAGCAGCGGAGCAGGCAAACCGCGTCCAATCGGGTGTGTCTGTGGTAGAAAGTTGATGATCGCTGCAGTTCAGCTGGCCCGCATGTCATGCACGCAAAGGCAGAGGAGCGGTGGGGCCGAGAGGGATGAGGGGCACGAACAATCCTACCATTCTGTCACTGACATGTGGGACCCATAAGCGTGGGTCCCACCTGTCAGCGAAGGAAAGGCAGGGCAAGGCAGTGATAGCCACGTCAGAGGATCCATATCCACGTCGGGGGACGTCGTGCCGTGGGTTGGAGCGGCGTCGTGGGAATCGCGTGTGGGTGTGGCAGTGGTAGAAACAAGAAACGTGATGGTCGCCGTGGTTCAACTTCCATGGACAAGCTGTCGTGTCTGCTGACACATGTATATCAAAACTAGAGTGTTTATATTTCAAGCACGTGAACAAGTATTATTCTACTAGTTTGTATCCATTGCAACGCACGGGCCAGCACATTGGTAGTAGTAGTGTCCATCTCTATCTCTAGAGGCCTTCCCTCGTTCATCCTTTTCTCTCACAAGATAAACTACTCATACAAATGCATCTTGATGTTCCATGGAATGCACGAGGATGTTTCCTTGGGGGTCTCTCCAGTGCAGCGTGGCCGTAGTTGCAAGTTGACGCCCCTTGAGATGCCGACGTTGAGGGGCACTCGGATTTCCTTCGATGAGCAGGTAAGATGAGTTTGATCACGTAGTAAATGCATTCTAAAGACTACTTCCGTGTCCATTTCCTAATTCTCCCCCTGCCCACTGTTTCACAGGCTAGGCTCGGTGCGAGTGGAGATTGGCTTGCATATGTACGGGAGGGTACCAACATCAATTTGCACAAAATTTACAACGGTGTCACCGTTCCCGTAGAACCTTTGTCCAACATTGGGATCAGCCATGCAACGGGCCACCGCATGAATTGGTACGATGTAACCACAGTGAGATTGAATAAGATAGCACGAACCTTGCACATGGCGGTCAAAGGAAGACCATGCTGTCTGCGGCCGATTTGTTGCCGTACGAGTAGGAAGACGCTCTGCTCCTTTCTAACCGCATCTTCACGGTGACAAACCAGGGGACTTATTTTGTATGGGAAACATCCTACGATATACTCCCTCTCTCCCAGTTTATTTGTTTTGAATCTTTTCGTTTTATAAGTTTCAAATTCAAATAGAGCTCCCCATCACATGTTGAGATTACAATGTCCATTAAATCCTTGCGTGCATGTATAGTAAAGAAACAAATCTCGAGTTTGGCACGAGTTCGTGCTGCGGGAGCACCACAAGCCCTGGCGCATGAGTTACATTTCCCTCTCAGGGCCGTCGGGACTGAGCTTCAGCGCCTTAATACACCTACCTTTGAGTCAATAACATGTGGACCCGATAGGTGACTGGTCCACATGTAATGCTCCCGAAGGCAGAGGGGCGGTGGGGCCAAGAGGGGTGAGCCGTAGGTCGGGGGACGTGTGGTTTCATGGGTTCGAGCGGCGTCGTGGGAATCGCGGGTGGCTGTGGTAGAAACTTGATGCTCACCGCATTTTAGGTGGCCCACATGTCATGCACACAAAGGTAGAGGGGCGGTGCGGCCGAGAGGGGTGAGGCGCATGTCGGGGGGCATGGTGCCGTGGGTTGGAGAGGCGTCGTGGGAATCGCGAGATGAAACATGATGGTTGTCGTAGTTGAACTTCCATGGACAAGCTGTCATGTCTACGGACACATGCACTACATACCGATCACTGGAAGGAGTAGCAGAGAAAGCTATATATGCGGATAAATAGTTCCTTATAGTCAAGCGGACCCACGCTACTACTCTGTTCCAAAGACATGCACACCATTGAAATAGTCCGTCTATATCAATATACACCGAGAGGGAATAATTTTTTTTACAAGAGAGGAAATAGTTCATCCATCCATAATGCCCTCCTGCTGGTGCAGCGTTTTCTTCTTCTTCTTCTTCTTCTTCTTCTTCTTCTTCTCATTCTCTGTGGGAGACGGCTTCGCAACAAGCTCTTTGGACCTTGCAGCTATCTCGAAACTCACACGGGCATCGAGGGCAGCATATTTTATCTGCTCGTACGTCAAGGGATAATTCTCCCATCCAAACAACCTTAATGCCACCGTCTCGACACCCTTCTGAAGATTTGTACCGAGCACAAAATTTGCTACGTCGAATAGGGACGGTGTCTGTTTAGCACAATCTTCTACAGGAATTTTGATTCTGGTTTGTAGGTCAGCGATGCTTTTCAAATCAGGGTTGTACGGCTCCAGCTTCTATTTGTCCCCTTCGATGGCTGCAACACAGAAGTATACGTCCTCCCGAGACAAGAAATCGTGAAGCTCACCTGGTATGGAGGGCGAGTGTATGATGTGGTACACCAATAAATCATCTTCGAGGCATAGCTGAAGGACGGCGGCGCGCTGGATCTTCCCAGGGGCACGCTCTGTGTACTCTGCGTCGAGACCGATGACCCTCGTCTCTACCTTTTCGAGGGAGTTGGATACATTGTTGATCCACTGCCGAACAACCCCTGGGTTGACGGTGACGGTGGCAACTATGCGCATCGAGCCTTCGACGAGGACATGTTGGACGCTAAAAACCTGCATCTCGATCTCTTTCGCCATTTGGAACTGCTGGAACGGAGGGCTATGGTTTGGAGAATTAGGATTAGATGGCTAGTCTAACTGAAGTAGTAGATGATTATTTAAAGAGGTTAAAACAATGTGAACGCAGTGGGGTTTGGATGCAAATGAAGACGAAGGGGAGGTGAAGAATCCGAGGCGAATCGGTTCCCGATGGAGAAGTAAATGGGAGAAGTGGCGTGCAGGCAGTTGATTAGACGGCTAGGTAGACTAAATGAAAAGGATATGCGGGTAGACTGAGGAGTCGTACCTGTTCGTGTACGTGCCCATCCTTCCTGATAGGTGGGACCTATGCAAACAGATAAAAAAAATGTGCCGTAGCTTCTTTTTTGAGCGCGTGAGTGGGAGAAACAACATTCTCTGGTTAAGGAATACTCCCTCTGTTTAGGTGAGTATAAGTCACCTTATGAAAATCAGGTTTTCCCAAAACCTTTAGGCGTGGAGCATTAACTTCCTGCTCGATCCCCTCCCAGCCTCGTTAGCCAGCGTTCTCTTCCTCTGCTGCCGCGTTCTACCTTTCCATTTTTCCTCTTCTCAAGTGCGGAACGATCTGCATGCCGTCCTTGATGCACCAGAACGACCACTGCATGCATCGCGGTAGGGCGTTGATTGGTGAAAGGGATCGAGAAGAGGTGTCTAGAGGGGGGGGGGTGATTAGACACTAAGTACCAAAGTCGCAGTTTTTAACTTCTTTGAGTTGGAGTGGAGTTTAGGCACAAGTTTAACACTCACAATACATATCAAGCAAGCATGCAAAGAGTATATGAGCAGCGGAAAGTAAGGCATGCAACTTGGAAGAATGTAAAGGGAAGGGTTTGGAGGATTCAAACGCAATTTGGAGACACGGAGATTTTTGAGCCGTGGTTCCGATAGGTGGTGCTATCGTACATCCACGTTGATGGAGACTTCAACCCACGAAGGGTAACGGTTGCGCGAGTCCACGGAGGGCTCCACCCACGAAGGGTCCACGAAGAAGCAACCTTGTCTATTCCACCATGGCCGTTGCCCACGAAGGACTTGCCTCACTAGCGGTAGATCTTCACGAAGTAGGCGATCTCCTTGCCCTTACAAACTCCTTGGTTCAACTCCACAATCTTGTCGGAGTCTCCCAAGTGACACCTACCCAATCTAGGAGACACCACTCTCCAAGAGAAACAAATGGTGTGTTGATGATGAACTCCTTGCTCTTGTGCTTCAGATGATAGTCTCCCCAACACTCAACTCTCTCTCACAGGATTTGGATTTGGTGGAAAGAAGATTTGAGTGGAAAGCAACTTGGGGAAGGCTAGAGATCAAGATTCATATGGTAGGAATGGAATATCTTGGTCTCAACACATGAGTAGGTGGTTCTCTTTCAGGAACAGCAAGTTGGAAGTGTAGGTTTGTTCTGATGGCTCTCTCCACGAATGAAGAGGAGGTGGAGGGGCATATATAGCCTCCACACAAAATCGAACCGTTACACACAACTTGCCAAACTCGGTGGGACCGAATTGATAAACTCGGTCGGACCGATTCAGCAAATTTAGTGACCGTTAGGATTTTCGGTGGGACCGACATGCAACTCGGTAGGACCGATATGGTTAGGGTTAGGGCTTAACGTAATCTTGGTGAGACCGATTACACAAACTCGGTGAGACCGATTTTGGTAATAAGTTAACCAGAGAGTTGGCATTGTAATCTCGGTAGTACCGATTACTCAAAATCGGTGAGACCGATTTTGGTAATGGACATACACAGAGAGATTACAATCCCATCTCGGTGAGACCGAGATCCCTATCGGTGAGACCCATTTGCCTAGGGTTTGTGGCAGTGGATATGGCATTTGAACTCGATGGCGCCGGATAGAAAGAATCAGTAGGGCCGAGTTTGACTTTTGGTTTAGGACATATGTGGATGTGAGAAAGTAGTTGAGGGTTTTGGAGCATATCACTAAGCACTGTGGAGCAAGAAACTCATTAAGCAACAGCTCATCCCTCCTTGATAGTATTGGCTTTTCCTATAGACTCAATGTGATCTTGGATCACTAAAATAGAAAATGTAGAGTCTTGATCTTGAAGCTTGAGCCAATCCTTAGTCCTTAGCATCTTGAAGGGGTTCCACATCCTTTAGTCCATGCCACTCCATTGTTGAACTTGTCTGAAACATACTAGGTAAGAGTGTTAGTCCAACAAGAGATATGTTGACATTAATTACCAAAATCACCCAGGGAGCACTTGTGCTTTCAATCTCCCCCTTTTTGGTAATTTTGATGACAACATACATCAAAGCTTTAGATAAAGATATAGAGAATAGCAAGTAAAGCTTTGGAAGGACATGTAACATGCATAGGCTCCCCCTACATGTATGTAATCTTGTGAATATGAAATATAGAAGCATATGAGAGCATAACCATGACAGAGTAGGCAATGTGTTACATGTATCTTGGCTATATGCATCAGAGCAAATGATGTGAGTATGAGAAATGTACCTTCATGCTCATGAGTCCTTCTTGCAAATAGTATGTACATCAGCAAGAATTCCTCATATACATGATTGTGATGCATATACTTAGCTTGTGGTCTTGAGTTGGCTTAGGATGGAATGAACCTGCGTAAACAAGGTTAGATAACACAGATACACCTACTAGCCAGAGCAAACACAAGAAACCACAAGAGTACCAAGACTGGGATGACATGTAGAGAATGAGTACTGAGTGCCACATTGGATTTGAGACATGTCCCCAAAGATAAAGATGTGCAATGAATTTAAAGAATTTCTTTCCCTTAGATGTCTTGCTCCCCCTGAATCTAGCATGGGATACTGGGAGAAGATAGGGAACAGAAAATCAGAGCAGAATGCAAAAATCAGAGCTCAAGGAGACAAATGAACAGAGCTAATGCAAATAAGCACATATGAACATGTCTTTCCCCTCAAGAAGACATGTGGCATCTCTCCTCTTGAACACCAAGCATCTGGGATCCTTGAAGATTACTCTCTCCTTGAGTATTCTCTCCCCCGGGAGATATCTCTCTCTCCCTGTTGAAGTGATAAGCTTTGATGTGATCTCTCTCCCCCTTTGACATCAATTTCCAAGAAGGGCTTCTGGAATTTGTCGTGAATGGGTTTGGTCATTGAGTCACAGCACAAAGCAAGGATTAAAATGTGATGCTTGTAGAGGACAAGATTCATTGAGTGGAGCTGGATTAAAGGTAATGCAGGAATAAATGGCAAAATGCTTTTCCTGTAGTGAAATCGGTGGCACCGAGTGGCATGCTTCGGTTGCACCGAAAGAATTTGGTTAGACCGAAAAGAGGAAACCGGTGTGACCGAGTTCATCACAGAGAAAACACTTGTCACCTCAGCTCACTAGACAGGTAAGATCTCACAAGGATTTGAAAGGAATTTACTGAAAGATTTGCAATGAATTGGATGCAGGGAATGCTGAACAAATGAAAAGAAAAGAAATCTAGATGAAGTTTTTCTTTTGTTTCAATGGGGAAACAAATATGCATGAGACAAGTGCAAAAGCACAGAAAAGAACACAAGAAAACTTCATCTAGAATTGGTCGGTGACAAAGTCACCTATGTTAGAGTATATTGACTTAGGAGTCAAGTGAGATCACTTGATCATAGGTCATACTCATCGTTTAAGCTCAAAATGGGGTTACCATTTTTCATTTAAGCATTTTGATGTATTCACATCTTGTTGAGTTGCTTTGACTCATGACTTGGAGTAAAGCTTCTCTAAGATGGAATAACATACCTTGGGTGGTGGTGTTGATCGTGATCATGTAGTTGAACTTGTGTGGGTTGCTCAAGGTTGATGTAGCTCATCAAGAGTTGGGAGCACCACTTGGAATTTGAGTTCATCTACCTACATGGGTTAGTTTTTGCAAGGAAGAGCACTTGTGTATCCAAAATGACAATCATGAAGTTCAATGATAAATTTGTCAAAGGATATGTTTGAATGGTTCCGTGCTTCCTTGTCTTCAACCACCATTGTGTAGAGACTTGGTAATGTAGAGATTGCTCAAGATGTGAGTGAGTTGCAATCTCATGGATTTAGATTCATCCAAGTTCCTACATGGATTAGATAACATGCAAGGTGGAAATATATCCAAGACATAACATTATCATCATAAGAGAAATATCAAGGATTAGTCATAAGCTCATGTCTTGCATGTATCCAATGGAGTTCCTACTCCAAGTTTGAAGCATCAATGATGTTAAATTCACCTCTTAACCTGCAAAACACTTTCTCATCAAGTGGTTCAGTGAATATATCCGCTAATTGCTTTTCAGTGCGAACATGCTTAAGATTAATGTCACCCTTAGCAACATGATCTCGAATGAAATGATGACGAACTTCAATATGCTTAGTTCGAGAGTGTTGCATGGGATTATGAGCAATCTTGATAGCACTCTCATTGTCACAAAGTAATGGAACATGTTTCACATATATCCCATAATATTTAAGAGTTTGGGTCATCCAAAGTAATTGAGAACAACATGAACCAGCGGCAATGTATTCCGCTTCGGCGGTGGATAAGGATACCGAGTTTTGTTTCTTGGAAGACCAAGATACAAGAGATCTACCAGGAAATTGACAAGTACCCGAAGTGGACTTTCTATCAACCTTGTCACCGGCATAGTCCGAGTCGGAGTAACCAACAAGATCGAAAGAGGCCCTCTTAGGATACCAAATGCCAAAATTTGGTGTATGGATTAAGTATCTCACTATCCTTTTTACGGCCTTAAGATGACATTCTTTAGGAGCAGCTTGATATCGTGCACACATGCACACACTTAGCATAATATCGGGACATGAAGCACATAGATATAACAATGAACCAATCATAGAGCGATAAACCTTTTAATCGACCGGTTTACCGTCTTTGGTCAAATCAAGATGTCCACTAGTAGGCATGGGTGTAGTCATACCTTTGCATTCTTGCATATTGAACTTCTTGAATAAGTCCTTTGTGTACTTCGTTTGAGAGAAGAAGGTACCTTCCTTGGTTTGCTTGATTTGCAAACCAAGAAAGAATTTGAGTTCACTCATCATAGACATCTCAAACTTCTCCGACATAAGCTTTCCAAACTTTTCACTAAAATGAGGGTCAGTAGAACCAAATATAATATCATCAACATAAATTTGGCATACAAATAGTTCTCCATTGACCCTTTTAGTAAAAAGAGTAGAATCTATTTTTCCAATTTCAAAGCCTTTTTCAATAAGGAACTTGGTCAAGCATTTATACCATGCTCTAGGAGCTTGTTTAAGACCATAAAGGGCTTTGTGAAGTTTGTAAACATGATTAGGTTTCTTGGGATTAACAAAGCCGGGAGGTTGCTTAACATAAACTTCCTCCTCTATTTCACCATCTAGAAAAGCACTTTTAATGTCCATTTGGTACAAGGTGATATCATGGTGATTAGCATAGGCAAGTAAGATGCGAATGGACTCAAGTCTAGCAACGGGAGCATAAGTCTCACCATAGTCCATACCTTCGACTTGTGTGTAGCCTTGGGCGACGAGACGTGCTTTGTTGCGAACTACTTGTCCATCTTCATCTTGCTTGTTGCGAAACACCCATTTGGTATCGATGATGTTGTGGTTGTTGACGGGCTTCTCTACCAACGTCCAAACTTGATTTCTATCAAAGTTGTGTAGCTCTTCATGCATGGCATTTATCCAATCCGGGTCTTCCAATGCTTCTTCAACCTTCATAGGTTCAATGCTAGAGATGAATGAATAGTGTTCACAAAAGTTAGCTACACGAGTTTTAGAGCGAGTGATTCTCCCGGTTTGGATATCATTGTAGATTTGCTCGACGGGATGATCTTTAGCAATTCTTGCTCGAACTCGTGAAAGCTTTTGCTTGGGTCTTGGTTGAACATCTTCTTCATCTTGTTCTTCTTCTTGGCCTTCTTCATGGTTGGCGTTGTTATTCTCTTGTCGTGGTGGAGAAGGAGGTTGTTGGCGTTCGTCTTGGTGCACTTCCTCGTTTTCTTCATCTTGGTGTGTCCCACTTGTGGATGCTTCCGTATCAACTCTTGGTTCACCTTGTCGTGAGGTAGAAGCTTCCACTTGGACGGACGAGGTACTCTCCTTCACCTCCGTTGGACGAATCTTGCCAATAGACAAGTCTTGAATTGCTTCCGAGGGATCTTTGTCTCCTACATCAATTGGCAATTGCTCTACTTGCGAGCCGTTAGATTCATCAAACTTCACATCTACCGTTTCTTCAACCTTTCGGGTGAAATTGTTGTAGACACAGTATGTGTGAGAGTTTGAGCCATAACCAAGTAGGAAACCTTCATGAGACTTAGGAGCAAATTTAGAACGACGATGCTTATCAAGAATGTAGCACTTAGAGCCGAATACTCGAAAGTATCCAACTTGGGGTTTGTTACCGGTGAGGAGCTCGTATGCCGTCTTGCCGAGTAGCTTGTGAAGATACAAGCGATTTTTTGCATGACAAGCTGTCTCAACCGCTTCCGCCCAAAAATGCTTTGGCGTCTTGTACTCATCAAGCATTGTTCTCGCCATTTCGATGAGCGTCCGGTTCTTCATCTCAACAACTCCATTTTGTTGAGGTCTGTATGTAGCCGAGAACTCATGTGAAATTCCTTCTTTGTCAAGAAAGGTGTCCACATTTGCGTTCTTGAACTCTGTTCCATTGTCGCTACGAACCTTCTTGATCTGCACTTCAAATTGATTTTGGGCCTTTCTAGCGAAGTTTTTGAAGATATTTTGGACCTGCGATTTATCATCGAGAAGGAACACCCACGTAAATCTTGAAAAATCATCAACTATAACTAGACCAAAAGAATTTCCACCGAGACTCTCGTAAGCGTTGGGACCAAAAAGATCCATGTGAAGTAGCTCAAGTGGCCTCCTTGTGGTCATGATGTTTTTCACGGGATGCCTTCCTCCAACCTGTTTACCTGCTTGACAAGCACTGCAAAGTCTATCCTTATCAAATATGACATCGTTAACACCAAGGATATGATTCCCTTTAATAAGCTTGTCAAGGTTTCTCATGCCAACGTGACCTAGTCGTCTATGCCATAACCAACCTTTTGAGGATTTAGCAATGAAGCAAGTTTTAGGTTGAGCCTTTTTTAGTGAAATCAACAATGTAGAGATCACCTCTGCATACACCGGTAAAGACCATTTTATGATTATCTCTATGAAACACTTGGCAATCTACTTCAGTAAATAGGACATTGAAACTGAAATCAGCAAGTCTAGATAGTGAAAGTAAGTTGTATCCAAGAGATTCAACGAGCATGACATTTTGTATGGAGCTATCATGTGAGATGACCACCTTACCAAGGCCAACCACCTTACCCTTTGAGTTTTCACCGAAAGTGACATTCTTTCGAGGACCATGGTTTTCAGCAAGCTCACGAAACATATCTTTATTTCCGGTCATGTGATCGGTACATCCACTATCAAGGACCCATTCCTTTCCTCCTGCCATATATCCCCGAAGATTTGCCATAATACCAAAGTGTCTCATTGCATCATCAAGATCAAAGTCACTATCATCATCCTCATCATAGTATCCATGTTCAACATCGTCATGTGGTGGATCAATTCCTAGAGAGGGTGATTCGTTAGAGTGAGTTTGACAATGATCCCTTTTATGAATTTTAATAGCTTCGGAGATAATATCACTAATAATTCCAACATCTCCTTTGGCACGCATGAGATTGGTAAGCTCAAATAGACAATCACCAAACATAGGATCACTAGAATTCATCTTACTCAAGGAAATAGACTTATGGAGAATTTCATCTAAATTTTTCAAGGAATAATCTGGAAAACGTTCCTCAAGAAATTTCCATATGGTGTAGGCACACTCAAGAGTAGGCAAACATCCAATCAAGTTTCTAGGCAAGCCTCTAGTGATAAGATTAACAGTTCTAAGATTGCGAATCATGTCAATTGACTCATCAAGGGTAGGATGCATAGGATCAACATGAGGTGCACAAGGGCTACCAATGTACTTGTTCAAATGATATTGATTGAAAATCACAAGCATCTCATTTTTCCACTCATGAAAATACTCTCCATCAAGTATAGGCACTCTATGTCTAAGACTCCCCAAAGTAGACTCATCCATCTTCCTCCAATGGTGTTTAAACCAAAGCAATGGAGACCAAAGCTCTGATACCAATTGAAAGGGATCGAGAAGAGGTGTCTCGAGGGGGGTGATTAGACACTAAGTACCAAAGTTGCAGTTTTTAACTTCTTTGAGTTGGAGTGGAGTTTAGGCACAAGTTTAACACTCACAATACATATCAAGCAAGCATGCAAAGAGTATATGAGCAGCGGAAAGTAAGGCATGCGACTTGCAAGAATGTAAAGGGACGGGTTTGGAGGATTCAAACGCAATTTCGAGACACGGAGATTTTTGAGCCATGGTTCCGATAGGTGGTGCTATCGTACATCCACGTTGATGGAGACTGCAACCCACGAAGGGTAACGGTTGCGCGAGTCCACGGAGGGCTCCACCCACGAAGGGTCCATGAAGAAGCAACCTTGTCTATTCCACCATGGCCGTTGCCCACGAAGGACTTGCCTCACTAGCGGTAGATCTTCACGAAGTAGGCGATCTCCTTGCCCTTACAAACTCCTTGGTTCAACTCCACAATCTTGTCGGAGGCTCCCAAGTGACACCTAGCCAATCTAGGAGACACCACTCTCCAAGAAGTAACAAATGGTGTGTTGATGATGAACTCCTTGCTCTTGTGCTTCAGATGATAGTCTCCCCAACACTCAACTCTCTCTCACAGGATTTGGATTTGGTGGAAAGAAGATTTGAGTGGAAAGCAACTTGGGGAAGGCTAGAGATCAAGATTCATATGGTAGGAATGGAATCTCTTGGTCTCAACACATAAGTAGGTGGTTCTCTCTCAGAAACAACAAGTTGGAAGTGTAGGTTTGTTCTGATGGCTCTCTCCACGAATGAAGAGGAGGTGGAGGGGTATATATAGCCTCCACACAAAATCTAACTGTTACACACAACTTGCCAACTCGGTGGGACCGAATTGATAAACTCGGTCGGACCGATTCAGCAAATTTAGTGACCGTTAGGATTTTCGGTGGGACCGACATGCAACTCGGTAGGACAGATATGGTTAGGGTTAGGGCTTAACATAATCTCGGTGAGACCGATTACACAAACTCGGTGAGACCGATTTTGGTAATAAGCTAACCAGAGAGTTGGTCAGGCAAACTCGGTAGGACCGATTACACAAACTCGGTGAGACCGATTTGGGTAATAAGTTAACCAGGGAGTTTGCATTGTAATCTCGGTAGTACCGATTACTCAAAATCGGTGAGACCGATTTTGGTAATGGACATACACAGAGAGATTACAATCCCATCTCGGTGAGACCGAGATCCCTATCGGTGAGACCGATTTGCCTAGGGTTTGTGGCAGTGGCTATGACATTTGAACTCGGTGGCGCCGGATAGAAAGAATCGGTAGGGCCGAGTTTGACTTTTGGTTTAGGACATATGTGGATGTGAGAAAGTAGTTGAGGGTTTTGGAGCATATCACTAAGCACTGTGGAGCAAGAAACTCATTAAGCAACACCTCATCCCTCCTTGATAGTATTGGCTTTTCCTATAGACTCAATGTGATCTTGGATCACTAAAATGGAAAATGTAGTCTTGATCTTGAAGCTTGAGCCAATCCTTAGTCCTTAGCATCTTGAAGGGGTTCCACATCCTTTAGTCCATGCCACTCTATTGTTGAACTTGTCTGAAACATACTAGGTAAGAGTGTTAGTCCAACAAGAGATATGTTGACATTAATTACCAAAATCACCCAGGGAGCACTTGTGCTTTCAATTGGGCATGCACGAGAATTTGGTTCTGCTCGCAATATGGATGATACCTGAATGATGAAGTGAACAGGCATGCTAGCACGGGAGACCTATTTCCGCTATACAATACTGGAGTACTCATGTTCCTACTAGTAGTAGTAGTAGTAGTAGTACAACTGTGGTACACTTGATGGTCAAAATACTATTCATCCGGTCCTCACAATGAAGTGACAACAACCTGCGCCTGACACTAGTCCAGGCGAGGCGGCGTGTTCGGGTTACCAAAGTCAGCCTCACCCTGTGCACTGTGCAGTCTATCACCGCCGCTGTACAGCACATTGGCGCCTCGCCTCGTCTCCCTCTCCGCTCCCATAGCACCACTCCATCTCCATCTCCTTCTCCATCTTCGTCTCCGTCTCCCTCTCACTGTGCCCCCGTGTACCGTCGCCTCACTCGCCTCCCCTAGTACCACTATTCCCTCGCTAGCCGCTCCAGCACCGACATCCTTCTCCCCCGTAAATCAAGCCCCCTTCCAAACTCCACCATGGCCGAGCGCGAACCGCGCAACATCCATATGAGCCGCGATTGGGGCAATCTCCCCAGTGACATCCTCGACCTCTGTTGTTCGTGTATGGATATGTTGACCGCCCTGCGGCTGGCTGCATGCTCGAGGGACATGCACACGGCCATCGTCGAAGCGAGGCCTAAGCTTTTCAAGACACCCTGCTTGCTGCTATCTAGTCTTGCGAGATTGGCTCACCATGATACGGAGGCGTGCATGATGCCCCTCGACTTCAATCCGATCTCCATTAGCCGAAACTTCTTTGCAGGTATGTAGTGTGTCGCCGTACATCATTTCCCTCGACATCGATCCGATCACCATCGCCCGAAACTTCTTGGCAGGTATGTACTGGGTCCGCATGAACTCCCACTAGATAGCTGACTTCAGAGAAGACGGTAAAAACTTGGTGCTCGTGAACTTCCAGACCTCCCATGAGATTATCCTTCCTCCGTTGGATTATATAGAGTATTACCATCGCGGTCCAAGTCATCTAGATTACTACGCCAGTTGGACGGACCTTGTTTTGCAGAAGATTGTAATCTGCCAAGTGCCCACACGACATGCGAATTACGCAGACTTCAAGCTAATTACCTTGTTCGACCGCGGACTCGCCTATCTTTACGCCGGTGCCTTTTTTAGCTGGAGACAACTCGGCTCACAGTGGATCATCGTTAAAGCTGATACACACTTCTGTGATGCTATTGAACACAATGGCATCATCTACGCGATCGACAAAGCAGATGGCACCACGTATTGCTGGGACGGCACGTGTAAGTTGTTTTCGTCTCATGTTAATGATGACACCATGACACTGTTTGAACTTTTTGTGATGATTGGCATATCCCTGTTTGAGCAGAATTTGAGTAGAACTATGGCAATATATTAGAGACGCCGTAAATCAGCTATATTTGGAATTAGTTAATTCATGCGATTGTGACCATGTCATTACAGCCAATTTGTACCCTGAATAATCAAACGGTTAGGAATATATGGATATTATCCTTATTTTACAGTAATCTATATACTACTACTAAATATGAGTGTGTATCAATGGCCATGTTAGTTTCCTCATTTTCATGATGTAGAAACATGCACCACACTATTGGTTTCATCTAACCATACATTAGGGAAGTAAATGTGCATATGGAGAACTCTATATTTGGAAGTAGTGAAATCCTGCAATGCTTACCATGTCTACATACCTATATTCGCCCTTCAGCAATCAATGGATAGAATAATATCCTCACAAAATTTTTGCCCACAAAACACGAGTATATAACAATGCATGGTCTGTTAGTTACCTTGAAGAATTTGTTTGTGAGGACAGAACATGATTACATAACATGCATGACATGGTAGTTTCCTGTGAAGAATCAATTGCGAGATAACATGAGTATAACCATGCATGGCACTTCTATATTTTCGAACCCAGTATACATTTCCCTGTATTTTCCTCCTAGTTCCAACAGGGACATATCAATGCTGTTTCT
The DNA here is from genome assembly GCF_002575655.3 of Aegilops tauschii subsp. strangulata. Lineage (NCBI taxonomy): Eukaryota > Viridiplantae > Streptophyta > Magnoliopsida > Poales > Poaceae > Aegilops > Aegilops tauschii. The sequence continues at coordinate 519,026,876 of NC_053039.3, forward strand.
TGCATTATCCTACTCATACTCTGAACAATGCTGATCTTACATTAACAATGCCTGTCCTTTTTGATATGATGCAGTGTCCCTATAGTTACTGCCCTTTGTAATCACACCACCTTTGCCAAAAACAGGGAAGCACAACTGGTTCCTCGCTCGATCAGACGACGGCAAAAGACTGATGATCATTCGGACACATGAGCCGAAAAAGTTGTATTGCAAAAACCCCACTGTATACAAGCACCGTGTAATACGTGAGTATCCAGACAGTGGCTGTTACGTCTATGAGCAGGATACCAGCTTGTTGGGGCCTTTAGGATTTTTTAGTTGGAGGCGGGTAAACAGCCTTGGTTCACACTCTCTGTTTCTCAGACTCAATTATCCGATTAACCAGGAGATCACCGTTGGCAAGGACCTTCATGGCAGAGAGGCTCTGTTTGCTATGGAAAACTGTGTCTACACGGCGAGCCCTACGAGTTCGAGAGCAAACTCCCCTGATTGTCAACGATACAGCCTGTAGCCAAAAGAAGGTGAGAATGACAAAGGCATCTGGATTAACTTTGATCCTTCGATGTCTCAATTACGACAGGCAGTGATGTGGTTCAAGCCTTCAGGTTGATAGGTAATTGGGCTGTTGCATCAAAAGGGTGGAGTACTGGTGTCTCCGGATCACTGGTCGCTGAAGCGGGGCTGTAAATTATGATGGTGTTGGATCATCTCTTTGAATGACTTTGTTGTCTTTGCTGCTGGTTCTGGATGGGTAGTTCTTTCTTTTGTTATGCATATTCCTTGTCATTTGGTCATCCTCGTGTATGTCATTCTTTCTATGTAATAGTTGCTTCTGTTTAGAATGTCATTCTCGTCTGGATCACGAGAGTCTGAGCGCTGCAGATGGGTACGTTTTGGTGGTGTAGCAAGACTTCTTATGAACTATCATGACTTGCTGTTTATGTCAGTAGTAGTCACTAGTCAGTGTTTGAATGTTGTATATATCGTTGTTTCGAACTGTTTATTGTCTCGAACTACTGGTGGGCTAAATGAGGGCATCACCATTCTCCAGTGTGCATAGTATATCTCCTTTTTTCAAGTTATATAATTTGAGCTCACTGTCTTTTCAATGATGTACACTTGTTTGGGCCAGTGAGGTGTCGCTGAATATGGGCTGAGTAGTAACGCAATGCCAAACAGGTCAATTATGACTCTCAGGCCGGGCTCTCAAAAGATCCTGAAAAAAAGGCCGGGCTCTCCAAAAAAGAAAGAATAAGGACTCTTAGGCCGACATGTGGGCGCCACCGGTGTTTTCGTGCGCTTGCGCGCCGAGAGCATATTGGCGCGTGCTCGAAATTCATGCTACCTTTTCATCCCCAGTCTCCCGCCCCTCCCCCACCTCTGGAATCTCGATTCCTACTTCAGTTCCCCCAAATCCCCCTCCTGTACTCCCTGTACTCAAGCGCACTATCATGTCGCCGGTCAACGCGGATCTCTGAGCCGGAGATCCTGAGGTCCGTCCTGCCTTCGGTCGCTGCGTGCTGTCGCTCAACAATTGCATGGCGGCGCTTGACGACCAGTTTGCCGGCAAAGTGTTGATGGTAACCATCAATGGCGACCGGCCCCCTGTCTCGCCGGACGACCTTGTCAAAGCTCTTGGCATTGCGCACGGCATCCAAATAAGTGACTTGCTCGTCGAAGTCTGTCTGCCACCGGCTGATTTCTTCGTCAGGTTCCGGACAACTTTCGACTGCACTCGTGTGTTCAAATCTTCCCGGCGTTTGTTCTGCGATGGCGCGCTGGTGAGCTTTGATCGGTGGCACCCAGGATGGGGCTCGGTGCCCTCTGAGCTTGAGTTTTTAACAAAGCTTACCTTCCACGGCATGCCTCGACGTGCTTGGAACAGCGAGTCCATGAACGAGCTTATCAACGACCTTGGAGGTGAGCTCGTAAGTATGTTTGTTCCTCCAGACAGCTGGGCTCTGACTGTTATGGCATGGATGAAGAAGCCGTCCACCATACCGAAGGTGATTGGTGTTGAGAAACCGGTGCAGGAACCGGGGTTGTACTATTCGTCGCCACCAAGGCCACCGCGGACCACGTTAGGGATGTACCTATATCGAGTGTTCGTGCATGTCGAAGAAGTGGTCAATCCATCAATCGAAGTCCTGCCGCCGCCGCTGGTGCCAGGGTCTGTCAACGACGTCCATTACAGGAGTCAACGTCAGACTTCCCCGTGTTGCTCAGAACGATGGATGGCACGGGGCCTACTCCATCGCGCGGCGGAGGCCACTACTTCTTTGGGAGAAGAGGCAGGGCTGGCTGCCTGGATGTGCCCTAATTTGAGGTAACAACTGACTCTTGTCAGATAGTACTAGTTAAATCCGAGCTATGGGTCTGAAGCACTGATATGCCAGTACATTTGATTGTGACCTGTTCTAATTTTGTACCTGAACTTTTTTTAGAAAGGGATGCACGTCAACTTAATGTGCTAGCAGAACTTATTGTGTTGTCTGTCTGTTTTCTTGGCACAACATTCAAGATATTTCCCCATCATTTATAAAGACGATGAACCATTATGTACGACTTCGTTGGTTTCAACATAGCCCTTCCCGTAGCGATCCACTGGTTCCATCCTGATTGTGCCGCCTGCGTGAAATTTTTGTATGCAAGTTCAGTGTGCTATGACGTTCTATATGATTGTGTCAACTATATAATTTTTTACTAAGCATCAGCAATGCATATGGCTGAAAGATGTATTTACGAGCATCGACCGATGGGTCTCTCTCTCTATCTCTCTCTCTCACACACACACACGCATAAACACGCGCACACGCACAAGTGGGACCCGTTGAATTATTTATTTGCTCGTGACAGCTTTTAATTAGGTTCCACTGTAATCTAACTTTTTTCTTAAGTTATTAATTGAGCTCAGTGACTTCAAAAAGTTGTACAGAAGCCTTGTTTGGGCCTTTCCGGCGTCGCTGAATGTGGGCTGAGTAACCATGTTAGGTTGTACTATACTACACAGGCCTTTTTTTCAACATCAACAATGCAACTGGGCCGACAGTTGTACACAATATCCGGGTCAACTTGTTATCCGCCCCGCTGGGCTGCAAAGTTTCCTAGGAGGTATGGATTAGGCTTAACAAGAAAATGGACTTTAAGAAATAATAAATGGGATGTAATTATAATAACTGGGCAATTACTATGCACCAAACACGTAATTAGTTTGGAAAATATATTATTTTTGGAATTTGGAAATTATAATTTCATTACTTGTTGCGTGCGCAATATTTCATTGGATTGTAACGTGATACAACTTTATTTTGAAATTATATTTAACCTGACTAGAAATTTTGGACAAAAATATTTCGGATCCCATCAAAATGTGGGATTTTTTTTTGAATTCTGTTTTGAGCGGTTGTCCTAGCTAGAAGTTGGGCTGTACTTTTAACAAACTGTAAATGGGCTGTAGTAAATTCCATTAGAATTAAAAAAATGGGTTGTACATTCTTACAAATCGCAAATGGGCTATATGTTCTCTACCAAATCCGAGCTGTGGGCCTACTAAGTTGACGCGTACCAAGGGCTTTGTCAACTTAGTCAATATAAACGATTCTAGCTGCAGTGATCGTACGATGTCCATCCAACGGCCGTAGTGCTTCTTCAACCTCTGGTCTTCTTGCTCCAGCCGCCCAAAGCAGCGCCGGTCGTGTCGCATGCTCCTGCCTCCCGTGGCCGGCTGTTATGCCGCGGAGGCCTCACCGCCCCGTACTACTCCCACTTCTGGCCAGGCCATCCCTCTACTCACCCACACCCCCTGTTATTCTGCGGCGACGGCAGCCTCACACCGCAGCTGAACCAGTGAACCCTCGTACTCCTCTCCGCGCGGGCTACCACTGCTGCGTCTTCCCCGGCTCCGCGTTGTCCCCTTTCCAGGCCTCGCCGTCGTCCAGACCACCGCCCTAGTGCTCTCGGCGCGGCGTGGTCAACGTGGTCAACGACTGACTTCCATCGGAAGAGTACTGTACGTGGAGAGGCTGACAGCTGGGTCCAGGCGGCCGCAAGGAAGTGCCTCCTTATTACGTGCAAAATAATTATTCCTCCACCTGACAGCAGGGACCCACTGGACGGGCCACGTTATTTTGCAAAAAAAACGTTTACCCCCTGACTGTTGGGACCCACCGGACGGGCCAGCGTATTTCACGAAAAAAACGTTCCCCGTGCTGTCAGCTCGGACCCGCCGGAAGTGCCTCCTTATTACGCACAAAAAAATGAATACTCCCCCTGCTAGCTGGGAACCACCATGGTGGGAGGCTGACTTGTGGGCCTACTAAGTTGACTGGGACGGGGGCCTTTGTCAACTTTAGTCAATATGAACGATTCTAGCTCCAGCGACCGTACGATGTCCATCCAACGGCCGTAGTGCTTCTTCAACCACTGGTCTTCTTGCTCCAGCCGCCCAAAGCAGCACCGGTCGTGCCGCATGCTGCTGCCTCCCGTGGCCGGCTGTGCTGCCGCGGAGGCCTCACCGCCCCCTACTATTCCCACCGCTGGCCAGGCCCTGCGGCGACGACAGCCTCACACCGCAGCCGAACCAGTGAACCATCGTACTCCACTCCGCGTGGGCTTCCACTGCCGCGTCTTCCCCGGCTCCCCGTCGTCCCCTTCCTAGGCCTCGCCGTTGTCCACCGCCCTGGTGCTCTCGGTGCGGCGTGGTCAACGTTGTCAAGGAACGACTTCCATCGGACGTGGACTGTACTTGGAGAGGCTGACAGCTGGGTCCACGGCCGCAGCAAGGAAGTGCCTCCTTATTACGCAGAAAATAATGATTCCTCCACCTGACAGCTGGGACCACCGGACGGGCCACTGTATTTCGCAAAAAAAACGTTTCCCCCTGACTGCTGGGACCCACCAGCTACATCTTCGCACGCAAGGAAGTGCGTCCGGGCAAAAAAACAAAATGATTCGCCCCCCTGACCGCTGGGACCCACCAGCGACACCTTCGCACGGAAGGAAGTGCGTCCGGGCAAAAAAAAAACGATTCGCCCCCTGACTACTGGGACCCACCAGCTACATCTTCGCATGCAAGGAAGTGCGTCCGGGCAAAAAAAACGATTCACCTCCCTGACTGCTGGGACCCACCAGCTACATCTTCGCACGCAAGGAAGTGCCTGAAAGTCGGGACCCACCTGGTCGAAGCGTACGTAGCGTTGTCATTCTGGTCGCGAATGTGTACGTACATATATACTGGTGGATGTCGAGGCGCGCACGTGTCATAGTAGAGGCGCGCACGTAGCATGTACATGTACGTACAGCGGCGAGGGTGCAAGAAAGAAAATACGGCCACATACGTACATAGGGGCAGGGTCTCGAACGCCTACTCGCGCATACATACATGGCTGGGTCGGAACGGAGAAACAGCATCGTCGTCGTGTTCATGGGGAGGCAATGGAATGCGTCATGTTCATGGGAAGGCAATGGAATGCGTCGTGTTCATCGGGAGGCAACGGAACGCGTGGGAGCCAACCGGCTTTGACGGAACAGGCAATGGAAACGAGGCCTGGCGTACCGCAGAACAGAGGAAACGGCCTTGTGTTCGACCGGCCACGTTCGGAACGGGGTCCTGTTGATCGGGAGGGGCCTGGCGTACCGCAAAACGGAGGAAACGGACCTCCTACGGTCGAAACGGGGGTCCTGTTGATCGGCAGGGGTGTGGCGTACCGCAAAACGGACGAAACGGACTTGTGTTGGAGCGCTACGGTCGAAATGGGGGTCCTGTTCATTGGGAGGGGCGTGGCGTACCGCAAAACGGGACTCCACGGGATACTGTTCATCTCCACCGTCGACCTCCTCCAGCCTCCACGGGCTACCGTCGACCTCCTCCAGCCTCCACGGGCTCCTGTTCATCCAGCCTCCACCGCGCGCTACTCCACTGGCTACTATGCAACCACCCCTCCACGGGCACCCCTCCACCGTCTACTGTTCATCCAGCCCTCCACACCACGGGGTCCTGTTCAACCACCCCTCCACGGGCACCCCTCCACCGTCTACTGTTCATCCAGCCCGCCACACCATGGGGTCCTGTTCAACCACCCCTCCACGGCCACCCCTCCACCGTCTACTGTTCATCCAGCCCTCCACACCACGGGGTCCTGTTCATCCAGAGGCAACGCCACCGCTCACTGTTCATCCAAACCCCCCCGCAATGCTCACTGTTCATCCAATCCATCGGCTTCAGTTAGCAGCAGTAGCGAAGGAATCACTCGATCGGGTTCAGTTAACAGCCATCGATCGATCGCTCGGGTTCAGTAATGCGTAGCCTGCAGTGCAATCGCTCGGGTTCAGTTAGAGCCCAACGCCTCGCTTGGGTTCAGTTAGAGCCAACGCCTCGCACGTGTACGAGAGAAACGCGCATCGCTCGGCCCTCGACCTCCCACCGTAACCGGCAACTCCCCGAAATTTTCCTCCCCCTCGCTTCTACCACGGTTTTTTCCATCATGGACGGCCCAAGGAATGTCATGCAGCCGCGTCTCCGGCCCGCCCAGGACAAAAAGCCCATTTTCTGTCATGATTTTTTGTCATAGAAGTAGGAGCCCACCACATCTATGATGATACCGGGTTTTGTCACAATTATCGTCATAGAAGTGTCATACGTATGACAGAAAAAAATTCGTTCGGCCCAAAATGTCACGGATGTGTCTTTTTTTTGTAGTGATGGGAAGTGGAGGCTGTGTATTGATTACACAGATATCAATAAGGCTTGTCCTAAGGACCCCTTCCCGTTGCCGCACATCGACCAGATTGTTGACTCCACAACCGAGTGTGATCTGTTATCATTCCTCGACGCCTACTCAGGCTACCACCAGATCTTCATGACAAGAGAGGATGAAGAGAAGACAACATTCATCACCCCATGTGGTACGTATTGCTTTTTACGGATCCCTTTCGGGTTGAAGAGTGCTGGCTCAACGTTCCCAAGAGCAGTCCAAATTGGTTTTGAACCTCAGCTCCATAGAAATATGGAGGCATACAAGGATGACATAGTGGTGAAAACCAAAGACGGGCCAACTCTTGTGCAAGATCTGGAAGAGACATTTGCCAACCTGCGCAAGATGAATCTCAAGCTGAACCCTAAGAAGTGTGTCTTCGGTGTTCCATCCGGCAAGCTTCTCGGGTTCTTTGTGTCGCAGTGCGGGATCGAGGTGAACCCAGACAAGATCAAGGCTATTGAGCAGGTTGAAGCGCCCAAGCGGATCAAGGATGAGCGTCGGCTCACCGGCTGTGTTGCCGCCATGAGCCGATTCATATCCAAGTCCGCTGAGCACGCCCTTCCTTTCTTCAAAATCTTGAAGAAGGCAGGCCCAATGGAATGGACCCCAGAAGCCGAGGAAGCACTGCAGGATCTGAAGAAATACCTTTCCTCCACGCCAATATTGGTTGCGCCTAAACCACAAGAGCCGTTGCTGCTGTATTTGTCGGCGACGAATCAAGTGGTCAGCGGCGCACTAGTGGCGCAGAGGGAGGTCAACGAGGAGGTAGTGACGGTGGCAAAACCAGCGGATCGCAAGCCCAAGATTCCCCCGACAAGGCCTGGTGCCGGCAAGGCGAGGCCCCCGGCAGAGTCTGATGCCACCGAGGCAGTGCCCGCGCAGTCAAGTGAGGTGGTGCAGAAGAAGAAGATGATGCAGCACCCGGTTTACTTTGTCAGCTCCCTCTTGCAGGGAACTAGATCGAGGTACTCCAGTGTGCAGAAATTGCTCTTCGGGCTCCTTATGGCCTCGAGGAAGCTGCGTCATTACTTCCAAGCCCACGACATCACTGTCGTCACCCGCCTCCCTTTGCAACGGATACTGCATAACCCGGATGCAACCGGGAGGATCGTGGAGTGGGCCTTGGAGTTGTCAAGTTTTGGTTTGAAGTTTGAAAGTACCTCGATGATTCAGAGCAAAGTCTTGGCGGTGTTCATTGTAGAATGGACCTCAACGCCTGACGAAGAAATCCAGGAGACCACTCTCCCCGGCAAGGAGGAAGATCGCGACTGGATCATGTACTTTGATGGGGCTTTCTCGCTGCAAGGCGCCGGTGCCGGTGTGCTACTCGTTGCACCTACCGGGGAGCACCTCAAGTACGTGGTCCAGATGCACTTTCCCCAAGAGATGTCCACCAACAACACTGCTGAGTACGAGGGACTGCTTGCCGGTCTCAGGATCGCGGTAGACCTAGGGGTTAAGAAGCTCATCGTCAGGGGTGACTCGCAGCTTGTTGTCAGGCAGGTCAACAAGGATACCAAATCCCATTGATGGAAGCCTACGTAGATGAAGTGAGGAAGCTGGAGGAGCGCTTTGACGGTATCCAAGCGGAGCAAGTCCCCCGAATGGAGAATGACACCGCCGATTACCTGTCAAAGCGTGTCGCATTCAAGCTACCTATGGAACTGGGTACCTTTTTGCTCCGGCTAACTCAACCATCCGTCAAACCATCAACGGGGCAGAACAAGCGGAAGAAGTCAGGTCCCGGCAAGTACTTTCCTACCGAGCTCCCTGGTGCTGCCGGCAAGGGTGCTGCCGCGGACGCTGAGCCTGCCCAAGAGCAACTGGCTCCGGCATGGGCACAGCATACCGCCCAATTCCTCCAAAAAGGGGAGCTTCCTGAGGAGCAAGAAGAAGCGGAAAAAGTAGCCCGTCGGTCCGCCCTGTACCAGTTCGTCGATGACGTCCTGTACAGGAGAAGGCCAAACGGTGTGAAATTGAAGTGCATCCCCCAGGAGGAAGGACTGGAGCTGTTGGCGGAGATACATGGAGGCATATGTGGCTCCCACATAGGGTCAAGGGCCCTTGCCGGGAAGGCGTTCCGGCAAGGTTTCTTCTAGCCGACCGCTCTCCAGGATGCGACGGCACTAGTAACCAAGTGTGAAGCGCGTCAGTTCCATTCAAAGAAGCTTCATCAACCAGCCCAAGCCCTTCAAACAATCCCTCTCTCCTGGCCATTCTCGGTCTGGGGGCTCGACATACTGGGCCCTTTCCCCCGCGCTGTCGGGGGCTTTGAGTACTTGTATGTTGCAATCGACAAGTTCACAAAGTGGCCGGAGGTGGAAGCAGTGAGAAAGGTGACTGCCCAATCAGCTGTCAAGTTTTTCAAAGGACTGGTCTGCCGTTTTGGTGTGCCAAATAGAGTCATCACCGACAACGGCACGCAGTTCACGAGCCACACCTTCATGCAATACATTAAAGACCTCGGCAGTAAGGTCTGTTTTTCTTCCGTGGCACACCCACGGAGCAACGGCCAAGCGGAGAGGGCGAATGCTGAGGTGTTGCGAGGACTAAGGACAAAGTCTTTTGACAAGCTGACAAGAGTGGAAGGCGCTGGATTGATGAATTGCCGGCGGTTCTTTGGTCGATCAGGACGACGCCAAATCGAGCCACCAGCCAGACACCTTTTGCCCTGGTCTACAGGGCAGAAGCAGTTCTCCCCAGGGAACTCATATACGGGTCACCTCGAGTGAGCTTGAGCAAGAGCAGTTGCGCCAAGATGATGCGACGCTCCTTGAGGAAGATCGTCTTCGGGCGGCTGTGAGAGCAGCGCGCTACTAGCAATCCTTGCGCCGCTACCATAGCCGCAAGGTTCATGCCCGAAGCTTTGAGGAAGGCGGCCTTGTTCTTTGGCGCGTTCAGTCGGCCAAGAATGCCAACAAGTTGACGCCGAAGTGGGAAGGCCCTTATCGGGTAATACGAGTCACCAGGCCCGGCGCAGTCCGCCTGGAGACCGAAGATGTCGTCCCAGTGAGCAACTCCTGGAACATCGAGCATCTTCGCAAGTTTTACCCATAAGGCGCGGCTTGCCGGGCCTCCCGGCAAGCCACCTTTTTGTACAAGCTTTGCCCGCAAGGCATGTAACCCTTCGTACAAAGCCAGGCGCAGACCCTGAGCATAAATAAATGAAGCGCTGGCACCCTAAGTCATAGCATGCATGCTAGGTCGAGTCTCTTCCTTGGTTAGGGTTGATAGTGCTCAGCAGCGACTAACCCCTAGCTTAGAGGTCGAGTGCGCGTCTATCAGTTTCTCTTCTGTCCTCTTTTGGTTCGCAGGGCACATGAGCACTTCTGCCGAGCTACTTGGAAGAAAGAAAACGGACCGGCGTCCCTACCCCGGCAAACCAGAGTTGCCGGGGGCTGCAAGCACAAGGATCTAACCGCGGCAAGATGGGATTGCCGGGGGGCTGCAGATCCAGATAAGTCTTTTATCCTCTATCATGCATTTCGGAACAGGACTGGGGCATGTGAAACCTTGTTTTTATATCTAGGCTGCCGTGCTCCCCTTTTTCCTATACCTAAGGATTATTTCCTGGGTCCGGATTTGGTTGTAGCCGCGGCGGCAAGGAGGTAGAACGAGGAGCCTAAAGCCCACTTCATCCCTGCCTCCGCCAAGAGTGCGAGAATGGTCGAGTGGAGTCGGGGATGGCAAGGCCTGTTGCCGGGAGAAAAACGTTTATCTTAAACAATAACAAGGATTCGCTCCTTGTCGCGGGATTTACCCACGAACGAAGAACCCAACAAGCATCCCTTTTTCATTAAAAACATCCCATACAGGTACAGTTCGTATGGAATGAAAAACATGAACAAACGGGATTACAAGCTTTAAATTTAACAAGGCCCGAAGGCTTACAGATTAAAAAAGAGATAAAGTGCCCGTGATCCCTTTCTTGTCCCTCTCCTTAGGAGGCAGGTCAAGTAGGCGAGAGGACAAAATGGGCGCCTAGGCGAGCTACGAGCAGCGGGAAGCACCAAGAGAACACCTCGGTGGCCGCCCATGGGTAGGCCGGTGATGACGGTGCCGGGAAAGGAGCTGGAAGACGAGGCGGCAGGACCGGCAGTACGCGACGAAGGCGTCGGTGCCCGCGTACTCTGAGTTGACGGCCTTGCCGCCCGCCCTCTTCCTCTTCCGCAGCCTCCCGATGCCAGCCGCCCAAGGAGACGGCCCCGAGAAGTTCAAGGAGCTGGCCCCACCCCCAGCAAAACCCTACCGGAGGAGCGGCCAGGTGCAGATGCTGCTGCTGCCGAACCCGCCCAGGTGCGGGGCGTCCGACGCCTAGTCGGACTCATCCCCGTCATCTGCCCCGCTATCTTCCTCATCACTTTCGCTCGGGGAAGAGCTTCCATCGTCAGAATCTCCATCGGAGGAGCTCTCCATGCAGCACTTCAGGCGAGTCCCGAAGTCTCCGAAGACCTTGACGAGGAGCAGGCCGTCCTCCATCAATTTGAAGTAGAGGACGAGCCCCGCCGTCATGCTGTGGATGCGAGCGAACGTCTTCCACCCACAATAGAGGTATATGACCCGAGGAGCCGGGAAGTCGACGTCGACCCGCGTGCCCCCATTCCCACAACCCCTCTTGTGCAATCTGAGGGATTGGGGCCGGTCATGCTCCATATCCCGAGCAAATGGGGCGGGAAGACGACGACGGCGACGGCGACGCGGAGGACGGCGCAGCCTAATGAAGAACTCGCGGGGCTGGTCTCCGACATGGCCTTCCATCGGGAAAGGCACCATTGGCGGGGGCGAAGTCGGCGCGCCGCCCCGTCCTCCTCTTCCCCGAGCACTACGACCTCTGCCCCGACCTCGCCCACGGCCTCGCCCCCTTCCCCTTCCCCTCACGGCCGGTTCCACCACCACGGGCTCAGGAGGAGGGGCGCGCTGTCGAGCGGCGACCCTCGCCGCCACCGTCGAGGGACCCGGGTTCCCTTTCTCCATGGCGAGTGAAAGGAAGAAGCAGAAGCAAGAGGAGATAGATGACAGAAGAATGCGGGACGCCATCCCCCCTTCCCCCTCTTTATAAAGGGGCGGGGTCGGGGCTCGGCCGCCCCGCTCGGCCAATCCAGCCACCGGAGGCGCAGGGAATCAGGACCGACCCGCTGCCCCAACCAGCGACGGCCCGGTTTCCCGCCTCCACCGCTTGCCACCCCAGGCGCATGAAGGACGCGTGGCGGACGTGCAGAACTGAGGGGACGGGTGAAGCGACCTCTCCCCACCCCGTGGTCGTGGGGAGTGGACGCCTTGAAGACCGCGGCCCAGCCCCGTTCAGTAAATGAGCCACGCCTCCACGCCTCCCTCTTTTTACGGGGAAGGCACGAGCCGCCTATTTACTGCGATATGACGCATGCGTGTGGAAACCGCCCCACGCATGCTACCCACGTCACACACACCCCTCCACGCCGCGCCACGCGTGTGGGTCGTGGGAAGCGCAGCGCGCGAAAAGTTTTACCGCGGTAAAAACCGCCCCGCCTGCCCGCGCAATGTTTTGGGCCTGGCCCAACAACGTATCGCGCTTATGTGTGGCCCAGGCCCGGGGGCTCCTGTCGGTGTACAAAAAGAGGGGTGCGTTCTTGTACCCCTATACCTGTGCACGGGCAGTCGGAGCCGCGCCCACGGTCACACCAAGCAGAACAGGGGAGGTGAGCCAAGGTAAGACCGAAGCCCAAGATAATCAGAGCAACGCCAAGGCCGAGACCACAAAGAGCAGAGGGACGAAGCAGGTTCCCCCTGCCTGCCTGCCTACATGGCACCACGCGCCTCACTGGCCAGGGCGCATGTCAAAGCGAGGAGGAGCGGCGACAGACGGGACGGGCCTCGCCCCCGTCCCCAATAAAGCAAGGGGACACCTAAGCTACGCATTAAATGTGTCTTGTCCTGTAATACGAGCGATAAGCTCAGGGCACTGTACGCCTTTCCACCTCCTGTGTGCCACTGTGGCAGCCCCTTCCGACTATAAAAGGAGGCCCATGGCATACTGGAGAAGGATTCGGCTCTTTCGAACCACGCACTGACCACAGCTAGTTCGAGAGCTCAAGAACTCTCTGAAATACACCCAACAAAGCAGGACTAGGGTTTTACGCATCCTCGCGGCCCGAACCTGGGTAAACGATCCTTGTGCTGTCTACTAGCCCTGCTCTTCTCGCAACCCCGCGCCCCGGGAACCGTAGTAGGGATTCTTGTTATCCCATAGGTATCGTTCCACACCGACAGCTCGTTATATATATAATGTTATGTTAGAAGGAGCAATTAATATCAAAAAATAAACCGGAGAGGCACATTTTATATATACATAATTAACAAATTAGCGAGTTATTGCTCAAAATAAAAATGAGCGCGTTATTATTACATTGGTCCTTAAAATCTTCGCAAGCTTTTGTACGCACTCACCAGGATTTTCCTTGCCAACTTCTGTTAAACATTGACTTTTATAAGTTAATAACACATGGGATGTTTTTATAATGTATATATAAGTCTCTATAAAATATAGGATAATAGTAATAATATAAATATATATAATGTGGTTAAAAAAATACATTGGGCTGCCGATCTTTAAGAAAAAGCCCATAGGCCGGTATGGACCTCAAAAAATAAGTTGAAACCACTGTCACCGTATGTCGTGGGCTACGCATGTTAAAATACAAAACCTAGGCCTAGCTGATACTTGTTCGCCCTCTGGAAAAAATGATACCAGATCCCCGAGCGAACTGGATTAAAGAGGGGGCCGGCGGCACGACTGAAGAAGCACATCAGGAGCGATTTTTTTTCTTCAGTGGATGGCTCTCGATGGCGTTTTTTTACTTGCCTCTGCACCATACAACTTGTATTTTTAGCCTTCCAGTCCGTGGTGGACCAGCAGCCCATTTGCTGGGCGGGCCAACTGTAGGTGTCAAAACCGGCGGATCTCGGGTAGGGGGTCACGAACTGTGTGTCTAGGATCGATGGTAACAGGAGACGGGTGACATGATGTTTACCCAGGTTTGGCCGGTCTCTATGGTGGCAATACCCTACTTCCTGCTTGATTGATCTTGATGAATATGAGTATTACAAGAGTTGATCTACCACGAGATCGTAATGGCTAAACCCTAGAAGTCTAGCCTGTATGACTATGGTAATGTGTATATGTCTATCCGGACTATGCTCTCCGGTTTATATAGACACCGGAGAGATCTAGGGTTACACGGAGTTGGTTACATCAGAGGGAATCTACATAGTGGGTTGCCAAGCTTGCCTTCCATGCCAAGTAAAGTCCAATCCAGACACGGGTATAGTCTTCGGTCTTCATGTCTTCACAGCCCATCAGTCCGGCCCAATGAATAACAGGCTGGATGCCCGAGGACCCTCAGTCCAGGACTCCCTCAGTAGCCCCTGAACCTGGCTTCAATGACGAGGAGTCCGGCGCGCAGATTTGTCTTCGACATTGCAAGGCGGGTTCCCTCCTTCCGAACTCCAGAATAGTCTTCGTATGTAGTAAGTATATCCGGACCTATCCATATAATTGCAGAGAATACAATATTCCACGAGTCCAATTTGCTGATAATTGTTTATGACATCGTATCACGCCTGCCCGGTAACTATTTCCAACCGTTGGCTAGAACGTCGCCCCACGTCTCGGGACGCGGTTTTACTGGCACGTCTCGTCAAGGCAGAAATCGTGTCCCCTTATTCACGGGATTTTCATTAATGTAGGCGTGGGTAACCCAACCGTCCCCTGGGTACAACTCTTTGGGGATAGGTAAGTTTTGAGACCCAGGTGAAGACGCTCAATATTCGGGGTCTTTATATAGGGACCCAGACTCGTCTTCTTCCTTTGCGCTTGCTCCTTCCTCAACCCAAACCACCCCAAGTTCCAACCCTCGGGCCCCAATCGCCACCCGCCCTAATCATGTCCGGATCCAGCCGTCAAGGCCGGTGGGTGGCTTCTTCTGTCACAGAGGAGGATATCACGAAGCTCCGCGCAGCGAGGTATCTGACCCCGGAATTCCTTCATCGGCTTCCTGCACAGGGGCAGGTTATACCTACTCCCAGATCCGGCGAGAGGGTAGTATTTGTGTCCCACTTCATCCATGGTATAGGGTTCGCGCTCAACCCCTTCGTCCGGGGGCTCATGTTCTACTATGGGCTAGATTTTCACGATCTGGCCCCGGACTCTATTCTTCTCATCTCGACATTTATCGTTACGTGTGAGGTCTTCCTCCGGACTCCTCCGCACTTTGGTTTGTGGCTCAAGACCTTCGATGTGAGGCCACAGGTGACAGAGGAGGAGCAGGCAGAGTGTGGCAGCGTCATAATAGGCAAGCTTGCCAGTGCGGTTTGGCCTGAAGGATCTTTCGCCAAGTCTTCCGACCTATGGCAGCACGGGTGGTTTTATACGGGGCTCCAAGTGGGCGGCTACGCCTGCGTTCCGACCCGGCCCTCCAATTCAGCTTGCTTCATGGATCAATAAGGGATTGGACTGGGGATCCGTCAATGAAGTGCAGACTCTGCAAAGTCGCATCCGAAGCCTTACCGAGAAGGGCATCGATCTTGTGAACGTCGTTCAAGTAATGCTAGTCCGCCGGACCCTGCCATGTCAGCGGCGGCCTCTCGGGATGTGGGAGTTTAATCCAGAAGGGCAGCAGACTCTTCAACACTTCTTCGGCACTACACACGAAGGAATGTGGAAATTATATTTCGGGGAGCGAGAGCAATTGCCGGACACCACCGAAGATGTTGGCCTTGACTGTAATCATCCGGACACGGCGGTAAGTATTCACTCTCCGAACACCTTCCATTCAAGCATCTCTTGACAAGATACCGAACAATCCGTCCCTATACAGGTCTGGATAAAGAAAGCGGTGTTAATCTGGTGTCCGGCGCCCCTTCCCGAAGACTCTGCGACCGCCCTGCTGATGAGAATGCTGATTCCGACACTGTACCAGGTGTCCACAGAGGGGGGCGAGAGCAGGGAGCCCAGAGGTGATACCCGCCCTGGGGATGAATTAGACGCTGTGTTCGGGGAAACCGAAACCCCTTTTTCCAAGGGCAAAGGTGCAGAGGAAACCCTCAATGGCAAAAATAGGGCCGCTTCCGAAGATCAGGAGGGGAAGCCTTCCAAGAGAGGAAAAATGCCATCGTCGGGGAGCTTGGGCCAGGCGAGTGATGCTGGCGTAGGGCTTTATGACGAGGACAAACCTCTGGCCAAACCGTAAGTGAAGCTGGGGCACTTTTAAATGTACCTCATTCTTTTCCTATTAGTGAATTAATCATCCGACATATGTACATCCACGCAGGTTAACGCCTGGTGTTTCTCAATCGTCCTCCTCCTCGGGAGACCTTCTTCCGGAGATGATGGAGAGTGACACGTCTTCTCCGGCCTCCTCACCCAACAGGGGGGATGATACCGAGGTGTTGTCCCGAAGGGCTCCTCCCGATCGTCAAGTAGTGCAGGAAACGAAGAAGGCGTTACCCGAAGGCGGGGTTCGGGGGTCAAGAATGATGGCCCCGAATCATCCGGTTTATAGCCGGAGACGATTCTGGAGGCGAGTAAACGGATTCCTTCAAAGGAATGCCGTACTTCGGCGTCAGTTTCCGAAGACCCCGGAGCACCGGAAATGCTGATAGACATGCTGCGACAAGCGTCCATTTCAGAGGAGCACCATGCCTTGATGGTTACGGTGGTCGAAAGGGTTCTATCAGCGAAGAGCGGATTGAACGAGGCCTTCTCGAGCCTTCTAAGAGGTTTTGAGGTTTGTGATGCAGTTTTGCCAATTGAATAATATTGTCAGAATGCACCTGTTGTACATGCAGTAGCCCCTGAGACTCGGGTTGCCTTCCGAAAAAAGCGATCGGAGGATCAAAAAGGTATGCTCAGCTACTAAGCTTGATTTAACTTGGACTACGGGCTGTCTCTCCTCCTGCGGCTACCCGAAATACGGAAGTGGCCGAACTGCAGCGAAAGCCGGATATTGCGGAAGATGACATTGCATTGATCAACAGGCGTCTTGACGACTCGCAAGGTATGTATTTCGAGCATTCCTTACACCAATGAGTTTGTTATTTAGGCTTGACGACGAAAAGAGTTTTATATAAAATGTGCACGAGTGCAGATGGTGTTGCCGCCATTGAAGCTCTTCGGGCGGAGCTAGCCCGGGCGATGGAGCAGGCCCGGTGTAGCGATGTGGCTGCCGAGAAGGCATCGGCTGATCTAAGAGCCGAACAAGCAGCTCGACGCCAAAATGAGGAGAAAATATCCACACTGGCGCTTGACTTGAAGAATACTACCAGCCGCTATGAGTACCTTGAGAAGGAAAATAAAGCCAAAATGGCTGAACTTGATAAGGCCGTACGAGAGGCGAGTGAAGCTCGGTCTGAATCTAGGGTAGCTCGTGAAGATATTCGGCAGGCTAAGGAGATAGAGGCCGATAAGCCCTTTTTGTTTCAAGCTAAGTTTGGCGATCCAGACTATGCTCAGCTGAACCAGGTCTGGAGTTCTCCAGCTGAATTTTTGCACTTGCCGAAGAGTTCTTCCAATGCGGCGCAATTTTACCAAGCACAAGAGGGGTATGCAACGGAGAAGCTTTTCTGGTCACAAGTTGGCGCATCAAAGCGCCCTCTGTTGCTAAATGAACAGATGTCCCAATGGGCCGAGCTTCAGAGGATATCCGGCGACGCCATGAAGAACGTCATAATCCGGTTGTGGCCGAATGAGCCTGTTCCAAAGAGCTACTTTGGCCTGGTGCGGCGTCTTGTTGATGCGGTGTCATGTATCGATGCTGCGAAGCGGTCGGCGTGCGTTGAAGGTGCACGGATGGCCTTTGCCCGAGTCAAGACGTTCCGGGGGAAGATGAAGGCCGTCGATGTTGCGGCGAAGAGTCCGCCCAAGGGCAAGGACCGTAGTGAGCCGGAGCATTATTTTGAAGACGTCCTGGTAGCCGCCCGCCTGATAGAGGGTCAATGCTCGAAGAACATGATGTTCGAGTGAGGTGTATTAGAATTGTAAAAGACAATTTCATAATTGATCTATTTTTATATTTTTGCTCAAAAGCTTGAATTCCTCCTGTGCGGCCGTTTTAATATAATCTGAAAGTTTTCCAGTCGTCGGCTTCAGCCCCCTCGTAGGAAGTACGGGGGTGTTCGGAAAAGCATTTAATCACTCTTTATCCAATGTCTTGGTCCGTGAAGGAGGTGATAATGCAGCGAACCAGGCAATCGGACTATAAGGCGTTAACACTTTCACTTAGCCATAGGAGTTTTCTGGTGGGACTACGACATAGCCCCTGGTATGTATGCGGCGTATAGTGCCTTACATATTTGATCTGAAAAAGATCCCTCGTGTGACACGGAGAATCGCTAAGGATTCCAAGAAGTCGTCAAGTCGTTGACCAGCTCTCGTCGCATCATGACAGTCAGTTTTCGGTTTTCTCTACTGAGGTGCTCATCCGGTTTAGACCAGGGCACAATCGCAGTAGTTCTCCCTTTACTACCCTAGCCGATAGAGCAGAACGTAGGGTAGCAAGCACAGGAGCTGGGCAACCCAACTATTGACCAAAGACAATGATTCGGAGCTGATGCATATAAGGCCAAACTTGCGACGCCGAAGTACGCTATAGAGTTGTTCGGACTTTTGCTGGCAACTCGTTCGTTCCCATACCGAGCCCCTGGCAGGGTATGCCGAGGTGCATCTGTAAAGTAGACATTGAGGCCGTACTCATTGTTGAAAGAGTATGAAAGATTAGTTTGGACGAGGTTCACTGGGAGCGGAGCAATATGCCAATGATGAATTTATGTATATATATATATATATATATATATATATATATATATATATATATATATATATATATAGGGTGGCACTATTCTAATCTCGAGATCAAAATAACTATTTGGATCACAGCTCTCTATATATATAGGCCCGAAGAGGCGTTCCCGAACTCCCGAAGCCACGGAGAAAAAAAACCACCCAGTCCCGCACCTCCCGTGCCGCCCCCTCCCCTTCCCCAAGAACCAGCCACCGGGACGCCACCGGTCCTAAATCCGGCCGCCCCGCCGCTCCCTCCCCGAGATCCGGTCCGCCGCGACACCACCTCCCCCGGATCCGGCCATCGGATCGCCTCCTTCCCCCGGATCCGGCCGGGATTGATCCCACCGCCGCCTGCCGCCACCAAGCACCCGCGTGCGACCCCGACGCCGCCTCCCTCCATGAAGCACCGGCGCGCGACCCCGTCACCTACCTCTGGTACGCCGTCGCGCCTCCGCTGCCACCTAAGGTGCTCCTGACATCACCCAGCTCCTCCTCACGCGACGACCCCCTGCGACGCACGCTCCTCGTTGTTCTGCCCCGGACACGGGCGCCTTCCCGTCCACCCTTCGGCGACCGAAACCAGCTCCGCCCGCTGTAGCAGAGGACAGGCCCCGTTCGTGGCCTCCCCTTCCCTCCGCCCGAGTGCGACCTTCCCTGCGCTCTAGCGCGACCTGCCCTCCCCTCTGGTGTGGCCTGCCCTCCCCTCTGGTGCGACTTGCTCTCTGGTACGGCCCGCCCTCCTCCAGCGCGCCTGCACTCTACTCCGTCGGTGCAACGACCGAGCACCAGACCTTCCTTCTCTCTCCACTACGACGGCAGTGCAGGTGGCTAGTGTCTGAAGTTCAGTTGTATATGTATGTTTCAGTTTTTATCTCTCAAAAAATCTGACAAAGACACAAGTTGTATATGTATATGTCTGAAGTTCAGTTGACAAAGACACAAGTTTGTTATGCAGCTGAACCAGTGTACAACCTTCTCATTCTAAAATTGCTACACTATTGCACATTTCTTCTATTCGTCATGGTGTTGTTTCAAATGGATGTATATGGCCCAAAACAATGTGCATTTTTATGGGAAAATAGTTATTTAGGTGAAAAGGTTCATGAATTGATGGCCAGAAAGTTCAACTCTATTACCTCTCTATCACCATGTATTTAAAAAATTAAATTAAATTGATAGTTTAAAAAAAGAAGGGGAAGATATGAGGAATTACAAAACACACACTTTAGTGCTTTCATGAAAACTAGAAGTTCATAAAAAACTTAGGGCGCGGAGTTTAAAAAAGCATCAAATTTCTTTTGAAATCCCCACAAGCTCAAAGACAACAACAAAAAGCGTGGTCTCTTGTTAGAAAGGAATGATAGTACCTTTCAGTTACCTCACCATGGTTTTCAATTACACTCCTTCAAGAATGATGAATAGAAATGTTGAAGTTCAATTCAAACAAGCGAGCATTTTCTAAAAGTCAAAGTTTGTACAAATTATTTTTCCCAAGTCAAAGCTTTTTAAAAAGCAAAAATTTCCCATAGCTAAAATACCTAGAAGTTCGATTAAAATACCAGAGCGGTTCAGTATTTATAATAAAATTTGGATTTCTTTAGTTCCTAAAAATAAAAACCAAGAAGTTCAATTTAAGATAACACGGAAGTTCGATGGTTATATACCATGAAGAAAAACAAAGCTTCAACTATAACAGTGTTAACTTGGGGAGTTCAAATTTGATAAAAATAGAGAGTTCAAAGAAAATGTTATCATTGTACTAAAAAAATTCCAATGAATTTTCCCATTATTGAAAAATGATTACCAAAAATTTCAAATTAAAATAGCAAAGTCGTTCAATATATGTAATAGAAAACATTTTTTCATGGTTTTAAATAACACTCATAAGGTCAAATTAAAATAACATAGCAGTTCAAAAATATTTTATACAAAAAATATTTTCTCCGTTTCTATGAAAAACCTAGAAGTTCAAATTTATAAAATGAAGTGGGTCTATGTTTATATACAAAAACAATTCCTTGTTACCAAATAATAAAGCCAAGACATTCACTTTAAAGAAACAGAGGGTCCGATGTATACGAAAAAAATCAGATTCTTCTCATTTCATGAAGAAGTAAAGTATGAAGTTCAATTTGAAAAGGTAAAGTATAAAGGATTTTCACCGTTTCTAAATAAAAAACTCTCAAAGTTCAAATTAAAATAAGAGAGCGGCTCGATTTTACTAAAAACTAGGTTTATTCCCATTACTAAAAAACAAGAAGTCCAAATTTAAAAAATGGTGAAGTTCGGGGTGAATAAAATACTCAAATTTTTTCTCTTTACTAAAGGATAAAATGAAGAAGTTCAAAATTAAATAAAGAAACAACTAAAAAACAGAGTGAAGTTCAAACAGACATGCCCGAGAAGTTCAACTACTTCACGCAGTGCGTTTCGATTCGCAATGAAGGCAAAAATCATGATCTCGTCATCTCTCTAATTTACTTCAAAACGACAGGAATATCATTTGTGTAAGTTCAAGTTCTCGATCGGAGAAAGTTAAAAAAAATATTGTGAGAGAGGTTTGTACAAAAAGAATATCATTTGTGTAACACTAACGAAATGGATGAGAAAATTACAAATGAAAATACGTCACAGAAGTTCAACTGAAAACAACAGGAAGTTCAACTACTACAGTGGATGAATTTTAGATGAAAAACATTTAAAATCGTCGCGAGTATGAAAAAACAATAAACATGGGAAAGTTGCGTGTTTACAGCAGCTTTCCATCGGTATATCGCTTGCTCAATTCCGGTGAGTGGATGGAGAGCTACGAGCAGTGGATGGAGATCTACGGGCAAAAAAAACACGTAAAAAATATAGTGAAGTTCAGGTAGGCAGGCCGAGAAGTTCAAGTTCTTCACGCAGTGCATTTTTGAAGAATCTGTTTCGCGATAAAGGCAGAACAAATGATCCCACCGTTTTCCAAATTACTTGAAAACGGCTAGGAATCAGAGAAAACCATCAACATGAATAAGTTTTGCATTTTCCGTAGCTTTTCAACAGTATATTACTTGCCCCATTCCGATAAAGTTTGTAAAAATTACGGCGAAAACAAATTTTTAGCCATTTTCAAAATTAAATTAAAACAGTAAAGAATTGGGAGAAACAATATATACCAAAAAGTTTCCCATTCACTCAAGTTTTCCAACGCCATATCATTTGTTTCATTCGGACTTATGATTAAAAAATTAGCTTGAAAATAAAAACTCAGTGCAGCTTGTACCATTTTCTAAATTACTTTTAAACCGTTCAAAATTAGAAAAAACTTTAAACATGAAAGAGTAGCGCATTTTCATAAGCTTTCCAACGCCATATCATTTTCCTCAATTGGATTAGCCGTTTAGAAATAACATCGAAAATACTAACTCGGCTGTTCGGTTTGTAAAATTTTACGATTTTCCAAATTCCTCTTCAACCATAGGGAATTAGAGAAAACTTTCAACATAAGGAAGAAGTGGTTTTGCAGCAGCTTTCTAACGCCATATTATTTGCCTCATTCCGATAAACAGTTTAGAAATACGATCGAAAATATGATTCACGTTTTTTGTATGAAGAAAAACGGTTTTCAAAACTGCTCTGAAACCGCTTACATTTTGCCAAAAATTTAACTTGGGTCATGATACTGGTGTCCATAGGTTTCCAACGGTATATCGCAAGCCCCATTTGGGCAATGTTGGCTGAAGTTCAACCTAGCACAGGGGGAAGTTCAGGTCGAACAACTCAGGCAGTAAAATTGCAATAGAGGCTTGTTTCATCATGACCTGAGAGTAAATCCGCCAATGAGTGAGATTCCTATTTAAAATGGTTGTTTAGTAGCTAAAAACCCTGTACACATTACACTTACATCACAAACAACACGAATGATCAGAAAAACTCGCGATAGAAGCCACGGTTGAGAAGATAGCCCGAAGGTCGGGTTCCTACAGAGGGAAGTTCAGGCGTGTAACTCAGGAAGTTCATGTTGTGATCAGAATAATATTCTGATCCCGTGATCAGAATAGTGTTTATGTCTCTCTCTCTCTCTCTCTCTATATATATATATATATATATATATATATATATATATATATATATATATATAAAGAAACCACAAACCCGGCTATTTGACATGCTCGGGGTCGGGAACAGAGGAAGAAGGGCATAGTATAGGCTCGGAATAAAGAGTGCGGTCTACAAAAAGTTATTTTGGACCTCCTGTCGCACGTCTGCGCCGCCCGTCCTCGGGGAGGGGAATCCTTAACGGAAGTAGCCCTTAGGTGAGTGTACGGATCCGAACTCCGATAGAGTCCGTTGTGTATGCTGTCGTGTTGGTCACCCGTTCTTAAGAGATGATACAGAAAAATAAGAAAAACAGATAAAAACGTTACGGGAATGCTTGCAGGGTTGTCCGTATTGCTCTTCCGCCGATGCCCATGGTATCTTGAGTGCGTAGTGATGTACGCGTGGTGTAAATCTTGCCAGTATGTCAGGTGGGTGGCGGAAAACAATCTGCTATTTCCGTTCCGGGAGTGATCGAACTTCCGAGGGAAACTGTTTCTGGCCACTGGTGTTCGGCTGGCGAGCCGCTCGGTCGTCTTTATCGCCTGGTGGCCTCCTCCCCTTGTGATCGGCGTTAAGCTTGCCTGCCTGCTTGAGGACCCAACAGTTTCTGTTGGTATGATTAGCTGGCATATCAGGGTGACCGTGAATCTTGCAAGGTCGGTCCAATATCATGTCGAGGGTGGATGGTCCATCCTTGTCTGCCTTTAGTGGCTTCTTCTGTTGACCGGGTTTTGGATTGTGAAAGTCGGCGTTGACCGCTGTGTCGCGTAATCTTTCAGTATTATTGCGACTGTTCTGTTTGGTTCATCGTGGTTTACCGTTGCCGTCTCGGATTTCGGAAGTGCCCGGGTCGCTGGTGTTGTTGCTTTTACGAGCGAGCCAGTTGTCTTCTCCCGTGCAGAAGCGAGTCATTAGGGCGGTAAGGGCTGTCATGGATTTGGGTCCTTCCCGGCCGAGGTAACGCGCTAGCCATTCATCCCGAACACTATGTTTGAAGGCCGCGAGGGCTTCTGCGTCTGGATAGTCAACACTTTGGTTCTTTTTGACTAAGAACCCAGTCTAGAGCTCCCTGGCTGACTCGTCGGGCTTCTGACAATATGACTCAAGTCATCGACATCTAGCGGCCGGACATATGTTCCTTGGAAGTTGTCTCGAAAGGCGTCTTCCAAATCTTCCCAGTTGCCAGTAGAATTTTCTGGCAAACTGTTTAGCCAGTACCGAGCTAGCCCTTTAAGCTTAAGAGGTAGGTATTTAAAGGCATGAAGGTCATCCCCGCGAGCCATGTGAATATCGAGGAGGTAATCCTCAATCCATATCGCGGGATCTGTTGTTCCATCGTATGACTCGATGTTAATGGGTTTAAACCCGTCTGGAAATTCATGCTCCATTACCTCGTCAGTGAAGAAGAGAGGGTGTGTGGCTCCTCTATGTTGGGCCACACTATTAAGCACCTCCGGAGGACTCCGTTTACGGTGTTCGGACCGGGCGTGGTCGGCTCTGTTGTGTCCGAATAGGTAACCATCATCACCGGTCGGGGCATGTCCCCGCGATCTGTATATCGGTTTTGTGTGTGCTATTCTACCCTCCAGGTTTTGTTGGATGTCGCGAGTATTCCCCTGAGCTGTTTTGTTCTTGTTTTTACGGCCGGATGGGTTGGTATGGTGCTCTGCTTGGGCTGCTGCTTTATCCGGACCGAACTATGGTCGGCCTGCCGCATTATTCGATGGTGGTGTGGGCTCCAACGCCCTGCCATCGTATTGAGGGAGCCACCTACTCTTGGGGTGGCTTTTGTCTGGGCCGCTAAGGCCGTATTCTTCGGCGGCCAAGACCTCGGTCCATCTATCATTGAGCAAATCTTGGCTTGCTTGAAGCTGCAGCTGCTTCTTCCTTAGGCTCCTTGCAGTGGCTATGAGCCGGCGTTTAAAGCGCTCCTGCTCGAGAGGTTCCTTAGGCATGATAAAATCCTCGTTGCTGAGGATCTCCTCTTCCTCGGAGAGTGGGAGATAATTGCTATCCTCTGAATGTCCATATGTGGCCCGTTCATCATGGCTGTCTTGCCCGCCTTCCTGTTCCTCCTGTTCGGATCCAACCTCAACAGGGTCTTCATTGTCTAGAGTGTTATCTTCTCCGGTGCTGGTATTATTTTTTCTTGAGCGACGTGACTTAGGGCGGCGCAGGACGCGCCGGTGTTCGGACTGTGTACTAGGGGGTTTATCCTCGACTGGGTCTGCCTTGTCATCGTCGAGAGCGTCGTTGGGGGTGTATCTACCATACACACGTCGTACCATGAAGTGGCCAGCCCGCGTCTAGCAGGTAATGAGTTCTGGCCTTGCCCCTCATCGTCGTCCATACCGTCGATGTCTTCGGAGCCAAGGTCAAGCATGTTGGTTGGGTCTTCGACAGTGGCTATGAAGTGGGTGGCGGGTGGGAAGCAAAATTCTCCATCATCCGCTGCAAGTTTGAACCGAACATAGTTCGGCGGCGAGTCATCTACCAGGGATAGGTTTTTTAATGAAAGCACCAATGTCGGTGTCAAAACCGGCAGATCTCGGGTAGGGGGTCCCGAACTGTGCGTCTAGGATCGACGGTAACAGGAGACGGGGGACACGATGTTTACCCAGGTTCAGACCCTCTCTATGGAGGTAATACCCTACTTCCTGCTTGATTGATCTTGATGAATATGAGTATTACAAGAGTTGATCTACCACGAGATCGTAATGGCTAAACCCTAGAAGTCTAGCCTGCATGACTATGGTAATGTGTATATGTCTATCCGGACTACGCTCTCCGGTTTATACAGACACCGGAGAGATCTAGGGTTACACGGAGTCGGTTACATCAGAGGGAATCTACATAGTCGGTTGCCAAGCTTGCCTTCCACGCCAACTAGAGTCCAATCCGGACATGGTTATAGTCTTCGGTCTTCATGTCTTCACAACCCATCAGTCCGGCCCAATGGATAACAGGCCGGATGCCCGAGGACCCCTCATTCCAGGACTCCCTCACCAACCTACAGAAAGCAGCACTCGATTTTTCATCAAGCCCCAAAAACAACGCAGTACAATGTTTGTTTTGAGGCCGAAAACAATACGGCAGGGGTTGAGCGGGGGAGGGGGCAAGACAGAGCAAAAAGATTAAAAGGAGCTGATTCGCCATTGCTACCCTAACAAAGCAGGTGCTATTCTTCTCGGGAAGAAGGTGTGCCGTTGACACCCACACGTCACATACCCCACAGTAGGCATACTAACAAGTTCACACACAAGCACAACAGAAAAGGTAAACATTCGTATCAAACTCAGGTTCACAGGACACGTTCATATTCATAGCCAACATTCACTATCAACAACTCAAAAGATTCATATATACACAAGTTCAGCATGTCTATGGATCCAAATGATTGATAGATCACACAACAATATTCATAGATAATTCACAAAAAGATTCGGATATACACATGTTCAGTTTGTTTATGCATCCAAATGATTGAGATCACAGCCAATATGATCCATGGATGAACTTTAATTACCTAGGGTACAGACTGGTAAATGGTGTTCAGTCGGAGGTACTTCTTGCTAAAATTAATGCTTGTACGAGTAAACATTCGAGTACATAAGAGGCAGCACCGACAATCTGAACTTTGCTTGTAGGTTTATCCTCAAATAGTGGCCTCGTGCTGAGGGAGGTTTGAGCAACTTGGACACTACTTTCATCCAACTAGTTTACTGGGTCATCTTGGTCCTGTAGCTTGCCAAAATTCTACATTGCAGTCGAGAAAGGAGGCGGTTGAGAAAATGAACCACCCAAATTTTTTGTACAGTTCAACTGAAATGGAGCATCCCTGGCATGCAGACTGATTAAGTGCCAGATGAATATACGTGTCAACCAACTTGTCTGGAATCTTTAGACTCCATGCCATACATTTCGCTACCATATGTGCCGATAACCAAAAGGCACAAGTTGGGACCAAAGACCGGACTGCATTTTTCTGGGCTATGCGCCAAGCAATATTTTTGGCGTTCACTCTCCTAATACTTGGAGTTTGACAATTGGTTGACGCCGGTTGATACTCGAATGAATATAGGCACTTCTTATTGTCAACATCGATGCTTGTCTGAGTGAACTTTGGAGTACATAGCAGCAGCATAAGTACGTGTCCATCTGATCTTTTTGTGCAGTTCTACTAAAATCACCCGATGTAATGATTTTCCTGTGAGTTCAGGCTCCAAGTTACTCCTTTATGAAATCGGAAAACAGTAGTACAATACCAAATTACCAATACATATGACAAGCACAATAATCAGGATAAAGACCAGTACCAACCTGTGTGAGGTAGCATATCAATTACTATTTCCTTTGACTGGAAGCCGAGATAAGCCAAGCGACTGAGAGCAAAGGAAGAATGCAAGCCGAGATTAGCAACTAACAAGAAAGGAAGGAAGCTGTCGAGGCAATGAAGCACCCAAAGTTTTTGTGCAGTTCCACAAACATCGAGCATCCCTATTGGCACATATATTGAGAGAGTGAGATTACTGTAATAGTGGGACTAGTTGATGAAACATACACTAACAAATAGAAGCACCCTCATTATCTTAATGGGTAAAGTTAGCATTCCCTCCCTGCTCCACCACATGATTCACCTCCATAGACAAACATACACACATACATGATTCAGCATAGGGTGCTACTAAAGATTTGTTTAACTCCGACAGGAAAGTTAGGCAGCAATAAATTAGTGGTACTTAAGTACTCCTAATTAATTAGGTGAGACAGCAGAAGTGGAAGGGATCCCTGGAGGATCGTCTCACATGTAAGGTAGTTATTGCTGGAGCCCTTGAATAGCCTCGACTGAGGCCTCTGGTGTCACGCCCAATATGCGACCCTATCCGAGAGGAACTCGAAGGTCCCACCAAGGATAGACTCGCATATTGAGATGCTTTTGCAAGGTGGATATCATTACATCAACATTACATAATAGATTGGGATACATACAAGAGGCATACAAATGCCGCAAGAATACATCAACATACATGAGAACAACATCTGACTATGGATGAAACACAAACAGAAGCTCAAACGACATCCACCCTGCTAGGCAAGGCTGCCGACCTGGAACCTATCCCCTGATCGAAGAAGAAGCAGAAGAAGAACTCCAAAACAAGCAACATCGCTCTCGCGTCATGTCCATTGCAAAACCTGTACCTGCAACTGTTGTTGTAGTAATCTGTGAGCCATGAGGACTCAGGAATCCCATTACCATGGGTATCAAGACTAGCAAAGCTTAATGGGTAAGGAAGGGGTAAAGTGGTGAGGTTGCAGCAGCGACTAAGCATTATATGGTGGCTAACATACGCAAATAAGAGCGAGAAGAGAAGCAATGGAATGGTCGTCAACTAGAAATGGTCAAGAAGTGATCCTAAACTCCTACTTACGTCAAACATAACCCAGAAACCGTGTTCACTTCCCGGACTCCGCCAAAAAGAGACCATCACGGTTACACACGCGGTTGATGCGTTTTAATTAAGGTCAAGTGTCAAGTTCTCTACAACCGGACATTAACAAATTCCCATCTGCCACATAACCGTGGGCACGGCTTTCGAAAGATAATACCCTGCAGGGGTGTCCCAACTCAGCCCGTTATAAGCTCTCACGGTCAACAAAGGATATTCCTTCTCCCGGGAAGACCTGATCAGACTCGGAATCCCGGTTACAAGACATTTCGACAATGTTAAAACAAGACCAGCAAAGCCGCCCGGATGTGCCGACAAATTCTGATAGGAGCTGCACATATCTCGTTCTCAGGGCACACCGGATTGTCCAAACTTCCGATAGGCCAGCCCAGAGTTGCCCCTGGTGACCACCGGCGGTTGACAGGTTGGACCAACACTCACAACGAGCACTGGCCCGGGGGGGGGGGTAAAATAAAGATGACCCTCCGGAGCGCGACTCCCAAGGGAAAAAGGCTAGGTGAGGCAAATGGTAAAACCAAGTTTGGGCCTTGCTGGAAGAGTTTTATTCAAAGCGAACTGTCAAGGGGTTCCATAAATCACCCAACCGTGTAAGGAACGCAAAATCCGGGAACATAACACCGGTATGACGGAAACTAGGGCGGCAAGAGTGGAACAAAACACCAGGCATAAGGCCGAGCCTTCCACCCTTTACCAAGTATATAGATGCATTAATTAAATAAGAGATATTGGGATATCCCAACATAAACATAAACCAACATGGAGCAATCTTCATCTTCACCTGCAACTAGCAACGCTATAAGAGGGGCTGAGCAAAAGCGGTAACATAGCCAAACAACGGTTTGCTAGGAAGGGTGACAAAGGTTAGAGGTTCATGGCAATTTGGCAGGCTTGATAAACAAGTGGTAGGTAACGCAACATAGCGATAGAACGAAGCAACTAGCATAGCAATGATAGTAATGAGATCCAAGGTGACGGTCATCTTGCCTGAAATCCCGCTAGGAAGAAGAACGAGTCCATGAAGAAGATGAAGCCATGAAGACTAACCAAGCGTAGACGAACGAATCCTCACAATCGCAACGAAACGGGAACTATCGAGAAGAAGCACACAACATGGTAAACACACCACACATGAACAAGGCATGATGCACAATCAAGCATGATGCATAACAAAGACTATATGATGCTGCTCATGGCAAGAGATGATGCATACAAGAGCAACACATCAAAGCAGGTTTAAATGAGGCCGGAAACAACATATAACAATTCTGGTAAGTCCTCATATGCAAATTTCGAAATTGGTCCAGATCTGAACAAACATTAAGTTGAAGTTGCTAAACAACAAGTTAAAGAGCACCATGATGATCTACACGAAATTCTAGTCAAGTTACATATAAAGTTCATTAGATTCGGAGCTACGGCATAAAAGATATGAGCAAAACAAGTTAAACATGGCATTGATGCAAAATGCATCCAAACATCAAGCAAACACCTCAAAACAAGGATGCAACATGATAATATGAAACTACATGCAATACTAGGCAAGTTTCATATAGAGCATGCTTAAAACGGAGCAACGCTGCAACACATACACTCCAAACAATATATAGCAACAATCTGTCCAAAACAGCAACTAGGTATCTTGCAAGCATCAAAGCAATATGCTACAACACCCCAACATAATAAAAAGGGCATGGACATGATGTACAGGTAAAGAATGACATAACGTGAACACTGAGCTATCTCCAGAAACCACTAGAACATGCTTAAAACGACATGGCAAGATTGCAAATAACAATAGATTCACAGACTTGGCAGAATTACTGGACATGGTAGAAATAACATCAGGTTGCAATGTTTAGAGTTATCAAACAACATACTTCAGAAACATATCATGGCAAAAGAAAGCACGGAATGATTCTACTCAAAGCATAGATGAAAAGTCCCTTACTGAACATGAGCCAAAAAGGCACAGAAGATATGATGGCACCCATGTAAACATAGCAAGTTTTATTAACAGTTTCAGACTGAAATAACAGTTCGTGGCAGAAACAATGATAAGTAGGCATGTTGGTGAGCTTGAACCACTCAACACAGAGCAATACATGGCAGGTGAAGTCAACCAACAGTAATATGGCATAAATATGAAGCTAAGCATGGCAATTGCATGTTTATAGGGTACATGGAACACTAGCAAAACACATGGCAATAATGAACTTAATGTTAACAGGCTGACAGCAACATTATTTAGCAAATTTAGAGCATGATAACAACAAGCTACAATAGGCTATAAATGAAAACAAGGGCATGGATGGATAGAGCATAACAAGTAGAACAAAACATCCTTAGTGAACATCTCCAGATTATGCATAGAACGCATGGTAGCAGCAAGTTTACATGGCAACAAAATATAACAGACTCAGACTTAGCAGAAATCACCAAGTCACAGAAAACAGCAACATCACGGAGGCTACTTTGCATGCTTGTGCTAGTCACCACATAGATCACAAAAATACATGGCAAACACCACTGTAAAGATGGCATGGCATAGTTCAAAACACATGTAGAACTCCTGCTCATAGGATGCACACATCAAATGCAACAAAAATGACAAATCATCAAGTTCTGATAACAGACAACAGTTAACATCATATAGCTCTCTTGCAACGATGATTAGGGCATCAAGATGATCTCAAACGAGCATGGCACAATGTAACAAAATGCAGAGCATCTCATGATGAACATTTTGATATATTATACATCATCATAGGACAAATATGCACAAAGTTACACACTCCACAAGATGCATGAATGATGTGAAAATCTAAGGGACTTGGTCGTTTAAAAAAACAGGATGAGCGTGGCACACTATATTACGCTCAGGGCGGAGAATAGGGCTGCTCACCATGGGCCTTGGCCCAGTAGCAGGCGGGGTGGCCGCTAGGCTTGGCGCGCGGTGTGGCGGGCCTGCCCATGAGGCCGAAGCGGGGGCGCGGCCCAGGAGGGGTGCGGCGGCTGCAGTCGTCGTCTCCGTCGTGCGCTCACGGGCAGGGAACCCGGTGGCGGTGCGAGTGACAGGGAGGGCCGGCGGAGGCCGAGGCGACGTGGGATGGAGAGAGGAGGTGGGTCTTGGGCTGGAGGACCCATTCCCTGGGCCGGCGGAGCTCGACGGTGCGGGGCAGAGGAGATCGGGAGCTCGGCTCCATGGTCGTTCATGGCGGAGGCTGGGTACCTGCGGGAGAGAGAGGGTGAGAGAGAAGGCGAAGAAGATGGGAAAACGGGGGAAGGGGAGGGCGCGAGGGGCGGCCTCGCCTGCGGCGGCTTGCTCCGGCGGCTTTGGTCGCCGGTGGGCGGTGAGGCGGCGTGGCACTGCGAGGGGATCGGGCCTCCCCGATCCAGAGCGAGGGAGGCGCTCGGGCGACAGGCAGCGGCGGCGCACGGGCTGCGGAGGCGGGCGCGGTCGGGCCTGGCGGGCCCCGGATGGGCTCCGCCGGCCGCGCGCGTGGGGAGGTTGCAGGCGCGCGCGTGGCAGTGCCCGGTTGGGCGCGGGCGCGGTCGGGTGGCGGCTCGGCCAGTGGGTAGTCGCCAAGTGGCGGCCAGGGAGCGGGGCGACACTGATTTCAAGGTGGAGGGCGGTGGCTGTAGGTGGAAGGAGGGCTAGGGTAGGTGGAGGGCTAGGTTAGACCAAATTTGGAAGGAGGGGTCTATATATAGCAAAAAGGACTAGGGTTTGAGGGTTAGGAGGGGTTTTCGGGCATCGGATTGTGATCTGACGGTCCGGAGCGGAGGGTAGTTTATGTGGGCTGCAGGTGGGCTATGTAGAGGGCCTCGGGCTGAGAAGAGAGGGGAAGAAGTGCGGCCCGGCATGGTTTTCGGAGACCGAAAACATTCGACGAATGTACCGGCAACGGTACCGCTAGATGTTAAACGGTTGGGCTATCAAAAGAGCTCCGAATGCGACAAAACTTGACAGGCGCTCTGTCTACACTATAATAAGACCGCACGCCAAGTTTCAACCCATTACGAGAACATTTTTATGCCACTTATAAAATAATATTTCGGAGGTGCCGCGGGCGCGTGCGAGTGTGTCTGGACTCCGAAAGGACAACGGAGAGAACCGGGAGGACCCGAACGGATGCAAGTTTTGAAAAATATGTAGATGAAATGCAGATGATGACATGGCAAGATGCAACACGCAAGCAAATGACATGGCAACAACGACGAATAACTGGAAGACACCTGGCGCATCGAATCTGGGGCGTTACATCTGGCTTCAGCCAGATCGTCTTGGCACTGTTTACTCTACTTCTTATTCCTCTTCATGCTCTGTTTCTCATTCTCCTCACCACTTGGTGAAAGCAAGTACATGATTGGCCTTCTATTTCAGAATTGGTTTTGTTAGTGAGGGAGTACAAGTGTACTAGTAAAAAATAGCATTATTTTCTCATGGCAGTCGCAAAATAGAGATGAACACATGCATTAAATATCATTCTTACCTAAAGGAAGGTTATGGTGCCAATATGGATGATGAGGATTGGAACACAGATCTCCCTTTGTGTAGTTCCACCGAAATGAACCAACTGTTCCATTCTGACATTCCAGTTAAACAACACAAAAGTCACTTCTTTTAAGAAGAGTTTTGTGCAGTGCACCAAAAGGTCACAACAGCAACCAGGTGAAATGCATATCCCTGTTTGCATAAAAAGCTACATAGGAAACAGTCAGAGTCTTAAACAATTACAGGCAAAAACATTTGGCTAAACTTGTCATGGCTTATAACAGTGGCATGGCTTCATTTTTACCAAGGGCATTAGATTAAGAACAACTAAATATTTGGTATAAGGGCATGGGACAGTGGGTGCACCAGCAGTCCAGCACCATGTACCTAAACAGGGGCATAAAGTGGTGATTCATAGTTTGTTGCCTCGAGAAACAAACATCCAAGAAAAATATCTAGGCTGGTCCCATTTTTGTTCACTCTAGCCACCTACTCCTATGTGTGGATAGAAAATCTAGTCATGGTCATACCACTGTGTACAGTGTTACCCCTATATTTCCCTTTTCGACCAAGGGACCGGTTGGATGACCAGTCTGTACTACTTTCACCCCCTTTCCTTCCTGTCTGTACTAAGTTCGATGTACTACACACTAAATTCCCCCACCCCACTTTATTTCTTGTTTGAACCAAGTACAAGATTCGACTCCATGAAGTAGCTTGACCTCTAACAATAGAAGAAAAAAAAGGTGACGTTGGAACATCCGATCGAGAGGGGCTGAGAGGTAGAAAATGATGCACATGCAGCGACGTAGCGAGCTGGGGAAGTAGAGCTAAGGCGGTTTCGAAGGAAGATATACCTGAAGGTCGTCGGGATGTGGATAGGTGGGCGGCAGGAGGCCGGATCCGCCCACACTAGGGCAACGACAAAGGGATCGGAGGACCTCCCGCGTCGGCGCTCGGCCAGAGATAACAGTGCGACCGGCAGTGGGTCTCCTCCCTCGCTGTCGACAATGGCCTAAACGCTGCCCCTCCTCCCCTTCACCGGCGGAGGGGGATATGTCCGAATCTGTAACCAGCGGTGAGGATAGAAAGACAGTGTTTTTTGATGGGAGAAAGACAGTGTTACCACCCCTATCTTGTTTAGATCTAGAGAGGATGAGAGTGTGTGAATAGAGCAACCCTAGCAAGCAAGCGCAGAGGCCTATATATACGTAGTGGGGTAGTTTTCCTTTTTCACTCCATCAAAACAATCGTTTAAAATTGTGTGCTACGTGCTAGGTCGCCGTTTTTTTAGTTGTTGATTGTTTTTTGAGATAGCTACCCGCTTGTTCCAAGTGGTGTTACGGTGTGCCAGGTCACACTTTGTATCGTTCAAGTCTGGTACAAGTCCCTCCATTAAATGAACAACCACCCCCTCGTAAAAATTGTGAACAAGCCCACGGCTAAAATTATCGAAAACGTGGTGCATTATTATTTATAATTTCTACTCCCTCCATTCCTAAATATAAGTCTTTTTTATTAGCCACACCTAAGACAACAATTTTTTTATTAGCAGTGCACCCCACATGTCATAGACACAAAAAGTGTGGCAAGATTCCCTTAGGCAAGCCAAAGTGTGTCTAACAATTTGAACAACTCAAGTTAGGAAAGTGTGGGAAAAATAATGTGGCAACATAAGACAAACATAGTCACAATCCAAACAGCCCCGTAATTTTTTGTGACATGCATGAAAATTTGGTTAGTTAAATTTATAGTCAAAATTTGGCAAGGTGCATCAAATCAACACATGCAAGTATCAAAAGGGAAGTCACGGCATGCATGCATGCATTGTACTCCCTCCGTTTCCAAATATAAGTCTTTTTAGAGATTGCAACAAGTGACTACATACGAAGAAAAATATGTCTACATACATCCGTATGTTGTGGTCCATTTGAAATGTGTAAAAAGGCTTATATCGAGTGCAGTGCTTTGATGTGTTGCGTCAACTCATACAAGGCCGAGAAGTTTGATTACTACAACGCCCTCTCCCTCGCGGACTGAGCTCCGGTGCCTTAACTGCACCTGCCTTTGGCTGCATGACAGGTGGGCCAACCACCTGTTGGGCCCACCTGTCATAGACGCAAAGGCAGGAGCAGTAAGTCAATGAAGCTGCGTCCCTCCCTCGCGCATGAGCGTGGTGGCTGGCTGGACTAGTTGGAGCTTTCGCT
The DNA here is from genome assembly GCF_002575655.3 of Aegilops tauschii subsp. strangulata. NCBI lineage: Eukaryota > Viridiplantae > Streptophyta > Magnoliopsida > Poales > Poaceae > Aegilops > Aegilops tauschii. Next base: position 519,061,696 of record NC_053039.3, read on the forward strand.
ACACGCTTCTTGACAGCAGCAAACTTGCGGATGGAGTTGACCATCATGTCGTCCATGCGAGAGGCGAAGCCGGCGTCGGTGAGGGCTACGACGCCAGCGGTCGCCAGCACTGTCTGGAAACGCTGCACGGTGCAGGGCCGCAGGCCGGCGCCTTGGATGATATGGCACAGCCGACTGCCGCTCGCGACCATCGCCTCCATAGGTGCTTCTGGCTTCTGGTCACTTGGTCTTGGATTGGAGTGAGCAGTGTTGAGTAGATGGATTGGAGTGGTGGGGCGCCTTTATATGAGAATCCAAACTCTGTTGCATTCACATCGTGCTGGCTCTATTCTGCTTCTCCAATTAATTCCCTCTACATGTACTAATTTCAGGATGCATCATTGACCGTTCAACGTCTCGGGAACCGCTACCCTCTCCCTCCTTGGAATTCAAGCACCTATGGAGGCGACTGCCACTCGCGTCTATCGCGTGTCAGGAGACGTTCCCATCGACGACGAGGTGTCTATGGTGACTTCGTAAATTTCAAGATGTTAGTACTAGTATACTCAATATTGTGCACCGCGACCAAGGCCGAGAGGAAAACGAGAGAACTACGTATGTATTTACGGTGTAGATTCACTCATTTTGCTCCATATGTACTCCGTCTCGGTGTAGTCTAGTCACTTGTTGAAATCTCTAGAAAGGCAAATACTACAATTGTGGGATATGCTAGCAAGTACTACAATAGTGGGCTCACATAGCAATTTTGTCTCATGCAAGAGCCTGGCTATAAGCGTGCTCCGAGGTTCGCAACTGCCACGTTCGGGTTGCACTTGGCTCTTCGCCTCTTCGAGAAGACACCCAATGATGTTACTACTACTGCTTCTACAATATCGAATCCACTGCTGCATGTCCGTCCACCGCGAGCGGGAGCCACCACGCGCATGGGCGAGGGAGAAGGCGTGTAGTAGTAAAATCAAGCTTCTCCTCGTTATACGAGTTGACGCGACACATCATAGCACTGGCCCCACATGGTTGCCTCTAAACTTGGCTGAAAGATCTGCAGTGTACAATACTCCATTTGCTGCAACCTCTAACATTTACCCCACCACAAATTAAAATATATATTCCTATCTTGACCAGATGAGCATGCAAACTAGAATCACCAGGATGACAGGTAGGGCCAGAAGATTATTTTAATAAAAAATATATAGCATGGAGCCGACCCCAACGATTTTAAGCTTACAAGCACGGTACACGCTATCCTAGACTACTCTACACATGAAACTGTCACACGAGCGTCCGGGCTGCGCTTGGCTCTTCGCCTCTTTGGGAAGTCGAACAATGATGGAGTACTACTGCAGTGGAGGAGTACTACCGTATGCTTCTCGCCATCTGACACCGATTGAACTGATGCATGTCCATCGCATGCGGGAGGGAGAGCGTGTAGCGAAAGAAAGCTTCTCCTAGTCCTGCCAGCCACCACGCTCATGGGCGAGGGAGGGACGCAGCTTCATTGACTTACTGCTCCTGCCTTTGCGTCTATGACAGGTGGGCCCAACAGGTCGGTGGCCCACCTGTCATGCAGCCAAACACAGGTGTGGTTAAGGCGAGAGGGCGTTGTAGTAATCAAACTTCTTGGTCTTGTACGAGTTGACGCGACACATCAAAGCACTGCACTCGATATATTTCAATAATTTGCGTTTACCGATGCATTAATTACAACACATGCATGCATGCCGTGACTCTCCTTTTGATACTTGCATGTGTTGATTTAATGCACCTTGAAGTAGTATGAATATGTGACGGTAAAGCTTTGTAATGCCCCGGCCCTAATAAAGCGAGAGATGGTTCTGCACGAGGAGAGCGCGATCATGCAGACAGAACAGGACCCAACGATGGAGCTCTCTATGGTATCGATGGACCTCACCATGCTCCACTGCCCCTTGTGCCTCCGCCCCTTGAAGCCTCCAGTTTATGAGGTTCGAATACACCTCGTCCGTTCGGCTGATCGAGCAAGGTGCAGGTTTCTTGATTGATGTGTTGTTCGATTGATTTTTGTAGTGCAAGGGAGGGCACCTGGCTTGCACGGACTGCCACGTCGAGCGCCCTGGGAACCAGCGGTAGTGCCAGAAGTGCGAGCACGGCAGTGGTTTCGACGTGCAGAACACGACGGTGGATGCCGTCCTCTCCTCGGTGAGGGTGGAGTGCCCGCACGAAGGCTGTGGGCTCTACGTCACTTACCACAAGCTCGCCAATCACCAGAGCGTGTGTCCGCTCGCGCCCTGCAAATGCCCCGTGCCCGTCTGCGGCTACGAAGGCCCGTCGTTGTTGCTCTCCCACCACATCAGCACCGTGTATCCCATGCACGTGCACAGGATCCAGTGCGGCAAGGCGCTCCAGCTGCAAGTTCCACTGTCGGAGCCACGGCTCTTGCTGTTCGCGGAGGAAGACGGCCGCACATTTTTCTTGGTCGGCGGCGTGCTCAACATCGGCGTGCCTATCGCCGTGTTGGTCGTCTGCATCAGAGTGGGGGCGTCCCCACTGCCGCACTACGTGGCCAAGCTGTGGGCGAACGGCCCGCCGGGGGAGACCAAAGGCAGGACCAATGCCGTCAAGTTGGAGATGGAGGTGACAAGCAGCAGGGATCCCAGCGACGTCGCCGTGCAGGATCTGACCTTCTTCACAGTTCCACCCAAGCTGCTGGCCGGGGCTAAGCTGGTGTCCCTCCACATTCAGATTGACAAGCTCACGTCCTCAATGATTCTACAGTGCCTTCTGTTTATCTTAGTAATATGCTAATATAGGGGTTAGCTCAATCTACTTTAGCTTAAGAGATGGTGGGTTTTGGTGGCGATGCAGCAATTACCTCGACATCAGATCAGTAGTGAAAGTAATTTCGAACAGTCGAATGGATATTTTGTGTCTGTAGTGATAGTATAATTTTTGTTGACATGCACTAATATTTTCAAAACAGACGTCGGGCTATAGCTAGAAGGGCGGTTGGGACGCGGCATCGGCCCATACCGCGGTGACCCCCGATTTGGACGCACCGACTATGGATTTTCCCCCTCGCCGATGTCGACTGCGTCTACACAGAACATTGTTCCCTTCCCCCAGCTGCGGGATCAGGCCGGATATGTGACCAGCGGTGTGGCCACCGTCGTTCTATGCTTGTGAAGAGAGCAACCGCAAGCAAGCAGGCTTGTAGCTTAGGCTCCTACTAGTGTACATATAGTGGTTTTCTTTTTCTCTCCATATCAACCATTTTATATTGCGTACGTGTCATTGAAGAGTGAAATGATGGTTGCTTCTTCCGACTAACTTACTGTGTGATTTGACTGCTCCTTTAGTGGCCCCTACACGTACTCCCCCTACGTGTATGCAATAGTCACACGTACACATGGACGCAAAAACGCGCGCGACGCCCTAATGCATGCATGTCCGAGCACACGACGGAACACACACGGTCACGCTCAAGTGCTCAACCTACACGTGCATGCACACACATACTCAGCCAGGGTGAGCTAGTGACCGTATAAACACCGGAAAATGTATATATTAAGCGCAATGAGCGTATTATGAAGTCCACTGATCGTATTTTTTACAAATATACAGTGACAGACAGTGTATTTATCTCGTTTGAAATTAAGCCATATTAACCGGAGAGGAGGCAGTGTGGACTAGCATTACTTTGCTGTGTCCGTTCAACTTGCCGAACGAGGAGAAGCTTGCAGGACGGGAGAAGCTTGCGCGCGGTGGCTCGCAGGATAAGGAGAAACTTTTGACTAATGCAAGCTCTCCCTCGCTCTAGCAGTGGGCGTGCAACAGTTAATTCGGTGTCAGATTGCCAGAAGCATACACTATACTAGTACTATTATTGTTCGACTTCCCGAAGAGGCGAACAGCCAAGTGCAAAGTTTAGTAATACTAGTACTACTACTATAGTCTATAGAGGTATGTACTATACTAGTACTAGGAACCAGATGGAGGAGCGTCTGCACTCTTATTATATTTTTAAAATGTGATAAAGCAATCTTCAACACATTTGGTTCTCTTCGAGGGTTCTCGCATGTGATAATGGAAGTTGATTGCATGGTACACTCGCCACAATTCTCGCTTATTCTGGCTCATATCCTGTTACAAATAGGAGCGCTCGGAAACACCTATAATTTGTGCGAACCATGCTTGCTACACTTTGAATGTGGCCGAGAGCTGGCTTGATGAAACACCTCGCTTCCTACTTCTTTTTTTGTGGGGTACCTCGCTTCCTAGTGACCAGTGTCTTGGCTGATCATCCTAAGAATGCTTGTATATGAATAAAGCACTCTCATTTACCCGCAAAAAAGATCAAGCCATATTAACCGGAAAGGAGGGAGTATGGACTAGCACTACTTTTTGGTGTGTCCCGTCAACTCGCGGAACGAGGAGAAGCTTGCAGGACAAGGCGAAGCTCGCTTACGCCTTTTGACTAATGCAACCTACCCTCGCCCAGGCGGTGGATAGGCATCATTTCATTTGGTGTCAGATTGCCAGAGGCATACACTGTAGTACCGAACATGCGCAGTACCATCATTGTTCGACTTCACGAAGAGGCGAAGAGCCAAGCGCAAGGTTTAGTAGTACGAGTAGTAGTACTACTACTAGAAACGCATGGTGGAGCGTATGTACTCTTATTTTTTTAATCTCTGATAAAGTACACATTTATTCCAGAGAAGGGCGGAAAACGGCAGCCCAACATGTAATGATGATATCAATCAACCATGCTCGAATATATCTTGGCCTCCGTGCGAGCCCGTCTGTGTGTTCTCGCTCCTCGTCTCTCTCAAGGAATGGCGGGTTGGCCATTTTGCCGTCAATTGAGATTGGTTTGCTCACACTCCAGTCCCACATGTCAGTGGTATGCCAAGAGGACGTGCGTTGACCGACTGGCCATATGCGTACTTGGTTTTGCACCTTCATACTACTCCTCCCTCCATCACAGTTTACAGGGCGCGCTTCATTATGATGCATTTCTGTCAATGCATTTCCACCACCAGAGAGACTTTAGACACGTTTGGTTTAATGCTCAATTAATTAGGGCGTGGTAACCGCAATCAAGTCCACAATTTTCTCTCGATGTACTACGGAGTGGAGTAAGTGCATGCATGTGTGTACCCGGGGTGGAAGCACTGCATGCATGTGTGTACGCATTATTTCCTCTAGTAATAGACGCCGTGCTATAACTACCAATGCTATTTTTCAGGCCGATCGCTAGTTGCCTTGGTCCCAGAGATTTTTTCTTTTTTTGAAGCACGCTCTATAAACAGTGACGGATGGAGTAGTATGAGCGGATTCAAAGAAGATCGTATTGACGGTTGCTTCTTCCGAGCAACTTATAGTGGGAAAGGTGGGGCTTATGATTTGACTGCTCATTACTCACTATTAATGCGGCGCAACGACCGGGCTGAGTCTCCCATGCGGCTGTGCACAACCCCCTCGGTTCTTAAATATTCTCCGGAGTATTTGTCTTTCTAGAGATTTCAATGAGTGACTACTCAAATATTTGCCTTTTTAGAGATTCAAATGGACTACTACATATGGATGTATATAGACATATTTTAGAGTGTAGATTCACTCATTTTGCTCCGTATGTAGTCACTTGTTGAAATCTCTAGAAAGAAAAATATTTAGGAACGGAGGGAGTACACATACGAAGAAAAATGAGTGACTGTATACTCTAAAATATGCCCATTTGAAATTTGTAAAAAGACAAATATTTAGGAACGAAGGAGTATAATTTTGTGCATGGCACATGGACCCGGATGCCGAAGAGGCTTCTGGCAATGCTATCAAGCTTCCAGCATTTGTTTACATAATTGACGTACTATACAAATAATTTTCCAGCGACATGAAATTGTACAATGGTGTGAGCTTTCAACTTTTGTTTCGTGTGTCTTGCCATTGATGCTCTTTCGGAAACAATAAAAAACTAACTTCCTTGCTAATCAGAGCTAATATTTACATCACAACTAAAGACAAAGTTGTGAGAAGGTGTTAAATTAAAATTGATCCATGCTTTCATTGGCAGCAACGTCCCCCCAGCTCTGTCTAAATCAACAAGGCATGTTGGGAAAAAAGTAGTTGTCTAGAGCATGCAACATTCCGATCATTTTGTGCAGTTCCACTAAAATAGAGCTAAGCGTCCCTGTTCCCAAGATATTAAGTGTGATTACGATAATAGAGGACTGCTGATGAAACAATAAACACACAAATAGAAGCCGGTCACCTTTGTGGTCTCTCTTCACACTAACTAGTTGGAGAAGATTAGGCTCGGAGTTGGATGAGGTGGGATAGAGCAAAACCAATCTCCCTTTGTGCAGTCGCACTAAAATGTAGAGACGTTGCCCGTGTGACATTTTGGTACAACTGCACAAAACACTTTTAAGAAAAAGTGATTTGTGTAGTTCACCAAAAGGTCGCAATAGCAATGAGGTGAAATGGATAGCCCTGTTTGCAAAAAAGAGGTAGAAAGGAAACAATTACTGGCCAATAACAGTTGATGACACAAGCGATGACAAAAAAGAAGCATATTCCTTGTCCTAAGGGAAGATAACAACACAGTTGTGTTTGTCTAAAACGGTGTGAGGACGAGATTGCAATATGGAAAGTACGCCGGACGAGCTACGTTTTGGGCAAAGAACTATGGAAGATCCACATGCAGCGGCGTGGAAAGATGGGCAGTGGAGTAAGGCCGGAGGGGATACCTGGAGGTCGTCGGGATGTAACTAGGTGAGCGGCGGCGGGCGGAGTCTGCCCATACTATGGCAGCGAGCAGGTGGCATAGGCCCTACCATGCCGGAGCTTGGTCAGAGAGAACGGCGTGTACCGCAGATCGGGACGTGCTGCCTCGGCGCCGTCGAACGGAGAAACGATGCTCGTCCTCCTTTTCCTCCGGCGGACGGGATGCGGCCGGATCAGTGACAAAGGTGTGAGAGAGAGAGAGGCCACCGCAGCCTTGTGTGAGATACTCTAAAGAGAGACAAACCAGGCAGGCAGGCTCCATTGTATATAGTGGAGCGGACTACCTTTTTCTCCATAAAAATCGTTTTATATTCTGTGTACGTGCCATTGAGCGATATAACTTTATTTAAAAATAATGCGCTAACGCATCAAGTCGAACTTTGTTTTGCGCACGCGTGGTACACGACCTCCGTAGGTAAACAACCGCTACACGCGTTCAAATTAGCACGTGGGCTGCCATTTCGTACATAAATGAGCTCCACTGTGTACCCGCGCGGGTGTGGCTGGGCACGAAGCATGAGTACGTGCACGGTGCACCTATTCTCTTCTTGTATACGTACACCACCTACATGGGGTTGTGTGAGAGAGATACAAATGTTGAGAGATAGTGTGTGGGTTCGTGAGAGTTTTTTTTTGGGGGGGGGGGTCAATCAAAAAATGTAACATATGCAATGTGTGTGAAATAGAGTCCTGGATATATCATATATATAGAGGGGGCGATCCACGAGAAGAGAGTGGAGGTATCATCGGCTTGAGGTGTCCATAGAATCGAAGAGAGGGATGATGTGTGTGTGTGTGTGCGCGCGCGATCGATAAAGAGTGCCATCGAATTTGTGTGTGCCGACGTCAAAGATATGGAGTGGTTGCCCTACTAGAACGTGAGAGGGGACAGGTGCAGTTTGTCTCTGTGGCATGGATACCTACCTACAACGCTCGACTATCGGTGTGTGGTGGGGGGGGGGAGGGAGGCCTAATTAACTATAGAGGTACAATGGCTGGTATATGTGTGGAGGAGGAGAGAGGCCTACCTCATGTATTAAGGGAGATTGATCTACCTCATGTATTAAGGGAGATCGATTGGCATCCATGCATATGTGTAGGAGAGGAATAAGGTTGGGAGAGAGACAGAGCTAGAGTGTTGGAGGGGGTGGTAGTGGAATTGGTTCTAACAAATGGTGGGATAGGCTTCCTAGACAACCGGAGGGCACGCCTGCAATATAATAGTGGGGATGGCTGCCTGTCTGTGCACGTGTGTGTGAGAGACGGGTCAGGAGGCATGCACGAATGATGAGGGGGGACGATATGGCTGTGGTAAGCAGACATAACTACATAGGAAGATCAATCGTCCTTTTTCAGAGAAAGAAGAAAGATAACTTGTGAGGTACGTCGATCGATGGGGGGGAATAGTTAAATTCGACCTAGGTATATGTTTGGAGATCGATCGGTATACATGCTTGTGTGTGTTAGAAGCAAGTGAGGCACGTGGAGAAGGATAGAGAGAGAGGGATGCATCTACGAGGTGGTGCGAGAGTCATACTATGTCGAGGGGGAAGGAGTGTGCGAGTACGAGATCGATGAAAAGAGTGGTGGGAGTGAGGCATGGACGGTGATAAGAGAAGAGGGGACGCTTGTGTTTGTGCTAGGCACACCTGGCTAGAGAGGCATATTGATCGATGTGTGCCGTAAAGAAGGAGCTGGGGGGGCCTACACACACCGTGGGTGAATGACCTAAAGTGAAAAGACGAATTTGCGCGATGGAGCTAGAGAATGCTGAGGGAGGGTGAGAGGGATGTGGGTGTGTGCATGCACGAGAGAAAGTTAGTGCTAGCTACAAATATAAGAGGATTGTGTGGGTGTAAAAGACGAATAGAGATCATACTTCATTATAAAAAGCGATTTCAGATATTTGAAGAATTTATCATAGTGTTTTAAACCGACGCATGTGTGAATATATATAACGGTGATATACATGGTGTGGTTATGAACATGTTATACTAAATATAATATATTTTATCTCTACTCTTATAAAAAACAGAGTTGTTGATGATGCTGTGCCTGCCATCCTGCAATATAGGCCGTCCGATTTATATCTGACGAATAGGAAGGAAACTATGGCAATTCTGAAAAAAGATACCCACACCCCTCTCCGTATTTGCAAATTAGGCCTCCCCTTGATCATGCTGATGTTCTGTGGAACGCATGGGCATCTTGCTAGTACTACGTATAATATATGGAACATTGATCATAATTTGGGCTAATGTGTGGCTTTTGCAGCTCAGGTCTAAATACTTGTCATAATGTAGGGGGCGGGGCACTATACTATGTGTGATAAACATGGTGTACGTATGGAACATGGTTTAGATTATGAATATATAGTTAGTACATCAAATGTACTATTATTTGGAATCAACATCAAGTGTATTCAAAAAATAGAATTCGAGTTCATGTAGTACACATAGTTCATATCTATCTCTATAGTAATCATGTGGTGTGTTATTAAGGTAATACACAAATGATGGTTGAAGTTGGCAACAATCATGATTGTAGATTCTTATTGAAATAGAGAAACAAATTCAAATTCAGTTCAAATTGCAGCGGTAGTATAGACATTTGGAATGCACTAAAATGTTGGTATGAGTAGGTTACATGCATTATACAGCAAGCAAAAAAATTTAATTGGACATAACATGGATTCATACTCCCTCCTTCCATCTATATAGGGCGTAATGCGTTTTTTAAGACCGCCTTTGACTATTGACAAGATTAATAGTACATGACATGCACAATGTGAAAATTATATCATTGAAAGAACCTTTCACAGACGAATTTAACGGTGTGCTTTGTGTAAGTTGCATGTCATATATTATTGCTCTAATTTGGTCAAAGTTAGCATCGAAAAACGCATTAGGCCCTATATAGATGGAAGGAGGGAGTAGCTTTGAATAGCATTTTTATAGTAAAACGGGGCAAGACTCTCTCTTTGTGTGGTGTGAATAGTTTTATTTTTTTCGTTCTCTTTTTGGTTGAGGGAAGTGCTAATTGATTTGGTACGTACAAGTACAATATTACACGTTAGGCTTGTCCCTAAAATTCAACCCGCGCCTTGTTATATCCCGAAAATTCAGATATCGTGCTCCCAAAACTGGCGCCTTCACAACCCGCGCCTTGCTATCAGGAAATTACAACGCGCGCGAAAACTCCCTCCAGCTGCCAAATCCCGACACGCGAAATCCCCCTTCTAACCCTGAGCCGAAAGGGCTGCTAGTTCAAATCAGTGGGGGGTACTTTTGTAACACACCCTACATTTTCGACAAGCGCGTCCCTAAGTCATGGTTCACCCCCTCCCATTGCCTCCTTTTTGCCATTCGAAATCCCAGGCTGCCATAACCTCTCCGCTCCAGCCGCGAAACCCCACCCTCCTCCATCCACCACCTCACCACTGCCCAGCCGGAGCCTCTTCCCCGACGACATCGTCCACAGCAACAGCTCGACGTCCCTCGTCCACCTCCCCGGATGAGGATCCGTCGTCCATCTTGTTGTCTCGCCGGTTCAGCCGCCCCATCCTCCACCTCCAAGGAGCTGCTCCGACGATCGCCTTGTCTATCGCAGCTGCTCCATCCCCACAGCGCCGCCTTAACCTGCTCCACCAGAACCACAACATCCTCACCGACTCCTCGGACGAAGCCGGGGCCTACTCAGCGCCACCAAAGAGGTTGTACACTCATCGCATCGCACCTACTCCTTAACTCGACCTCCCGGCGCCGACGGTACTCCATTCCGCACCCCCATGGAGTGGCTACCTTGAAGTCGGCGCCGTGGGCGACATCTCCACAACGGCTCTCCCCCAGTGCGAGGCCCCTTCGGCGGCGGTGTCCATACCAGCCGGATCTGCTGCTGTTGCTGCTCTGGCTCTCCCTCGATCGCTCGCTCGCCCAGCTGCTGCTGCTCCGGCTCTCGCTCGCTCGCTCGCGCTGCTGCTGCTGCTCTCCCCCTCGCTCGTGCTGCTGCTCTGCTCCGATTTAGCTACACTTCAGTCGACTGAATCGACTTTTGGGTCAGTCGATTTTCAGGGGGTGGGGGGGCTCGCCGGAGTTAAGGAAGAACCACCCAGAGCGGGGACGGGGGCTCGCGGGAGAGGTACCCTGCTATCTATCTTACGGTTCAGGGTGGGGCGGGGGGCCTAGAGGGCTGGCTGAGGCGGCGGCGGATCGGCGGTGGCGAGTTGTTTCGGGGCGGCGAGGCGCCGCTGGGGCCGGCGGTTCGGCCGGTGGTGGCTGGCGGCTCAGGGGGGTGCAGGTTGAAGATGAACTGCAAGCCCTCCCTAAACTACATGTCAAGTGCCTCTCTGCTACCATTGCGTTCAGTTTCGACAGTAACATTCAGATTCCACAGTAAATTTCAGTTTCGTCAGTTAAGTTCAGAGTCAACAGTTTTTACCTCATCTGTTTTAGTCAGGTGGTTTTTGGTGATGTAAATTTTACATCTATTTTACATCATCTATTGGAGATGCTATTAGAATCCCACTTGAGATTGACGATGTCTGTCTTGTGCTGCTTCAGCCTTGACGTCTTACGGCTCACCGGGGCTACTCCAACGACAGAATGATCCATCACAACAGAGCAGTGCCCTGGACGCCGTCTACAGATTCCTCAAATCTTCCTCCACACCTCCGACAGCCACCTCTGCCTCAACTGCTTCAGCGACCAACCCAATGATGCTAAGGTCGACACGGCTACGGCAAAGAGGTTGTACACTTGTTGCATCACTTATTACTATACATTCATGTCGATCAATTAGGGCTATTTTGGATTAACGGAAAAACATAGCAATAGGGAATTTTCCAATGGCACTCTACTATTCAATTATTCATGCATTTTGTTGAAAGGAATGAAGCAAAACATCCACCTGGACGTACTTTTCAAAATCCTATGCATGAAAACAAGACCAAGTGCATTAGTGGTAAAATAACATTCTAACTGTACACGCTTTCATATGGTTTCACTTTATTTTGGCCATGTTTCTTTGCATTCCTCTGCTCTTCCAATTCCTGTAAACCAAACACCCAAGTTGACAGAAATCCTGTGTTTACAAATGCTGTGTTTACCATGTGCATTCCTATCCTATTCCGGTGTTTTTCCTATCCCTGCGTTTTTAGAATCATGCAAGCCAAATGAGCCCTTACAGAATTACTTCAGTTACAGGTAGGTGTCGAAGGGAACTTTGTGTGGTTGTCCTGCTCCTGCCGCGACGTCGTCCACCTCACCAGAGCTGCTCCATCGACAGAAACATCCACCAAACCAGACATCACGACTCCTGACCATCTTTCGCCGCCTCAGATCTCCTTCCCTGCCGCCGGCACCCATCGCAACGGCATCACCATCATCGACTCAGCAGATGAACCTATAAGGAGTATACGGGTCCACAAGAGAGGTCGCACTCTTTTGTTTCTGCTTATGTTATGCATTGCTTAAAATTACCTGCTACTTTATCGTCCTGTTCACCTCTTGGACTCCAAGTCAGGTCCAAATTAATGTTCAAACTTGAGTTCTAAATTAGTTGTGGGGCACATATCGAGGAAGGAATGAATAGTATCTCTGTCTAATATCTGGTTCACCTAGGGTATGCCTATGTTGTTCATCCTTGTTGGGAAACAAATAGTAAAGCAATCATCATCTGTCTTTTTATTAAATTAAAGCAATCATCAGCCTGCTATCATTATTTATGGATCCATCCACTGGTTGTTACCATCACTCTAAATTTCTGCATGCTCTCCTTACATAATCTCACCATATTTTTTCGTATGCATATCAGATATTGTACACCGTCATGCTGGACATGTAGAGAAAAAGAGAAGAGTTTTACGCGGCAATACAATATCATGCAGACATCGCTCCATGGTGGGTTCAATGGCAAACCCTCCCCACCCCTCTCCAGATTGCAATCCAGAGGAAGATATCTGTTCTGAGGCGGATTCAGATGCCGCTAACCTCTCCTATTTACCCCCAAGGTGTTTGCTCTACCTTGGCATGATGATGTTAGTCATATCATGCATATGTTGCCTTGCAGGGCCTACTTTTGACATCATATATCTCATCTGATTAGTTTAGACATGTTCTGTAATGCCACCTGTTTAGTTTCTATATCATATATGGGAATTATGTAGTCTCATGTCTTTTAGCCAGCCATAATATATGTGAAATGTGCAATGATATCCTGTTTAACCAGGCATCATATATTTGAATGATATCTTGCCCACCCTTTTCTTCATTACATTTCCATTTGTCGACAATGCTTGTACATTAAACTACTCTTCCTGTGAATCAGCCATTTGGGTGGGAGATTGAAAAATCTGGAGTGAAAACAAGGCCTTCAGAGCAGACAGTGCTACCTGTCGAAGCAGATCTCTTGTTGGGTCCCGATAGATCCTCAGAGATGGATTCAGAGACAGATGACCAGTCCTATTCCCCCACCGAGGTGTATGCTCTGACTTGGCACGGTTATACAGCTCATATCATGCATATAGTGTCTTGCATTGCATAGTTTAGACATCATATACACAATATTCAACATCATGTTCTTAGTTCAGACATCATATCTAATGCCCTCTGTTTAGCATATAAATCACATATGTGAATTAAATGATGTGATCCTGATTACTTAGATAACATGTAGGTGAATTATGTCATGCGATCCTGTTTAGTTATTCATCATATCTTTGAATTATGTTATGCTATGCTATCCACTTTAGATAGACATCATATATGTGAAATTATGTCATGCTATGCGTTTTAGTCAAACAATATACATGTCAACTATTTCATGTCCTCTTTTTCCACACTATCTATTGCATCTGTCTCTCATACAATGTCTGTACATTCAACTATGTTTCCTGTTTATCAGCCATTTGAATTGGAGCGGGTGATGCCAGTATCTAGCAAACTAAAAACACAGTCTTCAAATAAAACAGTGCTACCCCTTGGTGGAGATAGCACCCCGGTGGGGGAGCAAATCGACGCGGAGGGCGATTAGAAGGGGCAGTTTTGCAAAAAAAAATGTAGCTCCCGCGATCCTAGGCGATCGGGCGGCGACGGAGACAGAGAGGAGGGAGTGATGGCGCCGATGAATCCGGCGGAGGCCCCGGCGGGCCGAGTCCCCATCGGGGGAGGGGCATTTGCGGCACCCCAGGCGGAATCCTTGGTGCGGCGAGATCCCAGTAGGAGGGGGATTTCCATTGGGGGCGTAGCGGGCGTGCCGGATTGGGAAGAAATCAAGGCAGAATCAAGGCGAATTCTCCGGCGATCTCCAAATCGGGAGAGATGTTGGAAACGGATGAAGAGGCGAGTGGAGGAGATGCTGCGTGTGCATCCAGCGAAGTCTCTACCCGATCTGGAAGGGAGCGTGAAGACGGGCGGCTACAATGGCAACAATTCTAACGTACTACCATATGGTGATTCTCTGGTCTTGATCCAGTCGGGGAGAGGGGGTCCGAATTTGGGTGCTAGTAGTATTTTGGAAACTAATATTATTGCTCAGGATTACAATGATTCTTTGAGAGCTTTGGATGAGGAAGAGAGAAATCAGAGGGGAGCGTTTTCTGTACAATAAAAGAAAAATAGAGAAATTAGTGGGATTTTATTATGGAAACTGCCCATTTATGATCCTTTAATTGCACAATTCTCGTCCTGATTGTGGCGAATTTGGGAGAGGGGAATTACTATAACTTCAACAGAGATAGCACCCCGGTTGTACATGCACGAGAACCAGCCCTACCACACATAACCCAAACTCTCGCAGATTGTACCCCTACTGCGAAGGACAGAGAACCAGCTTCACCCAATCTAACCCCAACCGCAGCAGATAGTAACCTAGTTCCTGTTGACACAGCACCATCTCCACCACAGAGCTCCCAAACAAGAGCAGTTAGTAAGGCAGCTCTAGAGCCCAAAGGGCCAGTACTACCACGGCGAACCCCAACTCCACCAGTTAGTACGCCTATTCCTGTGGAGGAAGCACAACCAGCTAGTCGTAGTTTAGCATCTATCGCATTTGATGTTGTTAAATCGTATGTGTGTATCTTCCCATCTTGAAAATATTATACTGAAGATGAAGGAAAATGCCAGTTGCAGGTGTTTGTCCAGGAGTTATGTGTAAGTAATGTTATTCATGGAAATTACTTTGCTTTGTCCCATACATCCTACCTCCATGATGGTTATAATACAGCAAATTTGCCATTTTTCTCTATAGAGAAGGACCGATTTGGAAACTCAGGATGAGGTAACCTATGCTAATACCTCTGCTATCTTCAAGAATGCTTGGTGGCAGTATCGGAATTACCTGAAGAAAACGTACTTCACCGGCAAAGAAACTCATCAAATTCCCTTACGTTCTCCTGAGACACATTTACTGGAAGATGACTGGGAACGCCTTGTTCTGTACTGGTCCCGAACCAAGAATGTGGTAAGGTCTATGAGCTCATTTTCTATTTTTAAGTACTATATTCTTGCATCTTACTGTACTCTGTTCATGTAGAACAAGTGCCTAAACCTGAAGAACAATTGTTCCAATTTAAGATTCCATTGATATCATAGTTCAAAAAAGCGCTAGGCGTTAATTGTGCGTTTTTCCACTGCCTTGCGCTTTACTGACCAAAGCACATGCTTATGCGCAGTTATGCACAGATTAAGCGTAGTTATGCGCAATGCATTTCGCCAATGCCTAGAGCCTAGGTGCGCTTAAGCGCTCGCTTAGGCGCGCCTTTTTTAACTATGATTTCAATCGTGCATACTGCTTTGCTCTTGTATCACTATATTTACTCATACAAACTTATTTTTAAATTGAAGGATCCAATCGAAACTCCAATGGTACAGCAGGTATGTTCACACATGTTTCTTTAACAAGCTTTCTCTTATCAATAGCTCTGTTGATTTCAATTTCAATTGTGTATACAGTAGACTTCTCATATCATGCACATTACTAGCATCACAACAGAGCCAATAGTGTTGTTGTACATGTAGACCCGTGGTACCCATATGAAATCTTGTTGTGCCGTGTACTTTCCCATGCTTTGTATTCTTTCATTGCTGCTTTGTCTTGAACTGATATGATTTGAACCGTGTCTCTATTTTGATTTGGCAAGACAATGCAGTGACCATATGACATAGATATATGTTAGTTTGATGCTTTTATTATGTACTAGTACTTGGCAATAGAAGACTTGGTAGTTTAATCCTATCCACCTTACTAATGAACTGGTTCACCAAAATGAGTTTCATATACTAGTACATGCTAAACCTGTTATGTGTCTGCTTATTTCTTCTTTTGGAATGATGACAGGATATTGGGGAAGAGTGCCTTATTAAGCAATGGTAAAGGAAGTAATGCAGATAAGGTTCAGGATAGTGAAACATCCTTGTTGGTCTCCAACAAAGCTGATAAAACAGCTAAGGAAGACTATCTCGAAGACAGTGAGACAACCCCAAAGTCCTGTCTTGGTTTAGTGTTCGAGTTATTGGCCACTACCGCTTGCACAAGCTATTCAAACTCACTGTCTGAATCAGTTCGGTTTCTTGAGTCTCAACTACAAGCTGAAAGACATCGATCAGTTGTGCTACGACAAGAAGCGGAAGGACTGCGGAAGTCCCTGGAGCATTCAGATGCATACTTTCTGGTGCAACAGCAAGCGTTGGAGGATTTTAGCGCCAAACAGGACAAAGCTAATAAGCTTGCTAAGCTTATTGCCAGCATGTTGGATACCCAGGATAACGTTTCTTGAGCTCTTCTGAAGTTGTTTCAGTTATGCTCTTGTTTTGCTGCCGCGTTTATTTGCACTGGTGGCCAATTTTGACAGCCAGTGTATGTAATATGCTGCTTTGTTCCCTATATTTGCACTAGTGGCGAACTTCGATGCCCAGCGGACGTAATATGTGTAATAGCGGTAATAGGCTAGCGTTAATTGCTTGCTTATTTATTTCCTTATTGTCTTATTTAGTTGTTTGCTTGTAGTCACTGCAGTTCTTTTTCTGTGTTTTTCTAGTGGCCACAATAACCTTTTTTGGAAACTAGGCCAAAATAATCATGGCAGCACGCGGACTGTTGTAACCATGGGCCTCCTGCGGGCCGTATGATCCATGGGCCTTCTACGGGTCGTAGGATCCATTGGCCTTCTATACGGGCCGTAGGATCCATGGGCCTTCTATGGGCCGTAGGATCCATGGGCCTTTTACGGGACATTGGATCCATGGGCCTTCTACGGGGCGTATCATGATTTCTCCAATCATGGGCAGTACTATTCGTGGACAATAACGGGCCAATAATAGGCCGTATTTGATAACTCTATGAAAACAGCCCAACGGTTTTTTTGACATGAAAACGGCCCAACGTATTAACGGGCCACAAACGGGCCGACTGTAACCACGGGCCGAATTTGGACCACAAGCAAAAAATGACAGTGTCGGGGGTTGGGTGCGACATATGCCAAAGGATGGCTTATCATGGTGGGAGTGAGTAGAACGTCGCCGGTGCCTGGAAGCGGGATGAGGCGTAGACATGAACGCCGGTGCACTTTACCCAGGTTCAGGGCTCTCCCAGGAGATAACACCCCTAGTCCTGCTCTACGGGGTCTCCGCATGATCTCTAAGGCACTAGTGAGTACAATGGTGCTCCTCGAGCTGTATGCTCGAGGTAGAAGGAAGCAGGCTAGCTCTCTCCTATCTCTATATGTGAGTCTAGATCTAACGGGTTGGGAACCCTTTGCATGGGTGCCCTGGGGGTTTATATAGGCCTACGCCCCAGTGGTACAATAGTAATCTGGCCGGGTGTAGGACCCGGCCGTCAGTGTCTCTGGTCCCTGGCTTCTCCGCCGGCCACTGGGCCCGCCGCCTGATGGGTGAGGGAGTCCTGGACTAAGGGGTCCTCGGGCATCCGGCCTGTTATCCATGGGTCGGACTGATGGGCTGTGAAGACGTGAAGGCCGAAGACTGTACCCGTGTCTGGATTGGACTCTCCTTAGCGTGGAAGGCAAGCTTGGCGACCAAACTATGAAGATTCCTTCTTATGTAACGGACTCTATGTAACCATAGATCCCCCCGGTGTCTATATAAACCGGAGGGGTTAGTCCAGAAAGGATATACACATTACCATAGTCATACAGGTTAGGCCTCTAGGGTTTAGCCATTACGATCTCGTGGTACATCAACTCTTGTAATACTCATATTCATCAAGATCAATCAAGCAGGAAGTAGGGTATTACCTCCATAGAGAGGGCCCAAACCTGGGTAAACATTGTGTCCCCCGTCTCCTGTTACCATCGATCCTAGACGCACAGTTCGGGACCCCCTACCCAAGATCCGCCGGTTTTGACACCGACATTGGTGCTTTCATTGAGAGTTCCACTATGCCACTCACAAAAGGTTCGATGGCCCCTTCGATCATCTATAGTGACGCTGTCCAGGGAGAAACCTTCCTCCCCAGACAAATTTTCGTGTTCGGTGGCTTCGTACTGCGGGCCAACTCGCTTGGCCATCTAGAGCAGGTCGATAGCTATGCCCCTAGCCATCAGGTCAGATTTGGAAGCTTGAACTACGTCGCGGATATCCGTGGAGACTTGATCTTCAACGGATTTGAGACCGCGACGATCGCTCCCCCTCGCTCCGATAAACATGACTTAAATCTGTCATCGGATCACATCTAGGGGATGGTTCCTGTTGCTGCAACGGCCCTAGAACCAGAGCAGATCGTGTCATCCGAAACCATGGAGTCCGCGGTGTTGGAGCCGCACACGGACTCGACACCTTGCAATATTTGCGTCAACGGAACTTCGGACTCGTCTCCGGCTATAAGTTCCGGACCATGTACGCCTGCGGACACCGAGCTAGATCGGTTATCGATCTTCGAATTCAGCGCCGCAGATGTTTTCCAGCACTCACCTTTGGGCGATGTACTAAAATCTTTAAAGAATTTGTCCTTGGAGAAGGACTCACAGCCGAACTATGTTTGGTTCGAGCTAGAGGCTGATGGTGGGGAATTTTGCTTCCCACCCGCCACCCACTTCATAGCCACTGTCGACGACTTAACTGACGTGCTTGATTATGGCTCCGAAGACATTGACGGTATGGACGACAATGCCGACAAGGAGCAAGACCAAGACCCGCAATTCACTGGACATTGGACCGCCACCTCTTCGTACGATGTGTACATGGTGGACACACCTAAAAAGCTAGTGACGATGACAAAGAAGACCCAGTTGCGAATAAACCTTCTGAGACACAGTCCAAGCGCCAGCGCCCTAAACTCCGTTCTAAGCCTCGTCACTCAAAAGACGGCAACACTGGCACCGGAGAAAATAGTACTCCGGGCGACACCGAAAACAACGAAGACCCTGTCGGAGCCGCATCCGAACAGGAGGAACAAGACAACGGGCAAAATAACCCTGATAAACAGGTCGTGCCTAGCGACCCAGACGACGATAGTTATCGTCCAGCCTCCGACGATGAGGAAAGCCTCGGCAGCGAGGATTTTATCGTGCCTGAGGCACCCCTCGAGCAGGAGCCCTTCAAGCGCCAGCTAATAGCTACTGCAAGAAGCCTAATGAAAAAGCAACAGCAGCTCCAAGTCGATCAAGACCTACTCATTGACAGATGGACCGATGTCCTGGCAGCCGAAGAAAACGGCCTCAAGCGCCTAGCCAATAGTTACCTGCTACCTCTTGAGCACTACGTTGGTTTTCCCTTGAAGAGGAAAGGGTGATGCAGCAAAGTAGCGTAAGTATTTCCCTAAGTTTTTGAGAACCAAGGTATCAATCCAGTAGGAGGCTACGCGTGAGTCCCTCGTACCTACACAAAACAAATAAATCCTCGCAACCAACGCGATAAGGGGTTGTCAATCCCTTCACGGTCACTTACGAGAGTGAGATCTGATAGATATGATAGGATAATATTTTTGGTATTTTTGTGATAAGATGCAAAGTAAAATAAAAGCAAAGTAAAAAAGCAAAGGAAATAAATAAGTGTTGGAAGATTAATATGATGAAGATAGACCCCGGGGACATAGGTTTCACTAGTGGCTTCTCTCAAGAGCATAAGTATTTTACGGTGGGTGAACGAATTACTGTTGAGCAATTGACAGAATGGACCATAGTTATGAGAATATCTAGGTATGATCATGTATATAGGCATCACATCCGAGACAAGTAGACCGACTCCTGGCTGCATCTACTACTATTACTCCACTCATCG
Organism: Aegilops tauschii subsp. strangulata; assembly: GCF_002575655.3. Classification (NCBI taxonomy): domain Eukaryota; kingdom Viridiplantae; phylum Streptophyta; class Magnoliopsida; order Poales; family Poaceae; genus Aegilops; species Aegilops tauschii. The sequence continues at coordinate 519,081,690 of NC_053039.3, forward strand.
ACCGCTATCCAGGATGCACCTAGAGTATTAAGTTCATGAAAACAGAGTAATGCCTTAAGCAAGATGACATGATGTAGAGGGATAAATTCATGCAATATGATAAAAAAAAACCCATCTTGTTATCCTCGATGGCAACAATACAATACGTGCCTTGCTGCCCCTACTGTCACTGGGAAAGGACGCCGCAAGATTGAACCCAAAGCTAAGCACTTCTCCCATTGCAAGAAAGATCAATCTAGTAGGCCAAACCAAACTGATAATTCAAAGAGACTTGCAAAGATAACCAATCATACATAAAAGAATTCAGAGAAGATTCAAATATTGTTCATAGATAATCTTGATCATGAAGATTACATCGAATAGATCTCCACGAGAGAGGGGGGGAACATTGTATTGAGATCCAAAAAGAGAGAAGAAGCCATCTAGCTACTAACTATGGACCCGAAGGTCTGAGGTAAACTACTCACACTTCATCGGAGAGGCTATGGTGTTGATGTAGAAGCCCTCCATGATGGATGCCCTCTCCGGCGGAGCTCCGGAACAGGCCCCAAGATGGGATCTCGTGGGTACAGAAGGTTGCGGCGGTGGAATTAGGTTTTTGGCTCCTGTTCTGATCGTTTGGGGGTACGTAGGTATATATAGAAGGAAGGAGTACGTCGGTGGAGCAACAGGGGGCCCACAAGGGTGGAGGACGCGCCCTTGGGGGGTAGGCGCGCCCCCGACCTCGTGGCCTCCTGGAAGCTTCTCTTACGTAGGGTCCAAGTCTCCTGGATCTTGTTCGTTCCAAAAATCACGCTCCCGAAGGTTTCATTCCATTTGGACTCCGTTTGATATCCTTTTTCTACGAAACTCTGAAATAGGAAAAAAACAGCAATTCTGGGCTGGGCCTCCGGTTAATAGGTTAGTCCCAAAAATAATATAAAAGTGAATAATAAAGCCCAATAATGTCCAAAACAGAAGATAATATAGCATGGAGCAATCAAAAATTATAGATACGTTGGAGACGTATCAAGCATCCCCAAGCTTAATTCCTGATCGTCCTCGAGTAGGTAAATGATAAAAAGAGAAATTTTGATGCGGAGTGGTACTAGGCATAATTTCAATGTAATTCTTCTTAATTGTGGTATGAATATTCAGATCCGAAAGATTCAAGATAAAAGTTCATATTGACATAAAAGTAATAATACTTCAAGCATACTAACTAAGCAATTATGTCTTCTCAAACTAACATGGCCAAAGAAAGTTCATCCCTACAAAATCATATAGTTTAGTCATGCTCCATTTTCGTCACACAAGAATGCTCTCATCATGCACAACCCCGATGACAAGCCAAGCAATTGTTTCATACTTTAGTAATCTCTAACTTATAAACCTTCACGCAATATATGAGCGCGAGCCATGGACATAGCACTATGGGTGGAATAGAATATGATGATGGGGGTTATGTGGAGAAGACAAAAAAGGAGAAAGTCTCACATCAACGAGGCTAATCAATGAGCTATGGAGATGCCCATCGATTGATGTTAATGCAACGAGTAGGGATTGCCATGCAACAGATGCACTAGAGCTATAAATGTATGAAAGCTCAACAAAAGAAACTAAGTGGGTGTGCATCCAACATGCTTGCTCACGAAGACCTAGGGCACTTGAGGAGGCCCATTGTTGGAATATACAAGCCAAGTTCTATAATGAAAAATTCCCACTAGTATATGAAAGTGACAAAACAAGAGACTCTCTATCATGAAGATTATGGTGCTACTTTGAAGCACAAGTGTAGCAAAGGATAGTAACATTGTCCCTTCTCTCTTTTTCTCTCATTTTTTGGGCCTTCTCTTTTTTATGGCCTTTCTCTTTTCTCTTTTTTTATTCCTCACTTGGGACAATGCTCTAGAAAATGATGAGCATCACACTTCTATTTATTTACAACTCAATGATTACAACTCGATACTAGAACAAAGAATGACTCTATATGAATGCCTCCGACGGTGTACCAGGATATGCAATGAACCAAGATTGACATGTATGAAAGAATTATGAATGGTGGCCTTGCCACGAATACTATGTCAACTACATGATCATGGTAAGCAATATGACAATGATGGGTGTGTCATGATAAACGGAATGGTGGAAAGTTGCATGGCAATATATCTCGGAATGGCTATGGAAATGCCATAATAGGTAGGTATGGTGGCTGTTTTGAGGAAGATATAAGGAGTTTTATGTGTGAAAGAGCGTATCATATCACGGGGTTTGGATGCACCGGTGAAGTTTGCACCAACTCTCAATGTGAGAAAGGGCAATGCACGGTACCGAAGAGGCTAGCAATGATGGAAGGGTGAGAGTGCGTATAATCCATGGACTCAACATTAGTCAAAAAGAACTCACATACTTATTGCAAAAATCTACAAGTCATCAAAAACCAAGCACTACGCGCATGCTCCTAGGGGGATAGATTGGTAGGAAAAGACCATCGCTCGTCCCCGACCGCCACTCATAAGGAGGACAATCAAAAAAACACCTCATGTTTCAAATTTGTTACATAACGTTTACCATGCGTGCATGCTACGGGACTTGCAAACTTCAACACAAGCATTTCTCAAATTCACAACTACTCAACTAGCACGACTTTGATATTATTACCTCCATATCTCAAAACAATCATCAAGCATCAAACTTCTCTTAGTATTCAACACACTCATAAGAAAGTTTTTACTAAACTTGAATACCTAGCATATTAGGATTATTTAAGCAAATTACCATGCTATTTAAGACTCTCAAATAATCTAAGTGATGCATGAGATATCAATAGTTTCTATAAAACAAATCCACCACCGTGCTCTAAAAGATATAAGTGAAGTACTAGAGCAAAACTATATAACTCAAAAGATATAAGTGAAGCACATAGAGTATTCTAATTATTTCCAAATCATGCATGGCTCTCTCAAAAGGTGTGTACAGAAATGATGATTGTGGTAAACTAAAAAGCAAAGAATCAAATCATACAAGACTCTCCAAGCAAAACACATATCATGTGGTGAATAAAAATATAGCTCCAAGTAAAGTTACCGATGGAAGTAAACGAAAGAGGGGATGCCTTCCGGGGCATCCCCAATCTTTGGATTTTTGGTGTCCTTAGATTATATTGGGGATGCCATGGGCATCCCCAAGCTTAGTATCTTGCCACTCCTTGTTCCAGAATCCATCAAATCTTTCACCCAAAACTTGAAAACTTCACAACACAAAACTTAACAGAAAACTCGTGAGCTCCGTTAGCGAAAGAAAACAAAAGACCACTTCAAGGTACTGTAATAAACTCATTCTTTATTTATATTGGTGTTAAACCTACTGTATTCCAACTTCTCTATGGTCTATAAACTATTTTATTAGCCATAGATTCATCAAAATAAGCAAACAACACACGAAAAACAGAATCTGTCAAAAACAGAACAGTCTGTAGTAATCTGTAACTAACGCAAACTTCTGTAACTCCAAAACATCAGCCAAAATAGGACGACCTAGAAAATTTGTTTATTAATCAGCATCAATTGGAATCAGTATTTTATCATGTTCTGGTGATTTTTAACAATTGTTTTCGTGAACAGAAAGTTTTTGGAAATTTCTGCAAGATCAAATAACTATCATCCAAGAAGATCCTATAGGTTTAACTTGGCACAAACACTAATTAAAACACAAAAACACATCTAACCAGAGGCTAGATCAAATATTTATTCCTAAACAGAAGCAAAAAGCAAAAAAAAATTAAAAATAAAATTGGGTTGCCTCCCAACAAGCGCTATCGTTTAATGCCCTTAGCTAGGCATTGATAATTTTAATGATGCTCGGAAGAAAGACTAGAATTGAAGCACAAAGAAAGCATCATAAAACACGTGACAAACACATCTAAGTCTAACATACTTCCTATGCATAGGCATTTTATAAGCAAACAAATTATCAAGGCAAGCAAAAACTAGCATATTGAAGGAAGCGGAGAGAAACAATAGCAATCTCAACACAAGGAGAGGTAATTTAGTAACATGAAAATTTCTACAACCATATTTTCTTCTCTCATAATAATTACATGTAGGATCATAAGAAATTTCAACAATATAGCTATCACATAACATATTCTCAACACGATCCACATGCATGCGAAGTTGACACTCTTCCAAAATAGTGGGATTATCATTAACTAAAGTCATGACCTCTCCAAACCCACTTTTATCAAAAAAAACCATAAGATTGAAAATTCTCCAAATATGTGGGATCTAAAGTTGACACTCTTCAAAACCCACTTTCAATATTATTGCAAACATTATTATCAATCTCATATTCATCATGGGGCTTAAATAAATTTTCAAGATCATAAGAAGAATCACCCCAATCATGATCATTGCAACAAGTAGTAGACATAGCAAAACTAGCATCCCCAAGCTTGGGGTTTTGCATAATATTAGCACAATTTACATCAAGAAAATTTATAGTAAAATTATTGCAATCATGCTTTTCATCGAAGGAACTACCAATTATGGGTGCAATAGCAACGATCTCATGTTTAACGTAAGGAACTATAGCAAATTCATCTTCATAAATACTGGCATCATGGCCACAAGGATAGCAAGCATCATGTTCATCAAGGGATATTTCAATCAAATCACCGGAATCATAATTATCTATAGATTCGTGCATATCATTATTTTCTTTAGAAGCAACGGTCATTCTTTCAATAAATTCTTTGACATAGACATTATGAGCATAGTTTTCATAGCAATATTCAAGTATGTCAAGATTTTTAGATTCGTAAAGAGTAGTATCATACTTTTCAATCAAAGAAGCAACTTCATAAGAACCCTTAAAAGCAACAAATTCTTCAATTTGTTCGATATCATAGTAGCTATAAACACCCTTTGCATAAGAAGATAAGATTTCATTCTCATTAAACTCACATAGGTAGGGGAGGTGTTTTTTAGGGTTCTTAGAGCAACAAGTAATATCACAAATTTCACAAAGATTCCAAGCATAACACATCAATTTGTTTATTTGATTCCATAAGAGTTTCCCTTTTTCAGACAAACGGTGACGCACAAAATGAGCATGCCGATCTAAAGATTTCCCATCAACTAGGCTAGTTGGGGTTTCAGCACGAGCGCATAAGGATCGAAGATGATCCAAGTAGAACACTTTAAGTGGATCCATATCAATAGATTTTTATCAAGCAAAGATGCAAGCAAATAAAGGCACGTGGAAACACAAACAAAAAGGCATACGGGAAGAAGGCGAGTAAAACAGCAAGGGTGAAGTGGGGGAGAGGAAAACGAGAGGCAAATGGCAAATAATGTAATGCGGGAGATAAGAGTTTGTGATGGGTACTTGGTATGTTGAATTTTGCGTAGACTCGCCGGCAACGGCGCCAGAAATGGCTCATTGTCGGGAGTCAAATCTTTACTTGACTAGGTGTAGACTGAGGGAGTCCTGGATTAGGGGGTATCCGGACAGCCGGACTATATACATCGTCTGGACTATTGAAGCGTGAAGATACAAGGCTCAAGACTCCGTCCTGTGTCCGGATGGGACTCTCCTTTGCGTGGAAGACAAGCTTGGCGATCCGGATATTGTGTTTCCTTCCTTGTAACCGACTCTATTTAAACCCTAGCCTTCTCCGGTGTCTATATAAACCGGAGGGGTTGGTCCTTAGAAGGCCGATCACAATTACAGTCATAATCATCATAGGCTAGCTCCTAGGGTTTAGCCTCTATGATCTCATGGTAGATCTACTCTAGTATTACTCATATCGTCAATATTAATCAAGCAGGAAGTAGGGTTTTACCTCCATCGAGAGGGCCTGAACCTGGGTAAACATTGTGTCCCTTGCTTCCTTTTACCATCAGTCTAAGACGCACAGATCGGGACCCCCTACCCGAGATCCGCCGGTTTTGACACGGACATTGGTGCTTTCATTGAGAGTTCCTCTGTGTTGTCGCTGCAAGGCTTGATGGCGCCTTCTAACGTCAACAACACGGTCCAGGGTGAGACTTTTCTCCCCGGACATATTTTCGTGTTCGGCGGCTTCGCACTGCGGGCCAATTCGCTTGGCCATCTGGAGCAGATCGACAGCTACGCCCCTGGCCACCAGGTCAGGTTCGGAAACCTGAACTACACGGCCGATGTCCGTGGAGACTTGATCCTCGACGGAATCGGGCTTGTGCCAGGAGTGCCGGGCAGTCACGACGAGCAGGGCCTAGACCTGCTGTCGGACAGTGCTCAGGATATTACCCCTGCAGTAGTCCCGGACATAAATCCAGAGCAGGCTGCGTGGCCCAAGGACGGGTGGATGGACCCCGCCCCGCAGGCCGCATGCTCATCGGCGGTGGAGCCGAACACAGGCCCCACGTCTGTGGAAGCCTGTGACTCCGGGCCCCCAGACTCGTATCCGGTTGTTGGTTCCAGTCCGCACGCTCCCGAGCCCGCCGAGTCCGGCAGGGCTCCGGTAATGGAGTTTACCGCTGCGGATATCTTCCAGCACTCGCCCTTCGGCGACATGCTGAACTCATTAAAGTCTCTCTCTTTGTCAGGAGGCTCTGGGCCGAACTATGTCCGGCTCGAGTGGGAAGCAGGCGACCAAGGAATTCGCTGCCCACCCACCACCCACTTCATTGCCAAGGTCGATGATTTAACCGACGCGCTTGACTTCGACTCCAAAGACATCGACGGTATGGACGACGATGCAGAAGAAGTACAGGAACCACCGCTCACAGGGCGGTGGACAACCACCTCCTTATACGATATATACACGGTGGACACTCCGAAGGAAACCAATGGTGACGAGGCAACGGAGGATAACCCCACAGGGAGAAAAGCAAAGCATGGGCGTCGTCGGCGCCGCTCCAAGCCCCGCCACAGCGATACCGGCCCAGGAGACGAAAACAATCCGAATGGCGCTAAAGATGAATACAACCGCGATCAGCCTACCTTCATGCAGGCCGGACCGGCCACGGTGGGATACTTGGAGAGGGACAACTATACACCCCCCTCCGAGGACGAGGCAAGCCTCGACAATGACGAATTCGGCGTGCCTGAAGATCCAGTGGAACAAGTTCGCCTCAAGCGACGGCTCATGGCCATGGCAAGGAGCCTGCAAAGGAAGCAGGAGCAGCTTAAGACTTACCAAGATTTGCTCGTGGATAGGTGGACCAAGATCCTGGCCACCAAAAAATATGGACTGGACCGCCCCGACAAAGGGCACACGCGGCACAACTGGCTACCCCAATCTATGCAGGAGAACCCAAGGCACACACCCCGACGTCCACACATCGCCACGGTCCAAGATAGTAAGAAGGATACACGAAGAGGCATCCTCAAGCCTCGGCGCAATGATCATAAGCGACAAGTCAGGGAAGCTGGTGCCAAGTACAGCAACTCCCAGTCCGGTCAACGGACAAAGAACAGCTCAAGCCTAACCGGCCCGAGCCACATACTTGATCAGCCATGTGAAATTCACGGCAGTCCTAGAAGGACGGCAAAGCATACCAATAGAGAATGCCGGATCCTCAAAACAAAGCAGCCGATCGTGTGCCGGAAATAATGAGGGGAGGCGTCTAGTCAAGACCCCCCCAGAGCATAAAAGTACGGCCGATCGCCCCCGATCACACCAACCACAGCAATTCAATTGTCGTACCCCTAGACCTAGTAGTCCGGGGGCTCTATAACACATAAATCCCCCGCGGGTATGAAACCACAAAAAAACATCTTCTAAAAGATGCCAGGTGCAAAGGCCAAGTTTACTGGACCACCACTCTAAACGGTTGTTTTTCGGATAACCAAAAATGTCACGCCAACGAATAAATCTTCGGCGCCTTCCCCTCATATGGTAATTTACCGTATGCTAACGGGATGAACCACATCGACTAGATCCCACGTGGTAAACCATTAGGCCAACACCGTGTGATATAATCACACTCATAGGCAAGGCCGAACCCCGCCCTTAGAGCAAGAACCATACAGCTGCCGGAGTAGCGAGTCGTGCATGTCTATCAAAGGTTCGATACGACAGACAACTATCCGGACACCCACTGAGGAGTATGCGCTACTTTATGGTATAACGGCTGGGTTAACCAGGGTCCGATCAGGAACCCTCGGATCAACCGCAAGAGGACGTTCAGCTGTCTTCAGGCACCTGCCTTTGCAAACTAACTTTGACGCATAACAGGATTGGCGACGTGGAATCGACCCGGACAGACAAAGGGCAGGAACACGCGCGTGAACCCCCACAAAGAAGGCAGTCTGGATTCACTTCAGATCCACTCAAAGCCCCCTCCAGTCCGGCCATCACAGGTTCCGTCAAAAACACCTCTTTTCATAATTATAAATCGCACACTCATAGGCATAGACATATCATCCTACTACAATGCGTCGACTTAAATAACGCTTAGCGGCCGTCGTTTATCGTCGACGCCTCTTTGCCAAAAACGGCAGCTACGCCTCGTGTTATGCCCGATTATGCCGGGGGCTTTACAGTACGGCCATAAAGTCCGACCACCTTTTCGGTCGCTCGGCACCCCGAACTTATAGCACTATATGCATCAGCTCTGAATCATGTCTTGGGTCATTGGTTGGGTTTGCCCGGCTCCCATGTTTTGGTACCTTACGTTCCGTTCCATCGTCTAAGGTAGCACTGGGAGAACTACTGCGATTGTGTCCCGGTTCTGCCGGACGAGCACCTCAGTAGAGAAAGCCGAAAACCGACTGTCATGATACAGCGAGAGCTGGTCAGCTGTTCGAGAGGTTGTAAAATCCTTAAAGATTTATTCAGCATAACGCCATTATAAATGCAGAGTGCGACGAATCGGTCTTCCGATCAGGCGCCAGTAGAGCCCCTAGTTCGGCCTTCCGAACACTAGGGGCTGCGCCGACCATACTCGAATTCCTATGGCTAAGTGAGAGTGGTAAAGCCCTATAGTCCGATTGCCTTGTTCGTGGAGAGGAATACCTCCTTAAAAGGACCCAACCATGGGATAAAGAGTGTTCAGATATGTCCCGAACACCCCCGTATTTTTTCTTTCGTGGGGGCAGAAGCCGACGACTGGCCAACTCTCAGGATTTACATACAACAAACAGCCGCATAGGAAGAACATATGTTCTAACAAAACAGACAATATATAATAAAAGTGCCATTATCCCAAATTACAAAGAACGGCACGAATGCCCTCAGGGAAATAAAACGTCTTTGGAACACTTGTCCGCCACAAGACGGGCCCCCTTCAGTACACCTTCATAGTACAGTTCGGGCTTGTGGTGCTCCTTACCCTCCGGTGGCCCCTCAGTCATCAGCTTCTCCGCGTCAAGCTTCCCCCAATGCACTTTTGCACAGGCAAACGCCATGCGCGCAACTTCTATACAGACTGATCGCTTGATAGCATCAAGCCGGGGACAGGCGCCCACAATCCGCTTCACGAGTCCGAAGTAACTACTTAGAATTGGCTCCGCGGGCCACAGCCGGACAACCAAGTCCTTCATGGCTAGTTCGGCCGCCTAGTGCAGTTCGACCAGCTGCTTCAGCTGATCGATAAAAGGCACCGGATAGTTCGGCACCAAATACTGCGACCAGAAGTTCCTCTCCGAAGACTTCTTCTCCTCGGTCCGGCAGAATTGGGAGGCATCTGATATGCTGGGAGGCAGATCCGCAAATGCCCCTGTAAAAACAATAATTCAGCTTATCGCTTAGAGCCCTCCACTATCATGTAAAAATGGCCATGAGTACAACAGGCCTTACCAGCCGCAACTTTCCGGGCATCCTGAATGTCCCGTACTGCACCTCGTACTTCTTCACAAGCATCTTCCGCGGCTTGGAGGGCTTGGGCAAGTTCAGATTCCTTCCCTACTAAACTCTGCTCCAAGCCCTCGCTTTTCCTCACAGCCTCCTGGAGCTCCCGCTCAGTTGTGATGACCCTGGCCTTGTGTTTTTCACGAAGCGCCTGTTCGGCGGCAGCCTTCTCGTTGGCATTAGCCACCGCCTTCTTCAGTGCCTCATATTCAGCACTCGCTCCTAGGGCATACAACACAAATACTTCTCAATAGGCCCAATTACTCATTCATGCCTAATGCAGGATAATGTTTTCACATACCTTGCTTGTCCTCTAATTGCTTCTTCACACGGCCAAGTTCCTCCTCGGCCCGTTCCAGGCTCTGCTTCAGTTCGGACACTTCCGCATTATAAGCGGCCGTCTTCTCCACAGACGCCTGTTCTCACACAAAGGGGTATGCGTCATTAACAACGGTTCCCATGAAAACAGCGGATTTGATCCCCTGCCCGGCTCTCTCTTTTTCGCCAGACAGTGTATCAGGGGCTACTACTCATATTATGATGACTCCCCAAAGGTTTCTTAGAAAACATACCTCAAAAGCCTTTATAAGGCCAAGGCAGGACTCCTTCAGCCCGCTTTCGGCAGACTGAATCTTTTCGACCACCGCACCCATGAGGGTCCGATGTTCATCGACGATAGGTGCGTTCTTTAATGCTGTCGATAGACCGCCCGGTAGCTCTGCGTGGGCAGAGGTGGCCAGTAGAGTAGACAAGCCTCCCTCCGTCGAAGGTGGCTGCTCGCCCGATCCTAGAACCTTCGAGGTCTCCAGGACCTTATCTGGCTGTGGTCCGAACCCGAGGCCGCCCCCATCGACGACATGCCGTGGGGCCGCCGCCTTCATGTGTCCGGCTCCAGAGACATGCCTCCCCTGGTCCGGGTATCTTTGAGACGACACCTCGGTGTCGCGCCTGGACTTCGGAGAAGGAGCCTCCGGAGGCGTCTCGCTCGCCACAGCATCTGAACTTAGCGAATCTTGTGATGAGGGCTGTCCGGCGCGAGACCTCGCCGGGCTGTGCGAAATATGCTGACAGTTAAAACTACTATACCCAAACGACCCTGGATGCATAGGCGCATTTGGATTTCGGATACTTACGATTTTTCCAGGGGCTGGGCCCTGGGATCCCACTCCGGGCTGTTATCGGCAGCCGTGGTGGATGCCTCTGGATGGGAACCTCTCCCCCTCTTGGGCGATTCGGCCTCCAGGGACGGGGAAGCCGCTCGCTTCTTCCCACCTTCGGAGTGAGGCTCGTCCTCCTCTGCTTCATCCTCTTCGTCCTCGGAAGAAGGAGCGTCGTTGGAGTCTTCGGATTTTGCGTCCGAAGCCTCGCGGCGACGGAGGCCACTCCGGGTCTTCTTGACCTTCTTGGAGGCCTCTTTCTTTGGCGCCTTGTAAGGCGCGGGGACCAGCATCTTCGTCAGAAGAGGTCCGGCCGGTTCCTCCAGCAGCGGGGCCGGATAATGCATCCGCTCCACCTTCTTTATCCATCCCTGGGGTCACGATGAAACACGATGAAAATGCCTCCCTCAGGACATGCCAACTGAAGCTTGGATGGACAGAACATGGCTGTAACTTATCGGCCTTGCAGAATGGGATAATTGATACCCACGGTCCTCGGCGGAGCCCGGCCACGATTTGCCGGACTTGAAGAGCACCTTCCAGATATCCTTGTGGGAGGAATCATAGAGCTCCTGAAGGGTTTGGTGCTCGGTTGGGTCGAACTCCCACAAAGTCCAGGCTCGGCGCTGGCAAGGGAGAACCAGGCGAACTAGCATCACCTGGACTACGTCGACGAGTTTGACGTCCTTGTTGACCATGCTCTGAACGCGCGTCTGGAGCAGTGATAGCTCATCGGACGAGGACCAGTTCGGGCCCTTCTCGGGCCAGGACGTGAGCCGCAGTGGGGCTCCGGATCTGAACTCAGGAGCTACAGCCCACTTTTTGCCGCGTGGTTCGGTGATATAGAACCACCGCTGCTGCCACTCCTTGACGGAGTCGTTGAAAGCGCCCTTCGGCCAAACGGCCTTGGGCATCTTGCTCACCATGGCACCGCCGCACTTGGCGTGTTCGCCACTCACCACCTTGGGCTTCACATTGAAAATCTTCAGCCACAGGGCGAAGTGAGGCGAAATCCGGAGAAAGGCCTCACACACAACGATGAACGTCGAGATATTGAGGAAAGAATTGGGGGAAAGATCATGGAAATCAAGCCCATAGTAATACATGACTCCACGAACAAATGGGTGAAGGGGAAACCCGAGCCCACAGACAAAATGGGAAAGGAACACAACTCTCTCCCGAGGCTCTGGAGTAGGGACGACCTGTCCCGCTGATGGGAGACGGTGGCCGATCTTCTTGGCCAGATACCCGGCTTCCCGGAGCTTCTTGATATCCTTCTCCTGGACGGTAGAGGCCATCCATCTGCCTCCTGCTCCGGATCGGGACATCTCTGGGACACCTTTCTTCGAGGGAAGAGGAGAACGCTTGGGCGTTAGGGCTCGAACGGAGGGGAATGAGTTAGCGGGAGGCGAAGGCGTGGGTAAAGGGGAAGAGACCTTATCTCTTTATAGAGATGGTAAAAGCTTTTTTGCACCTCCCCACTTGCCTGGTGGTACCCGCTCACTTCCCACTCGCCGCGGTTAGCGGTGCGGTTGGATTACCCATACCCATATTGATGAGAATCCTGTGATAAGGGGACACGATCTCTGGTTTGACAAAACGTGTCAAGGGAACCGCCTCGCAATATGCGCTGTGGCTGGTTGTAGGAAAACGGTTCGAATAACCCGACCGTAATGACATGTCACGTTGTCTAAAAAGTTGTCAGCAGATTGCATTGTGAAATATCATTCTCTGTATGGCGGTATGTGAAGATCATTTTGCAGATCCGGACATGGTCTACGTGTTCGATGGTTACTTTGGAGTATTCGGAGAAGGAACCCGCCTTGCAATGCCGAAGACAAGACTACGCGCCGGACTCATCGTCATTGAAGCCTGGTTCAGGGGCTACCGAGGGAGTCCTCGATTAGGGGTTATCCGGACAGCCGGACTATATACATCGTCCGGACTATTGAAGCGTGAAGATACAAGACTCAAGACTCCGTCCCGTGTCCGGATAGGACTCTCCTTTGCGTGGAAGACAAGCTTGGCGATCCGGATATTGTGTTTCCTTCCTTGTAACCGACTCCATGTAAACCCTAGCCTTCTCCGGTGTCTATATAAACCGGAGGAGTTGGTCCTTAGAAGGCCGATCACAATTACAGTCATAATCATCATAGGCTAGCTCCTAGGGTTTAGCCTCTACGATCTCGTGGTAGATCTACTCTTGTATTACTCATATCGTGAATATTAATCAAGCAGGAAGTAGGGTTTTACCTCCATCAAGAGGGCCCGAACCTGTGTAAACATTGTGTCCCTTGCTTCCTGTTACCATCAGCCTAAGACGCACAGATCGGGACCCCCTACCCGAGATCCGCCGGTTTTGACACCGACATAGACCTCCCCGGCAACGGCGCCAGAAATCCTTCTTGCTACCTCTTGAGCACTGCATTGGTTTTCCCTTGAAGAGGAAAGGGTGATGCAGCAAAGTAGCGTAAGTATTTCCCTCAGTTTTTGAGAACCAAGGTATCAATCCAGTAGGAGGCTACGCGCGAGTCCCTTGTACCTACACAAAAAAAATAAATCCTCGCAACCAACGCGATAAGGGGTTGGCAATCCCTTCACGGTCACTTACGAGAATGAGATCTGATAGATATGACAGGATAATATTTTTGGTATTTTTATGATAAGATGCAAAGTAAAATAAAACCAAAGTAAAAAGCAAAGGAAATAAATAAGTGTTGGAAGATTAATATGATGAAGATATACCCGGGGGCCATAGGTTTCACTAGTGGCTTCTCTCAAGAGCATAGGTATTTTACGGTGGGTGAACGAATTACTGTTGAGCAATTGATAGAATTGAGCATAGTTATGAGAATTTCTAGGTATGATCATGTATATAGGCATCACGTCCGAGACAAGTAGACCAACTCCTGCCTGCATCTACTACTATTACTCCACTCATCAACCGCTATCCAGCATGCATCTAGAGCATTAAGTTCATGAAAACAGAGTAACGCCTTAAGCAAGATGACATGATGTAGAGGGATAAATTCATGCAATATGATAAAAAAACCCCATCTTGTTAACCTCGATGGCAACAATACAATACGTGCCGTCCTGCCCCTACTGTCACTAGGAAAGGACACCTCAAGATTGAACCCAAAGCTAAGCACTTCTCCCATTGCAAGAAAGATCAATCTAGTAGGCCAAACCAAACTGTTAATTCGAAGAGACTTTGAAAGATAACCAATCATACATAAAAGAATTCAGAGAAGATTCAAATATTGTTCATAGATAATCTTGATCATAAACCCACAATTCATCGGTCTCAACAAACACACCGCAAAAAGAAGATTACATCGAATAGATTTCCACGAGAGAGGGGGAGAACATTGTATTGAGATCCAAAAGGAGAGAAGAAGCCATCTAGCTACTAACTATGGACCCGAAGGTCTGAGGTAAACTACTCACACTTCATCGGAGAGGCTATGGTGTTGATGTAGAAGCCCTCCGTGATAGATGCCCTCTCCGGCGGAGCTTCGGAACAGGCCCCAAGATGGGATCTCATGGGTAAAGAAGATTGCGGTGGTGGAATTAGGTTTTTGGCTCCTGTTCTGATTGTTTGGGGGTACGTAGGTATATATAGGAGGAAGGAGTACGTCGGTGGAGCAACAGGGGGCCCACGAGGGTGGAGGGCGCGCCCTGGGGGGTAGGCGCGCCCCCTACCTTGTGGCCTCCTGGAAGCTTCTCTTACGTAGGGTCCAAGTCTCCTGGATCTTGTTCGTTCCAAAAATCACGCTCCCTAAGGTTTCATTCCATTTGGACTCCGTTTGTTATTCTTTTTCTGCGAAACTCTGAAATAGGCAAAAAAATAGCAATTCTGGGCTGGGCCTCCGGTTAATAGGTTAGTCCCAAAAATAATATGAAAGTGAATAATAAAGCCCAATAATGTCCAAAACAGAAGATAATATAGCATGGAGCAATCAAAAATTATAGATACATTGGAGACGTATCATTACCCAAAGCGCAGACTGCTACCTCAGTTCGATGAGGAGGCACCAGATCCCATACCTCCCTCGCGTAATGCCGAACGACCACCACGCGGTCGGGATAGTGCGGCGGACGGACAACCCCGTGATCGGGATAAAACGACAACTCAGGCCGAACAACAGCCCGCCCCACCACCTCGTAAAAACAGGGACAGAGCTGCTCGGGACCATACATACGACCTTCAGCAGGATCTGGACAGTAGAGCAGCACACACCAGATCAATCTATGGATCGCGAGGACGCTTCCCAACTCGGGATGACGGCTACCTATTCGGACGTGACAAACCTAGCCATGCCCGGGCCGATAACCACAGACGGACTTCATCGGAGGTACGTCGTGACGCAGCCCGATATAGAGACACCGCACACCCTCTCTGCTTCACAGACGAAGGACTAGATCACGAATTCCTCGAGGGGTTCAAGCCCGTCAACATTGAATCATATGACGGAACAACCGATCCCGTAGTGTGGATCAAAGATTTTATTCTCCACATCCATATGGCCCGAGGAGGCGATCTCCACGCCATCAAATACCTCCCACTAAAGTTAAAAGGGCCAGCTAGACACTGACTAAATAGCCTGCCTGAAAATTCTATCGGCAGCTGGGAGGACTTGGAAGAAGCCTTCCTTGACAACTTCCAAGGTACATATGTCCGGCCACCCGATGCCGATGACTTAAGCCACATAGTTCAACAACCTGGAGAATCAGCCTGAAAATTGTGGACTAGGTTCCTAACCAAAAAGAACCAGATCGTTGACTGTCCGGATGCCGAAGCCCTAGCGGCCTCTAAACACAGCATTCATGACAAATGGCTAGCACGCCACCTTGGCCAAGCAAATCCGAAGTCTATGGCGGCCCTTACAGCACTCATGACCCGCTTTTGCGCGGGTGAGGACAGCTGGCTGGCTCCTAGCAAAAACACAGCCAGCGAGACAGGCCCCTCCGAGGCCAAGAACAGCACCGGCAAGCTCCAGCGCAATAGACACAAACGCCAAAGCAATGGCGACAACACCGATGACACCACCGTTAACGCCGGATTCAACGGCTCCAAGTACGGTCAACGAAAAAATCCCTACAAAAGGAATGGTGAGGGACCATCCAGCCTGGACCACATACTCGATCGTCCGTGCCAGATACATGGTACCCCAGATAAACAAGCCAATCACACCAACAGAGACTGTTGGGTTTTCAAACAGGCTGGCAAGTTAAATGCCGAAAACAAAGAAAAGAGATCACAAAGTGAGGACGAGGACGAAGAGCCCCGGCAGCCAAACACTGGGGGGCAGAAGAAATTTCCCCCTCAAGTCAAAACGGTGAACATGATATACGCTACACACATCCCCAAAAGGGAGCGTAAGCGAGCACTCAGGGACGTCTACACGGTAGAGCCAGTCGCCCAAAAATTCAATCTGTGGTCGTTGTCGGTGTCAAAACCGGCGGATCTCGGGTAGGGGGTCCCGAATTGTGCATCTAGGATTGATGGTAACAAGAGACGGGGGACACAATGTTTACCCAGGTTCGGGCCCTATCTATGGAGGTAATACCCTACTTCCTGCTTGATTGATCTTGATGAATATGAGTGTTACAAGAGTTGATCTACCACGAGATCGTAATGGCTAAACCCTAGCAGTCTAACCTATGAGTATATGGTAATGAATCTGTCCTGTCCGGACTATGCTCTCTGGTTTATATAGACACCAGAGAGATCTAGGGTTACATGAGGTCGGTTACATAAGAGGGAATCTTCATAGTCGATCGCCTAGCTTGCCTTCCACGCCAAGGAGAGTCCAATCCGGACACGGGTATAGTCTTCGGTCTTCATGTCTTTACATCCCATCAGTCCGGCCCAATGAGTAACAGGCCGGACGCCCGAGGACCCCTTAGTCCAGGACTCCCTCAGTTGCCCCTGAACCTGGCTTCAATGACGAGGAGTCCGGCACGCAGATTGTTTTCGGCATTGCAAGGCGGGTTCCCCTTCTTCCGAACTCCAAGATAGTCTTCGGATGCGATGATTGTATCTAAACCTGCAACGCATTCCACACACAACCGCAGAGAGAATATAATATTTGCACGAGTCTAACCTGCTGACAGTTTTTATGACGCTACGCCTGTCCAGTTATAATCTTGAACCGTTTTTCATCTGCCACCCCATGTTGCGAGACAAGGTTGCTATTGGCACGTCTTATCGAAGCAGAGATCGTGTCCCCTTATTGCGGGATTCTCATCAATGCGGGCATGGGTAACCCAACCGTGCCGTTTGCACAGCCTTTAGGAATAGGCGAATCTTAAGGCGGGCGAGGAGGCGTTTAATGTTTGCTGCCTTTATAAGAGGATAAGGAGCCCCTCTTCCTGTTCTCACGCTTTCTCTCCGTCTCTGCCTTCCCGATCTCGAGCTCCAGCGCCCAAGTCTTCATCTCCTTTCCACTCCAGCAACCATGTCCGAATCCGGTGGTCAGGGCAAATGGATGGTCTCCTCCGTCACAGAGAAGGACATTACTGAGCTCCGGGTGGCCGGATATTTGGCGAAGGAGATCGTCCACCGCCTACCGGCCGTGGGACAGATCGTCCCCATGCCGGAGCCCATAGAGAGGGTGGTATTCCTCCCCCATTTCTTCCGTGGGCTAGCTAGGGTTTCCACTCCACCCTTCGTCCGTGGGTTAATGTATTATTACGGGGTAGATTTCCATGATCTGTCCCCGAATTCCTTCCTCAACATCTCGGTGTTTATCGTCGTGTGCGAGGCCTTCCTCCGTATCCATCCCCATTTTGGGCTGTGGCTCAAAGTCTTCAACGTCAAGCCTAAGGTGGTGGATGGCCAGCACGTGGAGTGCGGAGGGGCAATGGTGAGCAAATTGTCCAACGTCTCCTGGCCCAAAGGCACCTTTGTGGATATGGTAAAGGAATGGCAGAAGCAGTGGTTCTACATCACAGAACCACGCGGCACCACCTGGGCCGCAGCTGCCGAATTCCGCTCCGGCGCTCCTATGCGACTCACCTCCTGGGTCGAGAAGAGTCCAGACTGGTGCTCTCCTGATGAGCTGGTAGCGCTGCAGACGCGCGTTCAGAGCATGGTAACCAAGAGCGTCAAGCTTGTTGATGTGATCCAGGTGATGTTAGTTCTCCGGATCCTTCCATGCCAGCGCCGAAGCCACCCGTTGTGGGAGTTCAATCCGAAGAAGCGCCGGACCCTGGCGAGGCTCTTCGAGACTATTCATGAAGGCGCATGGAAACTGCTCTTCAAGGGCAATGAAAAACCATCGGCCACGGATTCAGACCGTGGTCACGATTGTACACACCCCGCCAGCAAGGCATGTTATTTCGAATGAGTCCTCAACCTAATTGTTTCGAGGATGATGTCTGAGCTTTTGTTACTGCTCTTTCAGGACCAGATGGAGAGAGCGAAGCGGATCCAGTGTCCGGCTCCGCTGCCTGAAGAACCAGTTATTCCGCGCTTGGCGGAGATGTTAGAATAAATCCGAGGCATACCGTTGATCATCCGAGGACCAAGCAATCACACGAGCATGACACCGAGATTTGTTAACGAGGTTCACCGATATGGCTACATCCCCGGGGCCTGACTACGGGCGCTCCTCCCCGTGGCACCGTCACAATACTGCACCAGCTCGCCCTGGACGCCGGCACATGCCGCCGGCTTCCCCTACATTCCGGTGCTATTATGTTGGCATAGGTTACATTGTCAGGACCCCGATTCTAAGTCACACCATTCGAGCCTGTAACACCTCATATCACTTTGCGGCCTCACGCACGGTATTTCCACGGGTGTCGCCTTACCATGCCCCGGGACCGTTTGCGCCTTTTGGCTCACGTATATGATAGTGTCGCTAGCATCCATATGACAGAGAACCCGGGCCGACATGACTAGTCATGAACCCTAAGTGGCACTAACTTACGGGGATAGGCATACATGAATCAACGTCGAGCATGTCGGTCAGCAGCTTGTGAATCCGGGCTGTAGCATTGGGCTAACAGGACACCGGGAACCCGGGCTGTAGCAGGCTAGGCAGGACTCCGGATGTCACCGCGTGACATTTCCCCGAAGGGACAGACACAGGAACGAGGTGAATCACATGCCGGCCAGTAAAGTGTTCCGGAGCAGTAGTGTTGGGCTAGCAGGACTCCGGTGAACCGGGTTGTAGCGGACTACGATGGCTCATGGAAGCACAAGACTACATTTCCCCATAAGAGAGGCTACCAAGGATAAACAACTAGGTTGTCGGATCCCACACATACCAAGCATTTCAATCATACACACAATATGCTCGATATGTGTAAATACAACATGGCATCACAACATGACTCTACGACTCAAGTATTTATTCATTAGGCTCCGAGGAGCCAAGCATTACAAACATGCGGAAGCTTAACATGTCCGAGAAGCCTGGCTATCTACCAGGTCCTGCCAAGGGCACAATATCGTAGCTGAGGTATCAAGCTAAATGTCGAAGTCCACGCGGAACTACTAGCGAGACTGAAGTCTCTCTGCAAAAACATAAATTAAGAACACGTGAGTACAAATGTACCCAGCAAGACTTACATCAGAACTAACTACATATGCACCATTATCAACAAAGGGATGGTGGGGTTTAACTGCAGCAAGCCTGCTTTGACTCAGTGGCTAACCTGAACTACTACTGCAAGTAACTCTTTTGAGGTGGCGCACATGAGTCCACATATTCACCAATCAATACACCACTATGGATCCGCTCCCGTCTACCTACGAGAACGCCATCCATAGCACTCATGCTTATGTTGCGCGTTTTAGAGTATCTATGAACTATACAGGCAACCCAGAAGTCCTTTACCGTGGACGCGGCTATTCGAATAGATCATTTATAACCCTGCAGGGGTGTACTTCATCGCACATGTTTCCACCGCTTAGCATCTGCACACGACATGTGCTCGGCAGACTTCAAGCGAAAGCCGACGTGGGTGTAGACCACGACCTACCTAAACACACAAGTCTCTAGTCCAGGTTTATCGCCTATCCAGGTTCCATCTGCAGGGAGTCCGGCCGAGGTTTCCACATACGGTCCCGAACGATGTGTACAGGGTTCCGCGACACCAAACGGGCGCCCGGCATACCCGGCCACGTGCCTACCGCATCACAGCCCACCCCTCGAGTCAGCGCTGCACATGGCCTCCAGCATACTACAAACACCAAAAACTACTTGCAACTCCTGGATAGAGAACTAGGGTGGTTAAGAAGTCGAGCGGGGTCATATTTCAGGGCCCAACGTGTGGTAGTAGTTGTTTCATGGATCACAAACACAGAACTCAGTTCCTGAGGACGGTTTCAATGAGACAACCCTCCATGTACTCCTACATGGCCTCTCACCGCTACCTTTACCAAATCGTGTTCACACACTTAGCTCACACACAGTAGGACATGTTCACAACATTCCAATTCATCCCCGATGAATCAGACCTGACTCAACTCTAAGCAGTAGCAGGCATGACAACAAGCATGAATGAGTAGGCACATCAGGGCTCAAACAACTCCTACTCATGCTAGTGGGTTTCATCTATTTACTGTGGCAATGACAGGTCATGCAGAGGATAAGGGCTTCAACTGCCGCAGCAAGTAATAGATGAATCATTGTTGTCCTAATGCAGTAAAAGAGAGCAGGAGCGAGAGAGTGGGATTGTATCGGAATGAACAAGGAGGTTTGCTTGCCTGGCACTTCTGAAGATAGTATAGTTCTTCATCGGTGTCATCGATCACGTCATCGGAACATCGTCTACAAGGAGGGGACGGATACCGGCAAACAGAGGAGAAAATACAATCAATGCAATGCAACAATATGATGCATGATATGACATGGCATAATTCGTGTGTTTCTGGCTGACGCAAACTAGAACATAATGAAACGAGTCCATTTGAACCAAAGATTCAAATGCAAACCCATTTTATGAAGTCATAAAGGTGCATTAACTTGTTTCACTTGAACAGCAAGGTTAATGTGTTCCAACATGCATGAAGCCAGTACAGATGGATAGATTGGATTTTTCTAATCATTTTTCATATATAAATTATTTCCATTGGAGTTACAGATTAATTTCTATGAATTTTTAAAGTTTGCATCATTTTCTGGAATTTCCTTTATAAGAATAAATCCAGTAAATGCTTTATTGCGTCAGTAGTGCGTCAGGGTGACATCAGCAGTCAACGGGGACGGTCCAGGTCAAACCTGACCAGTGGGTCCCGCGTGTCAGTGTCATAACTAACTAATAGAGTTAGTTAGTGTTAGGTTAAGCACTAATCTAGGTTAATTAGCGCTAAACTAACCTAACTAATAATTAACAGGGGTGGCCCACACGTCAGTGGGTTAGGGGGGAAGTCAAACCCCGGTCAAGCGGGGTCAAACGCGCCAGACCCGGTCCACGGGTCATCGCCGGCGACGACAGAGACGGCGGAGGGCTTCGGAAATCGCCCACAGGCGATGGTTTTGGGCATGGGGAGGCTCTACGAAGAGCTGCTGCTCGCGCGCAGCTGATGGAGCAGACGGCGGGAGCTGGGGTTGGCCGGAGACGACGGCCACGAGCTCGGCTGCGGCGGCCGGAGCTCGGGCGTGCTCGGGTTCGGCATTAGGGCGCACGGTAGGTGGCAAGGAGGGGTGCTACGGCCTCCTGGGGGTGCACTGAGCATGACTATGTGCTCGGTTGCAGCTCTGGGCAATGGTGGCCACGGCGGCGACATGGCCGGCGGAGCCAAGCTCTCGGGCTCGACGGCATCGGTGTTAGCGGGAGGGGAGAGAGCCAGGGAGAAGGGGGAATAGACGTAGAAGCTCACAGTGAGTGCAGCGGCGCTCCCGACGAGCTCAGGGAGGCAGCAGAGTGGACGCATGGTCGCCGGCGATCTCGACGGACCGAGGTTGAAGGAGACGGTGATGGCGGTGTTCAAGAGCTTCCGGCGTCGCTTGGCTCGGTGAAGAAGACGAGAACATCGAGGCGGAGCTCTCGAGCACGTCAGAGGGGCGGGGAGGAGGCGGTGGCCGCGACTACGACGAGCGGCGGCGATGTTTGCGCTCGGGTGCGAGAGGGGGAGAGAGTAGAGGAGGGGAGAAGCACGGGAGAGTGAGAGAGAGGTCGGGGGGCTGCGTGGCGTCATCCGAAGAGGCCAGGGCGAAACGACAAGCAGGAGGTGGCCGGGCGTGCGCCGGCGTGCGTCGGCCACGCGCTCGTCCTCCTGGCAAGGAGGAAGACGACAGGGGAGGGGCCAGGCGGGCTGGGCCCCGCAGGTGGGCGGGCCAGCTGGTGGGTTCCCAGGTGAGTTTCCCTCTCTCTCAGTTTTCTGTTTTTGTTTTTCTATTTTTCTGCAACTTCTGAGCTTTATTAAAAATACCAAAACATTTTCAAAAATCCTGAAGATAATTGTGGGCTCTGTTTGGATTATTCCTAACAGCCTTCACTTAAGTTCAGAATTAATTGAGCACTTAAAATAATATATAGCATTTAAATGCCCAATTGCAAATAGCATATGATTTAATCTACAAAATTGTGCACCATTTTTGTCAGAGGTTCTGGACCAAGGCAAAGATGATGAACATTTTAGAAGGGCATTTGAGGTTCATTGAGAAAATGATTTAATAACCCTAGTTAGTGTAGGTGGTGTTGGGGGTTTTGAGTCATCCCCATTTCAAGTTTCTGGAAAATTTAAACATGATGCAACACCAGATGCTAGCACTAGGCATTGTCAGAACTAGGGACGTGACATACATCATGTGTCTACCCCCGCTATATATGAGAGGCCTAGGATACAAGTGTCCTACTAGGACACGACTCCATATCCTATATAAACACAATACAACTACAAGTCCAACTGTAACCTACCTTGTACACTATATTTGACACAACTCTAACAAACTCCACCTTGGCGAATATTCTCCACCTCCTTGAATTCGTCAATGCGTCAAACTTCCAGTACATTGGACTTGAGTTTATCCCATGAGTACCGCCACTACTCCAAAGACTCCATATGACTCCACCTACAACTTGCAGTCCCTTCTTTTCTTGACCGCAGTCAACACTCGAGCAAAATTAAGTTCCTTGTTACTCTAGTTTGTGCTCCCAATTTTCAGAGTATCAGTCCAACACCATAACACACTGATCACTGACCTGCGTGAAAATGAACAACTCTCATATTGGGTGTCACACATAAGAGTTACCTGAACTCAAGATTACCGCTCCATTCTTGACCGCCTGTCTGAAACTTGAAAGAATTTCACCATTGCTTGTAGTCATCCTGAGTCAAATTCGCAGTTGTCTCACCACATGTATGACCACCAGAGCCCTGGCCCGTCTTTATGTACCCGTGCTAACCGCATGCCTCGCCGCCATTACCGCGTTGAGCCTCTGCTGTTCCGGTCGAGTCTCAAGGGTCGTGAACCCACACCACTCAACACTCACTGCAGAGTACCACCGATCATCACAGACCGATGACGAGTTTCATGCTTCCATCAGACCACTGGGCTCCAGTCCGAACTGCGTGCCACTCGCTTTTCCCGCTCCACCTTCCCTGGATCCTTACACCGTAGCCCCTCAATCCAGCTCCACCTTCAACATGACTCCATGGTAGATGATCAGTCCACCCCTCGCACGCCGTCAACTTCAAGCTCTCATGTGTGCACCGTCTTGAATCAACCCCGCGCCATAGCCTTGTCGAAGCCACACAAGCACTCGGGCATGTGCCACGTGTTTCCACGCCCAGAAGTCGGTCACCATCAGCATCACGCTCCTATGTCATCGTCGCCGATCCCGCACCGTCTTCTATACCAATCGACTTGCGTCCATCCCGTCAGACTGTCCAGTCCGACCCAGCCGAACTCGTTCGACTGTACGACATACTCGAGGCTGCCAAACTGTCTTCCGCGAATTTCCGTCCATCACATGATAATTCCATCTCAGCTGACCTGACTTCTTGCAACGCCTTCAAGCATCACTGTTGCACCAACAAATTTTTCATCCTTGTCTGCCATAACCCAAGGTTTTCAGTTCCACGAACTTCTCCACCTCAAACATGACCTCCATTGACGCCATGGTTCTTTGTACGGCTGACCTTGCGAAACATATGAGCAATCTCCCACGTGTTGTAGCTATAGCTCAACCTCCAATGCTGGTTGTTGCTTTGTCCATGTCCCTGCTAGCAATGGATATGTACCGGTTGATGGATTTTTCTCTCAAAATGATCTGCTGCCTTGCGTCGTATACATGAAGACTCGGTCCTCCTTTTTTTCTCAAAACAGAATCCCGAATCTGTTTTTCTTTCAGCTCTGCACGCTCCAGCGCTGGGCAATCTCTGCTCCATGGGCCTTAGCCTCAGCCCATCTCGGCCAGCTTTTCTATGTAGCCTTGGGCCGTCCTACTGGACCGCGTCGCTGCTGCCGCAACTCGCGTTCGCCGCCTGACGCTCGCCCGATCGATTGCAGATCCGATCGCCGTACGTCCTGCCGCGGCATGTACGCGTCCGATTCGATCGGATATGTTGCCTCTTGCTTGTATGCTGCTATTCCGAACCAAACTGTCACTAACATGAATCACGTCGCCGCTTCCGATCTCCCAATCCCTGTCTGCTTTTCACGTCATCAAAGTTGCCGTGTCTCAGCTTCAGGGCTCGGGTGCGAAGCCTTGATAACCACGATCCAACTTTGACGTTTCGCTTCAACCTCTAGATCAACGACCCCAACCTCCAAACAACCTAGCTCATGATACCACTTGTTAGAATAAATCCGAGGCACACCGTTGATCATCCGAAGACCAAGCAATCACACGAGCACGACACCGAGATTTGTTAACGAGGTTCACCGATATGGGTACATCCCCGGGGCCTGACTACGGGCGCTCCTCCCCGTGACACCGTCACAATACCGCACCAGCTCGCCCTGGACGCCGACACATGCCGCCAGCTTCCCCTGCGTTCCAGTGCTATTATGTTGGCATAGGTTACATCGTGTGTCTACCCCCGCTATATATGAGAGGCCTAGGATACAGGTGTCCTACTAGGACACGACTCCATATCCTATATAAACACAATACAACTACAAGTCCAACTGTAACCTACCTTGTACACTATATTCAACACAACTCTAACATGAGATGCTAGTGCCGGCGCCATATAAGGCGCCGGAGAAGAAGGCCAAGAAGAAGGCAAAGGGGGCCAAGAGTGGCCTCCGTCGTAAGGGTACTTCGGACGCGGCATCCGAAGACGACGAAACTCATTCCTCTGTCCCTGAGGACAATGAAGGGGAAGAGGAGGAGGAAGAAGACAATCCTCCCCCTGAGGAGAGGAAGAAGAAGAGGGCGGCTCCGGCGCGTCTCGAGGCGGAGGCACCCAAAAAGGGAAAGGGCGTTTCGGTGGCCAACACCGCGTGGGACATTGACAGTAGTCCGGAATGATGCCCCCGCCAAAAGCCCCTAGCCACATCGTAAGTGACATGGCTTATTTGCGCGCTCATCCAGCCCTTTCTCTCCATTATCTTGATGTAGTTAGCTGTACTATTGCAGTCCGGCCCGCGACCTAATCCAGTGATCCTGGTCTGGAAGTTCGTTGGCTCCATCGGAGATGGCGAGCCAGTTGCCACCGCCTACTTACTCCCCCGGGGCCGGGGACGACGCCGAGGCGCTGTCCCGGAGGGCCGATCCAAGCCGGGGAGGAACCCAGGACACTGTCCGGGAGGCGCCACGAGGCGAAGACTCCACTGCCGGACACATGGAGGAGATGATCCCCATGGAGGCTGGCGAAGAGGGCCGCATCCAGCTTGGCCCTCAGCCGGATATGATTCCAGAGACCCATATGGCTCCGGAGTCGGGCGGGCAGCTCCCTTTGAGGGGGGTGCACCGTTTCCGCCAGTGGTCCCTGTCCATCCAGGGGCGCCGGATAACCTGATGGAGGCTCTACAAGGCGCCTCTGTTATGCACGAGCGCCGTGCTCTTATGAGCGCGGTGATCGAGAAGGTTCAGTCCGCCAAGAGTGGACTGAACGAAGCCTGCAGCAACCTGTTGACAGGTTTCGAGGTAAATAACAGAGAAAAAACCCCATATAGTCAGTAGCCCCTGAGACATTGTCCGGTGCTTGGCAAGAGGAACCGGACAGAGGAACAATCCTCTAGTGTAGGAGACTAACATGATATGTGTGCATGAGCAGGCGTCGCTGCCACCGGCTCTTCTAATGTACATATTTTGACAATGTATATATTATGATCAATATAATAAAAACGGCATCCCTGATAAAGCAGGGCCTTTGTCGTTTTTCTCTTTAAGTAATGAGTCTTTCTTGAAATATCAATTGGTCACTTGGGGGCTTCCGGCTTATTGAGCGAAGCTATGATTACCCTTTGATCCGGCTTAAACACCAAGTTTACAAAAAAACACTTGGGGGCTTGCTACCTAGGTTAAAGGGACCAAAGAGAGTCTATTGCAAAGCACAACTCAAACATAGGTGTCCACTGAGCAGAGCTCAAAAATATTGCTTGGGGTCTCTTTGTTCAAAGGACAAGAGTTTTTATGACCCTTGTAATAGGCTTAAAAGCCAGGCTTGGAAGCCAGGTGTATTCACTTAAAAACCCGAGTTATCCTGCCTTTTTAAGTCTACCACTCCGCCTAGGTAATCCTGGAATGACCCGCCGTACTTTTGACAAGTCAATCTTATACAGACCCTGAACTTGTCAAAGTTAAAATGACGATTGGTTATGTGAGGTCCGGCTTATAAGGTTTGTATGAAGGTTTAACTCAGTGGCTGTGCGGCCCTTGAAAGCACTTGATTTTAGGCCTGGCAGCCTATGAAAAGCCTTGTTTCCTTTTGTTTCTTATTTGAAAGATTTTTTGAGGTTTATCCTTTGTGACGCGTTAAAATCCAATGAGGCTTATAATGCTTTATGATTACAATTCACCGGTGTTTATTAACCCGGCCTGGCTTTCGACTATAAGTCGTCAGCATATGATAAGATAATATCTGGTGTTTATTAACCCGGCCTGGCTTTGTTCATAAGCCAGTAATATATGACAATTCAACAGAGCATTCGAGTGCTCAAATTTTTGGGTTATCACCCTTACTGCACTGGCTTGATAAGCCGGCAGTGTGATCCAATATCACAGGTATGATATATCTTGTTATGATTATATATGGTTATAATTGAACCAGCCCTGGTTATAACTATTTTAGTTTCCAGTGATTATATATTGGGCATTATGACCCGTCCTGAGGTAAACTGTCAGGACACTTGTGATATGTTTGTATGCAGGAACAGATTTAAGTTGCCAACATTACAAGCACAAGTGGCAGATCTTAAATTGGCGGATCAACAGTGTCATGTAAAGCAAAATATGCACGATGGCATAGCAAATCAAGAGTTTAAGCTAGCCTATTACAAGGCATCTGATGGCCCAACGAGACTAAGCGTTCATCAAAGTTATTAGTACAGTACACCGGCTTATGATTGTTGGCAGGTTGAAGCCTCAGGATCTTCCTGCACCTCTTCTTCATCCTCAACTCCTTTCTTATCCATCAGCTAGACGTCAGGCGTAGCCCAGTTGATACCGGTCAACACTCTAAACACAGGTTCATCGTCAATAAGATTTGATGGATCAATGTCAGGGGCAAAGGTGTGCTTACGAATCGGAGGAATAAGATCTGTTGGCTGGTGAACCGACGCGCCAATTTTTTGTTGTCAGCATCATAAGACTCCTGGTATGTAGATAAGTTGGTTTCGTCTGCTAGCTGGCTTGCTAATGGACGCATAGCTCTTGCTATTTCTGCAAAGTCATCAGCACTGAAGTCAGATCCATCTTCTTTAACACTGGGGCAGCCGTTGCCCAAATCTTCCGGGTCAAGATCGGCCTGCCATGCTTTGTCCCGGCTTAAGGCACTTAAAGCGCCAGCTCTAGCAGCTCCCCGTTTCGAGTCATCAATTCTTTTGGGCAGCACTAATAATTGCTTCAAAGTGTCTTGGATAAGTGTTGAAGGAGTTTTCTTATGCATCGTAGCATCGATTGTTCGTTGGGCACTAGTATATAGCTGTTCTACAAGAGTATAGACAGCTTTAAGCCAGATGCGCATATCTGATCCCAACTTAGCGCTCCTCGAACATGTATCAATCAAGGTACGGGTAAGCCGGCAGCCGTGTCTAAGATAATTCTTACAATGCAAGGGAGATATGTTCTTACCAAAGATGGCTGATGACATAATATTAATCTGCTGCTTTAAGCCGGATAACTCTTCGGTCACCGGCTTAAGCGCGGCCTCAGCCTCTTCAGCTCTTTTCAGCAGGGCTGACTTCTCTGTATCCCACTCTGTTTCTTTAGTTTTAAAGCTTTCCTTCAATTTTTCCATCGCTGCTAAAGCATTGGTCAGTTCATCCTTGGCTTTGGAAGTTTTGACTTGTTGAGATTTGATGTTTTCTCGGAGGTCGGCGACTTGGGATTCCTTACTGCTAAGATCAGCCTGCAAGAGATAAACAATTTGTGAGATGGCAATGAATTTATATGAAGTCCCAAGTACAATACAAGTATTATCCTTGGCACTTTGGGGCTAATGTCTATTGCTTCTTCAAATACTATGAAGTCCCAAGCACAATACAAGTATTATCCTTGGCACTTGGGGGCTAATGCATGTTGCTCTTATCAAGAAATGAATATATTTGTTGACTCGGACAAAGGGTGGTGATCCGACTTATGAAGACTACGAACAGTATTATTTCCTCAAAGATGATAAGTCCCAACTTAACATAATTGTTAAGCCGACCCTTGAGGGCTATAGATGCAATGTTTACTTCTACTACTCAAAAGTCCCGGCTTAACATATCTATTAAGCCGGCCCTTGGGGGCTACATATGCAGAGTTGAAGTGCTATTATCATAAGTCCCGGTTCATATTCAAAATATAAACCGGCCCTTGAGGGCTACTGGTTTTTATCTATGCAACTATTGAAGTTTACAGCACATTCTATTCTGTCATGTCCAATAAATTTGGCGGCTAATGGCATATATTTATAGGAAAGGAAGTGACAGCGTTTACCTCATAACGATCCTTCATCAAGTTCACTAAGCCGGCTTTAAAGTCACAGCTGGTGTATAACTGGTTCAAGTAGCCAGAATGGATGTCTTGGGCGCTGAACTGGGTGTAGCGTTCTAAGTCTACCTTCCACTTGCCTTTATCCTCAGCAGAAATTTCTTCTTTGGTGCACTGCCTGGATAAGGCAGTAGGACGACCTGGTGTTGCGAAGCCATGACCAGTAATGGTAACATCATCATCCTTTTCTGCCGGCTTAACAGGACTGGCTGTTCTGATAGGGCTCGGTGGATTGTTATCAGTCGGGTTAGCATTCATCGGGTCAAGGTCAACATTGTGGTCTTCTGGTGGCAAATCATCAACAATATTATCAGCAATTGGGTGAGAAGACTCTGGTTGTTGTCTTTCCGGCGCAGACAGATTGGGATCATTGACCGACTTATTTAGTTTTGGCTTTTTACTGTGTTTAGCTTGACCCCTGAAAAACAAGAAATAAAAAGAAGTCAAGGTGGTGATCAAGCACAAAAAGTTGGAATAATTGAAAATGGTGTTACCCAGGTACAGTCTTGAAAGTTGGAATTTGTGTTCCTGTTGACTCGCCAGAGGAGGAATGAGAAGTCCCCTGATAGTTTGAATCAGACGGGTTAAGAGGTTGTCAAAAATAACCCGCCTTGGGGTAAATTATGTCAGAAATATGTAGACCTCTGGACGGCATTTGCAAAGCGGAGTGTTTGGTAAGTCGGAGGAAGTAATCACGTTGCCGCTATGCCGGGTCGTGCAGCGAGCTTCATGTTGCTATTTCTTCAAAAGAAAGTTTGGATCCAAGTGAGCTGGAGGGTGAGAAAATCTTACTTTCTGGCTTGCTTGTCGAGTTTTCTGTGTTGGCAGAGGTTCTGAGCCGAAGGAAAGAATAATTACCTCTGCGTCACCTGCACGGCTAGCCTCTGCGTCGTCCTGATAACAATCATTGTCAATGAGATGTATGAAAAAGGAGCCAAGTGAATCAAGGTCTACCTCTGATTCATGGTTATCGTCGTCATCGTCAATGTTTAAGTCGGCAGACTCGGCGAATTTCTTCTTGGTGGGCTTCTTGTTAGCCTTGGTTTGGACACGAGCTGGTTTGGCCAGCTTATCCTGCGGTTTGCTCTTCCAAAATGGATCAGTAGCCTGTTAAGATTGAAAAAGATCATAAGTTGATATTAAGCATATGGATTAAGCAGAGGATGGGTAATGCTTACCGCTGGTGGCTTATTCAAAGTGCATAAAGGACTAAGTCCAGTTTTGCTGCACACTTTTACAGTTTCATTCAACAATTTTTTGGTGGCCTCAGTAATTTCTGCATCAAACAACTGAATATCACAATGGCGCTGAGGATCTTTTACATCGCCAGTATATTCGCACATTAAGCTGGGACGGCGGCTTAATGGCAGGATATTCCAAGACAACCAACACCGGAAAAAGTCAACGTCAGTTAAGCCGTTGGCCATAAAGGCTCCGAGCTTTGAAAAGGCAGGTGCATATTTGGCCCGTTCCTTTGCATCAAGACGTTGGGGAAGTGGATGGTCGTTGCTAAGCCGGTGTTCCCGGTAACCCGGCAGAGGATTTTCACCAGTTGGGGATGTATCTTGAACATATAACCAAGTTTGGTTCCAATCTTTGGGGTGACTATGCAGCTTGGCATGAGGAAAGCTGACATCTTTCCTCTTTTGAATAATGAATCCACCAAGATCTTGGCATGGCCATCAACAAACTCAGTTTGGCGGTTTAAATAATAGAATTCTCTGAATAGATCAACTGAGGGCTCCTCTTGAAGATAAGCTTCACAGAATACTTGGAAATTGCAGATATTGGACACGGAGTTGGGTCCGATGTCTTGAGTGTTGGGAATCGTAGCATAATTTTAAAATTTTCCTACGCTCACCAAGATCCATCTATGGAGTATACTAGCAACAAGGGGAAAGGAGTGCATCTACATACCCTTGTAGATCGCGAGCGGAAGCGTTCCAATGAACGTGGATGACGGAGTCGTACTCGCCGTGATTCAAATCACCGATGACCGAGTGCCGAACGGACGGCACCTCCGCGTTCAACACACGTACGGTGCAGCGACGTCTCCTCCTTCTTGATCCAGCAAGGGGAAGGAGAGGTTGATGGAGATCCAGCAGCACGACGGCGTGGTGGTGGATGTAGCGGGTCTCGGCAGGGCTTCGCCGAGCTTCTGCGAGAGGGAGAGGTGTAGAAGGGGAGGAGGAAGGCGCCCAAGGCTGTCATACTACTGCCCTCCCCCCCTTTATATAGGCCCCCTGGGAGGGGGGGCGCCGGCCAGAACCCATCTTGAGGGGGGGGCGGCGGCCAAGGGGGGGAAGGGGGTGGCTTCCCCCACAAGCCAAAGGGGGGCGCCCCCCACCCCTAGGGTTTCCAACCCTAGGCGCAGGGGGAGGCCCAAGGGGGGCGCCCCAGCCCACTAAGGGCTGGTTCCCTTCCCACTTCAGCCCATGGGGCCCTCCGGGATAGGTGGCCCCACCCGGTGGACCCCCGGGACCCTTCCGGTGGTCCCGGTACAATACTGATAACCCCCGAAACTTTCCCGGTGGCCGAAACTGGACTTCCTATATATAATTCTTCACCTTCGGACAATTCCGGAACTCCCCGTGACGTCCGGGATCTCATCCGGGACTCCGAACAACTTTCGGGTTTCCGCATACTCATATCTCTACAACCCTAGCGTCACCGAACCTTAAGTGTGTAGACCTAACGGGTTCGGGAGACATGCAGACATGACCGAGACGCCTCTCCGGTCAATAACCAACAGCGGGATCTGGATACCCATGTTGGCTCCCACATGTTCCACGATGATCTCATCGGATGAACCACGATGTCGAGGATTCAATCAATCCCGTATACAATTCCCTTTGTCAATCGGTATGTTACTTGCCCGAGATTCGATCGTCGGTATCCCAATACCTTGTTCAATCTCGTTACTGGCAAGTCTCTTTACTCGTACCACAATGCATGATCCCGTGACTAACGCCTTAGTCACATTGAGCTCATTACGATGATGCATTACCGAGTGGGCCCAGAGATACCTCTCCATCACACGGAGTGACAAATCCCAGTCTCGATCCATGCCAACCCAACAGACACTTTCGGAGATACCCGTAGTGCACCTTTATAGTCACCCAGTTACGTTGTGACGTTTGGCACACCCAAAGCACTCCTACGGTGTCCGGGAGTTGCACGATCTCATGGTCTAAGGAAAAGATACTTGACATTGGAAAAGCTCTAGCAAACAAAACTACACGATCTTTTATGCTATGCTTAGGATTGGGTCTTGTCCATCACATCATTCTCCTAATGATGTGATCCCGTTATCAACGACATCCAATGTCCATAGTCAGGAAACCATGACTATCTATTGATCAACGAGCTAGTCAACTAGAGGCTTACTAGGGACATGTTGTGGTCTATGTATTCACACATGTATTACGATTTCCGGATAACACAATTATAGCATGAACAATAGACAATTATCATGAACAAAGAAATAAAATAATAACCATTTATTATTGCCTCTAGGGCATATTTCCAATAGTCTCCCACTTGCACTAGAGTCAATAATCTAGTTACATTGTGATGAATCGAACACCCATTGCGTCCTGGTGTTGATCATATTTTGCTCTAGGGAGAGGTTTAGTCAACGGATCTGCTACATTCAGGTCCGTATGTACTTTACAAATATCTATGTCTCCATTTTGAACACTTTCACGAATGGAGTTGAAGCGACGCTTGATATGCCTGGTCTTCCTGTGAAATCTGGGCTCCTTCGCAAGGGCAATAGCTCCAGTGTTGTCACAGAAGAGAGTCATCGGGCCCGACGCATTGGGAATCACCCCTAGGTCGGTAACGAACTCCTTCATCCAGACTGCTTCCTGTGCTGCCTCTGAGGCTGCCATGTACTCCGCTTCACATGTAGATCCCGCCACGACGCTTTGCTTGCAACTGCACCAGCTTACTGCTCCTCCATTCAAAATATACACGTATCCGGTTTGTGACTTCGAGTCATCCAGATCTATGTCGAAGCTAGCGTCGACGTAACCCTTTACAACGAGCTCTTCGTCACCTCCATAAACGAGAAACATATCCTTAGTCCTCTTCAGGTACTTCAGGATATTCTTAACCGCTGTCCAGTGTTCCATGCCGGGATTACTTTGGTACCTTCCTACCAAACTTACGGCAAGGTTTACATCAGGTCTGGTACACAGCATGGCATACATAATAGACCCTATGGCCGAGGCATAGGGGATGACACTCATCTTTTCTCTATCTTCTGCCGTGGTCGGGCATTGAGCCGTGCTCAATTGCACACCTTGCAATACAGGCAAGAACCCCTTCTTGGACTGATCCATATTGAACTTCTTCAATATCTTGTCAAGGTATGTACTCTGTGAAAGACCAATGAGGCGTCTTGATCTATCTCTATAGATTTTGATGCCTAATATATAAGCAGCTTCTCCAAGGTCCTTCATTGCCAAACACTTATTCAAATAGGCCTTTATACTTTCCAAGAATTCTATATCATTTCCCATCAATAGTATGTCATCCACATATAATATGAGAAATGCTACAGAGCTCCCACTCACTTTCTTGTAAACACAGGCTTCTCCATAAGTCTGTGTAAACCCAAACGCTTTGATCATCTCATCAAAGCGAATGTTCCAACTCCGAGATGCTTGCACCAGCCCATAGATTGAGCGCTGGAGCTTGCATACTTTGTTAGCATTCTTAGGATCGACAAAACCTTCCGGCTGCATCATATACAACTCTTCCTTAAGGAAGCCGTTAAGGAATGCCGTTTTGACGTCCATCTGCCATATCTCATAATCATAGTATGCGGCAATTGCTAACATGATTCGGACGGACTTCAGCTTCGCTACGGGTGAGAAAGTCTCATCGTAGTCAACCCCTTGAACTTGTCGATAACCCTTAGCGACAAGTCGAGCCCTATAGATGGTCACATTACCATCTGCGTCCGTCTTCTTCTTAAAGATCCATTTGTTTTCTATGGCTCGCCGATCATCGGGCAAGTCAGCCAAAGTCCATACTTCGTTTTCATACATGGATCCTATCTCGGATTTCATGGCTTCTAGCCATTTGTCGGAATCCAGGCCCGCCATCGCTTCTTCATAGTTCGAAGGTTCACCGTTGTCTAACAACATGATTTCCAGGACAGGGTTGCCGTACCACTCTGGTGTGGAACGTGTCCTTGTGGACCTACGAAGTTCAGTGGTAACTTGATCCGAAGCTTAATGATCATCATCATTAACTTCCTGCCCAGTCGGTGCAGGCACCACAGGAACATTTTCCCGCGC
Organism: Aegilops tauschii subsp. strangulata; assembly: GCF_002575655.3. NCBI lineage: Eukaryota > Viridiplantae > Streptophyta > Magnoliopsida > Poales > Poaceae > Aegilops > Aegilops tauschii. The sequence goes on from NC_053039.3 coordinate 519,116,084, forward strand.
TGCGCTACTTTCCGGCACGGAAGGGGTGACTATCACCTCATCAAGTTCCACTTTTCTCCCACTCAATTCTTTCGAGAGAAACTCCTTCTCCGGAAAGGACCCGTTCTTGGCAACAAAGATCTTGCCTTCGGATCTGAGGTAGAAGGTATACCCAATAGTTTCCTTAGGGTATCCTATGAAGACGCATTTTTCCGACTTGGGTTCGAGCTTTTCAGGTTGAAGTTTCTTGACATAAGCATCGCATCCCCAAACTTTTAGAAACGACAGCTTAGGTTTCTTCCCAAACCATAATTCATACGGTGTCGTCTCAACGGATTTCGACGGAGCCCTATTTAAAGTGAATGCGGCAGTCTCTAAAGCATAGGCCCAACATGAGAGCAATAAATCGGTAAGAGACATCATAGATCGCACCATATCCAATAGAGTGCGATTACGATGTTCGGACACACCGTTTCTCTGAGGTGTTCCAGGCGGCGTGAGTTGTGAAACTATTCCACATTTTCTTAAGTGCGCACCAAATTCGTGACTTAAATATTCTCCACCACGATCTGATCGTAAGAATTTTATTTTCCTGTCACGTTGATCCTCAACCTCACTCTGAAATTCCTTGAAATTTTCAAAGGTTTCAGACTTGTGTTTCATTAGGTAGACATACCCATATCTACTTAAATCCTCAGTGAGAGTGAGAACATAACGATATCCTCCGCGAGCCTCAACACTCATTGGACCGCACACATCGGTATGTATGATTTCCAATAAGTTGGTTGCTCGCTCCATTGTTCCGGAGAACGGAGTCTTGGTCATCTTACCCATGAGGCATGGTTCGCACGTGTCAAATGATTCGTAATCAAGAGACTCCAAAAGTCCATCTGCATGGAGCTTCTTCATGCGCTTGACACCAAGGTGACCAAGGCGGCAGTGCCACAAGTATGTGGGATTATCGTTATCAACTTTACATCTTTTGGTATTCACACTATGAATATGTGTAACATCACGTTCGAGATTCATCAAGAATAAACCATTAACCAGCGGGGCATGACCATAAAACATATCTCTCATATAAATAGAACAACCATTATTCTCGGATTTAAATGAGTAGCCATCTCGAATTAAACGAGATCCAGATACAATGCTCATGCTCAAAGCCGGTACTAAATAACAATTATTGTGGTTTAAAACTAATCCCGTAGGTAGATGCAGAGGTAGCGTGCCGACGGCGATCACATCGACCTTGGAACCATTCCCGACGCGCATCGTCACCTCGTCCTTCGCCAGTCTCCGTTTATTCCGTAGTTCCTGTTTTGAGTTACAAATATGAGCAACCGCACCGGTATCAAATACCCAGGAGCTACTACGAGTACTGGTAAGGTACACATCAATTACATGTATATCACATATACCTTTGGCGTTGCCGGCCTTCTTGTCCGCTAAGTATTTGGGGCAGTTCCGCTTCCAGTGACCACTTCCCTTGCAATAAAAGCACTCAGTTTCAGGCTTGGGTCCATTCTTTGACTTCTTCCCAGTAACTGGCTTACCGGGCGCGGCAACTCCCTTGCCGTCCTTCTTGAAGTTCTTCTTACCCTTGCCCTTCTTGAACTTAGTGGTTTTATTCACCATCAACACTTGATGTTCTTTTCTGATCTCCACCTCCACTGATTTCAGCATTGAACATACCTCGGGAATGGTCTTTTCCATCCCCTGCATATTGAAGTTCATCACAAAGCTCTTGTAGCTTGGTGGAAGCGACTGAAGGATTCTGTCAATGACCGCATCATCCGGGAGATTAACTCCCAGCTGAGACAAGCGGTTGTGCAACCCAGACATTCAGAGTATGTGCTCACTAACAGAACTGTTCTCCTCCATTTTACAGCTGAAGAACTTGTCGGAGACTTCATATCTCTCGACCCGGGCATGAGCTTGGAAAACCATTTTCAGCTCCTCGAACATCTCATATGCTCCATGTTTCTCAAAACACTTTTGGAGACCCGGTTCTAAGCTATAAAGCATGCCGCACTGAACGAGGGAGTAATCATCAGCACGCTGCTGCCAAGCGTTCATAACGTCTTGGTTCTCTGGGATTGGTGCTTCACCTAGCGGTGCTTCTAGGACATAATCTTTCTTGGCTGCTATGAGGATGATCCTCAGGTTCCGGACCCAGTCCGTATAGTTGCTGCCATCATCTTTCAGCTTGGTTTTCTCTAGGAACGCGTTGAAATTGAGGACAACGTGGGCCATTTGATCTACAAGACATAGTGTAAAGATTTTAGACTAAGTTCATGATAATTAAGTTCATCTAATCAAATTACTCAATGAACTCCCACTTAGATAGACATCCCTCTAGTCATCTAAGTGAAACATGATCCGAGTTAACTAGGCCGTGTCCGATCATCACGTGAGACGGACTAGTCAAGATCGGTGAACATCTCCATGTTGATCGTATCTTCTACACGACTCATGCTCGACCTTTCGGTCCTCCGTGTTCCGAGGCCATGTCTGTACATGCTAGGCTCGTCAAGTCAACCTAAGTGTATTGCGTGTGTTCCGAGGCCATGTCTGTACATGCTAGGCTCGTCAACACCCGTTGTATTCGAACGTTAGAATCTATCACACCCGATCATCACGTGGTGCTTCGAAACAACGAACCTTCGCAACGGTGCACAGTTAGGGGGAACACTTTTCTTGAAATTATCATAAGGGATCATCTTACTTACTACCGTCGTTCTAAGCAAATAAGATGCAAAACATGATAAACATCACATGCAATCAAATAGTGACATGATATGGCCAATATCATTATGCTCCTCTGATCTCCATCTTCGGGGCACCATGATCATCTTCGTCACCGGCATGACACCATGATCTCCATCATCATGATCTCCATCATTGTGTCTTCATGAAGTCGTCACGCCAACGATTACTTCTACTTCTATGGCTAACGTGTTTAGCAACAAAGTAAAGTAATTTACATGGCGTTATTCAATGACACGCAGGTCATACAAAATAATAAAGACAACTCCTATGGCTCCTGCCGGTTGTCATACTCATCGACATGCAAGTCGTGATTCCTATTACAAGAATATGATCAATCTCATACATCACATATATCATTCATCACATCTTTTGGCCATATCACATCACATAGCACTTGCGGCAAAAACAAGTTAGACGTCCTCTAATTGTTGTTGCAAGTTTTTACGTGGCTTGTATAGGTTTCTAGCAAGAACGTTTCTTACCTACGTAAAACCACAACGCGATTTGCCAATTTCTATTTACCCTTCATAAGGACCCTTTTCATCGAATCCGTTCCGACTAAAGTAGGAGAGACAGACACCCGCTAGCCACCTTATGCAACTAGTGCATGTCAGTCGGTGGAACCAGTCTCACGTAAGCGTACATGTAAGGTCGGTCCGGGCCGCTTCATCCCACAATACCGCCGAAACAAGATAAGACTAGTATGGCAAGAAGAATTGGCAACATCTACGCCCACAACTGCTTTGTGTTCTACTCGTGCATAGTAACTACGCATAGGCCTGGCTCATGATGCCACTGTTGGGAATCGTAGCATAATTTTAAAATTTTCCTACGCTCACCAAGATCCATCTATGGAGTATACTAGCAACGAGGGGAAAGGAGTGCATCTACATACCCTTGTAGATCGCGAGCGGAAGCGTTCCCATGAACGTGGATGACAGAGTCGTACTCGCCGTGATTCAAATCACCGATGACCGAGTGCCGAACGGACGGCACCTCCGCGTTCAACACACGTATGGTGCAGCGACTTCTCCTCCTTCTTGATCCAGCAAAGGGAAGGAGAGGTTGATGGAGATCCAGCATCACGACGGCGTGGTGGTGGATGTAGCGGGTCTCGGCAGGGCTTCGCCGAGCTTCTGCGAGAGGGAGAGGTGTAGCAGGGGAGGAGGAAGGCGCCCAAGGCTGTCATACTACTGCCCTCCCTCCCCCCTTTATATAGGCCCCCTGGGAGGGGGGCCGCCGGCCAGAACCCATCTTGAGGGGGGGGGGCGGCGGCCAAGGGGGGGAAGGGGTGGCTTCCCCCACACGCCAAAGGGGGGCGCCCCCTACCCCTAGGGTTTCCAACCCTAGGCGCAGGGGGAGGCCCAAGGGGGGCGCCCCAGCCCACTAAGGGCTGGTTCCCTTCCCACTTCAGCCCATGGGGCCCTCCGGGATAGGTGGCCCTACCCGGTGGACCCCGGGGACCCTTCCGGTGGTCCCGGTACAATACCGATAACCCCCGAAACTTTCCCGGTCGCCGAAACTAGACTTCCTATATATAATTCTTCACCTCCGGACCATTCCGGAACTCCTCGTGACGTCCAGGATCTCATTCGGGACTCCGAACAACTTTCGGGTTTCCGCATACTCATATCTCTACAACCCTAGCGTCACCGAACCTTAAGTGTGTAGACCCTACGGGTTCGGGAGACATGCAGACATGACCGAGACGCCTCTCCGGTCAATAACCAACAGCGTATCTGGATACCCATGTTGGCTCCCACATGTTCCACGATGATCTCATCAGATGAACCACGATGTCGAGGATTCAACCAATCCCGTATACAATTCCCTTTGTCAATCCATATGTTACTTGCCCGAGATTCGATCGTCGGTATCCCAATACCTTGTTCAATCTCGTTACCGGCAAGTCTCTTTACTCGTAACGCAATGCATGATCCTGTGACTAACGCCTTAGTCACATTGAGCTCATTATGATGATGCATTACCGAGTGGGCCCAGAGATACCTCTCCGTCACACGGACTGCAAATCCCAGTCTCGATCCGTGCCAACCCAACAGACACTTTCGGAGATACCCGTAGTGCACCTTTATGGTCACCCAGTTACGTTGTGACGTTTGGCACACCCAAAGCACTCCTGCGGTGTCCGGGAGTTGCACGATCTCATGGTCTAAGGAAAAGATATTTGACATTGGAAAAGCTCTAGCAAACGAAACTACACGATCTTTTATGCGATGCTTAGGATTGGGTCTTGTCCATCACATCATTCTCCTAATGATGTGATCCCGTTATCAACGACATCCAATGTCCATAGTCAGGAAACCATGACTATCTGTTGATCAACGAGCTAGTCAACTAGAGGCTTACTAGGGACACGTTGTGGTCTATGTATTCACACATGTATTACGATTTCCGGATAACACAATTATAGCATGAACAATAGACAATTATCATGAACAAAGAAATATAATAATAACCATTTATTATTGCCTCTAGGGCATATTTCCAACATTGAGGGTGCAGTTGGAGGAAATGAAGTACATCGCGGTAGAATTTTGAGACGGGTGGGCTAAACCCCCGACCCAAGTGATCAGTAAAAACAATTACTTCTCCATCTTTTGGTTGAGGAAGGACTTCGTCACCAGGAGCCCTCCAGTGGATATCCTCTTTCTTGGCTAAAGCACCAGTGGTGACAAAGTTGTTCAAATCCTCTTCGGTAATCCGGGATTTGACCCAATTACAAGACGTGTATGTCTTAGCCATTTTATCAATGATCTGAAAGAAATGTTATGTGGGGTCAATATTACATGGTTAAGCCGGCTTATGGTTAACAGGGAAACAGTGAAAAAGCATGCATAGGCATTAAGCCGGAGATTGGAATTACAAAGTTACAGTAAACTATTGACGGCTTAAGAGGGGACTAATGGTACCTGGCGGGTTACTAATTTTTTAGTTAAGCCGTTCATACCGATGTTGAAAGAACAGATCTATGGATGAAAAAATGGCTAAGTGTTGAGAAAAACAGTTTTCACAGATTGATGCTATAATTTCAGATCTGGCGCACTTCAGTTAATGCAAAAATATTCAGACCTAAAAGTATCAGTGCTCGAGCAGTTCACGGGTACAGATCAATTTTCTAAATACGGAGGAGATATTCTAAATAGTAAAAGGGCTTGCTGAGATTTCCGCGGTACAGGAGGAATATCAAGTTCGAATCAAAAATCCTACAGCCAAGAACAAGGACGAGCTTCAGTGAACTCCACTGAAATCCTAACGGATCTAGGAGGAGAGGAAGAAGGAGAACTAACCAGGGCTGTTGAGCAGTGGAGGTGCACGGACGAGATCTGATCCGAACAGGTTGATGCAGCGGCCGTTGTCGGAGCAGAGGCGAGGGTCGACGGTAGCGGCAGAGCTCGAGCGCTAGGGTGTCGCAAGGTGGAAGACAAGACGAAGAGGCACGGTGGGGGGGAAGTGAAAGAGACCTCCGGCCCTATTTATAAGGCGAATGGATAAGTGGCATGTGCGGGGATCGAGGAGATCCAAAATGGATATGTGACAGTGCAGATGCCTCGATTTTTGGAGGTTCATTAAAAATGAGGAGATACATTAACGATTTTGGATTTGTATAAAATTAACGACAGGTGACGTCACAGCGGGTTATCATGATCTCAGAAGATGACGTCACAACGAGTTACAAGGTTTCATGAGAGTAATGAGAAGGAATTTTTCTAAGTGTTGAAGATTGACAAGAACAAGTTCAAATCAACCTGGGGCCTAATGTTGGGGATATAGCTATTGAGTTAACCTGCCCAGGAGGGGCCGGGTTAAGCCCAGGGCAGTTTATCAAGGCAAAGCCATGGGCTGCAGAAGATGGCGGTTCATTAAGTAGACTCGTTAAGGGCCCGAAGCCCGAAGGTGACTTAAGGCCCAACAAGTATAAACTGCCATATGAGTGTAACTTGTATTATAAGGCATGTATGTTTAGTCACCAATCCGGACACATTGTTTATGAGCCGGCTTGGACTATGTAAGCCACCGGGCGTCAACCTGTGTATATAAAGGGACGACCCGACGGCGAGTTAGGGTCAAGAGACAAGAGATCGAAAGCTAGGTCAAGCGTATTCGCTCCCTAGTAATCGAGACATAAGCAATACCACCTCAAACTGGATTAGGCCTTTACCTTCACCGCAAGGGGCGAACTAGTATAAACTCCCTGTGTCCTTTGTCCCGCTTAACCCCTTTAAGCTAATCTCGTTACGATGGCTCCACAACTAAGTCCTCACACTAGGACATCTGTCGTGACAACCCCACAACAGGGTGGCTAATATATTTCCATGCTAGATGTGTTATTCTCAAGATGGGTGTTGATTCACTTGTCATTGCACGAGAGTATGGCAAAGGTATTAGGGATGCCCAGTCCCGAAATAAAAAATGAATTTATGATACGTCTCCAACGTATCTATAATTTATGAAGTATTCATGCTGTTATTTTATCATTCTTGGGTGTTTCACAATAATTTTATAGCAACTTTATATCATTTTTTGGGACTAACCTATTGACCCAGTGCCAAGTGCTAGTTGCTGTTTTTTGCTTTTTTTACATCGCAGGAAATCAATATCAAACGGAGTCCAAATGCAACGAAACTTCACCGAGATATTTATTGGACCAGAAGGAACCCAATGGGCCTGAGCTGCACCTAGGGGGTGCCCCGAGGGGGGCACAACCCACCAGGGCGCGCCAGGGCTCCCTGGCGCGCCCAGGTGGGTTGTGCCCACCTCGGTGGCCTCCCGCACCCCCACTTTGCACTATAAATTCCCAAATATTGCGAAACCCTTGGGGGTTAACCTAGATCAGTTGTTCCGCCGCTGCAAGGTCTCTGTATCCGTGAAAACCAATCTAGACCCCATTCTGACATCGTACCGGAGGGGGGAATCATCTCCGGTGGCCATCTTCATCATCCCGGTGGTCACCACGATGAGGAGGGAGTAGTCCACCCTCGGGGCTGAGGGTTTGTACCAGTAGCTATGTGTTTGATCTCTCTCTCTCTCTCTCGTGATCTATATCATGGGCTTTGTTAATATAGTCGGATCATATGATGTTTCTCCCCTCTATACTCTTGTTATGATGAATTGAATCTTTACCCTTCAAAGTTTTGTCTTGTCGGATTGAATATTCAGAGATGAGAACACATGATATATGTCTTGCAATATGAATACTTGAGGTGACAATGAGGTATCCTATTGATTCACTTGATATGTGTCATGGCATTCAACTCGCGGATTCCCGCGGTGATATTGGGGTAATCTATGCATAGGGGTTGATGCACGTTTTTCTCCGACGGAAACTTTGGGGTCTCTTTATAGTTCTTTGTGTGTATTGAGTATTATGAATATAATTTGCTTTGGTGTTATTCTAGTACGAACTCTAGGATAGATCGAACGGAAAAAATAGCTTTGTATTATTTTAGTACGAACTCTTGAATAGATCGAACGGAAAGAATAACTTTGAGTTGGTTTCGTGCCCTACAAACAATTCCTATCTTTTGTTCTCCGCTAATAGGAACTCGGGAGTGATTCTTTATTGCACTTTGAGGGATAATCATATGATCCAACTATGTTAGCATTGTTGAGAGATTGCACTAGTAAAAGTACGGACCCTAAGCCTCATTTTTAAGCATTGCAACACCGTTTTCGTGTCCGTTTACTATTTGCTACCTTCCTGTTTTTATTTATTCAGATTATAAAAGTATATTTCTACCATCAATATTACACTTTTATCACCATCTCTTCACCGAACTAGTGCACCTATACAATTTGCCATTGTATTGGGTGTGTTGGGGACACAAGAGTTTATTGTATTTGGTTGCAGGGTTGTTCGAGAGAGACCATCTTCATCCTACACGTCCCACAGATTAATAAACCTTAGGTCATCCACTTGAGGGAAAATTGCTACTGTACTACAAAACTCTGCGCTTGGAGGCCCAACATGAGTCTACAAGAAAAAAGTTGCATAGTAGACATCAAGCTCTTTTCTGGCGCCATTGCTGGGGAGGTTAGGAAAGTGGCACTCACATCCCGTCAACGAAGCTCTTTTCTGGCGTTATTGCCGGGGAAGTGAGTGCTTGAAGGTATATCTTTAGATCTTGCAATCGAATCTTTTAGTTTCTTGTTTTATCACTAGTTTGGTTCATAAAAGAAAACTACAAAAAAATGGAATTGAGGTTGCATCATATTATTGATCATCTTTGTAATATCTTTCTTGAAAATGATGGATCGGAAAATTGTGCTCAATTGTTAGAAGAAGTCAACAAAATGTTTGGCACAAAATATTTGAATGATGAGCATGATTGCAATGTTGTTAGTATGAATTCTTTGAATATCCAAAATGCTAATGAGGATTGCACAAGTCATGATAAAAATGTTTCTTATAAGCATGTCACTTTTTGTGGAGTGAATTGGGAGTGCCTTTGCACACCAAAAAGGGAAGATAGATTTTGTAAGAAGCATAAATATTTAGAAACGAAAAAGTTGCAAGAAAGGCTAGATGATTGTGCCGAAATATTTAATTGTAAAAGGCAAGATAATGTACTAAATAACACGAGCATGGTTTTCCAGACCATTCTTGTGCACCTTTTCATGCACCGATTGTTCGAATTTGAATTATCTCCATTAATGCCTAGAAAATGCACATAATCCCCTAAATATGGTAAATGAGCCTGGGAAAATCTCAAATTTGAACACGTTGCATTTGGGTGGCATGTTGATCATTGGAAAAAAACTGAATGACAAACTAGGACGAAAATTTGGATTCCCTTCCCATCTTGGGGATTTCCCACTGGAAAGCATGGAACTTCCTCGGTGATGGTTCGATTTATGAAGGGCGTGCATGACGACATAAGCCAAACCTTCTCAAATTTTTATCAGGGCATGGTGAGGTCATACCATGGCACCATGCCAGGCGTCATGTTTTTTAAGCATTTATTTCATTTTTTCTATAGTTGAAAACCCAACAAACAAACATTTGTGGTTGACTATTGCCACACATTTCATCGAAATATCTGTCATTATTCCTTGTAAAAAGGCATGAGAATTTACCAAATGGCACGAGCATGGTTTTCCAGGCCGTTCTTGTGGACCCTTTCATGCAACGATTGTTTGAACTTGAATTATGTGCATTAATGACTAGGAAATGCACACAATCCCCTAAATATGGCAAATGAACCCGGAAAAATGTCAAATTTGAACATGTTGCATTTGAGGCGGTATGTTGATCGTTGGAAAAAAACTGAATGACAAACTAGGACGGAAATTTGGATTCCCCTTCAATCTTGGGGATTTCCCTCTCGAAAGCATGGAACTTCCTCGCTGATGGTTCGATTTATGAAGGGCGTGCATGACGACATAAGCCAAACCTTCTCAATTTTTACCAGGGCATGGTGAGGTCATACCATGGCACCATGCCAGGCGTCATGTGTTTTATTACTTATTTCATTTTTTCTATAGTTGAAAACCCAACAGACAAACATTTGTGGTTGACTATTACCACACATTTCATCAAAATATCTGTCCATTATTCCTTCTAAAAGGCATGAGAATTTACTAAATGGCACGAGCATGGTTTTCCAGGCCGTTCTTGTGGACCCTTTCATGCAAAGATTGTTTGAACTTGAATTATGTGCATTAATGCCTAGGAAATGCACATAATCCCCTAAATATGGCAAATGAACCCAGAAAAGTGCCAAATTTGAACACGGTGATTTGCAGGTTGTATGTTCATCATAGAAAAAAAAACTCGTGGAGAAAGGACAAAGGAAATTTGGACCCCCCTTCAATCTTGATGATTTCCCCCTCGAAACCATGAAACTTCCTCGGTGATGGTTTGTTTTTTGAAAGGCCTACATGACGACATTTTTACCAGGGCACGGTGAGGTCATACCATGGCACCGCACCAGGCATCATGTTTTCCAAGCATGTATTTCATTTTTGTATAGTTGTTAACCCAGTAAACGACGCGTTTATGGTTGACTATTGCCACACATTTCCTTGAAATATCTGCCCATTCCTTGTAAAAGGCATGAGAATGTACTAAATAGCACGAGCATGGTTTTCCAAACCGTTCTTGTGCACCTTTTCATGCACCGATTGTTCAAATTTGAATTTTGTGCATAATTAATGCCTGGAAAATGCACATAATCCCCTAAATATGGTAAATAAGTTCAGAAAAATGTCAAATTTGAACACGTTGCATTTGAGGCGGTATGTTGATCGTTGGAAAAAATCTCAATGACAAACTAGCACAGAAATTTGGATTCCCCTTCAACCTTGGTGATTTCCCTCTCGAAAGCATTGAACCCTCGGTGATTGTTTGATTTATGAAGGGCGTGCATGACGACATAAATCAAACCTTCTCGGCTTTTAACTAGGGCACGGTGAGGCCATACCATGGCACCGTGCCAGCCGTCATGTTTTTCAAGCACATATTTCATTGTTCTATAGTTGATAACCCAGTAAATGACGCGTTTGTGGTTGACTATGTTGGAAATATGCCCTAGAGGCAATAATAAAATGGTTATTATTATATTTCCTTGTCCATGATAATTTTCTATTATTCATGCTATAATTGTGTTATCCGGAAATCGTAATACATGTGTGAATACATAGACCACAACATGTCCCTAGTGATCCTCTAGTTGACTAGCTCGTTGATCAACAGATAGTCATGGTTTCCTGACTATGGACATTGGATGTCATTGATAACGGGATCACATCATTAGGAGAATGATGTGATGGACAAGACCCAATCCTAAGCATAGCACAAGATCGTGTAGTTCGTTTGCAAGAGCTTTTCCAAATGTCAAGTATCATTTCCTTAGACCATGAGATTGTGCAACTCCCGGATACCATATGAGTTATTTGGGTGTGCCAAACGTCACAACGTAACTGGGTGGCTATAAAGGTGCACTACGGGTATCTCCGAAAGTGTCTGTTGGGTTGGCACGAATCGAGACTGGGATTTGTCACTCCGTATGACGGAGAGGTATCTCTGGGCCCACTCGGTAATGCATCATCATAATGAGCTCAATGTGACCAAGTGTTTGGTCACGGGATCATGCATTACGGTACGAGTAAAGTGACTTGCCGTTAACGAGATTGAACAAGGTATTGGGATACCGACGATCGAATCTCGGGCAAGTAACGTACCGATTGACAAAGGGAATTGTATAGGGGATTGATTGAATCCTCGACATCGTGGTTCATCCGATGAGATCATCGTGGAACATGTGGGAGCCAACATGGGTATCCAGATCCCGCAGTTGGTTATTGACCGGAGAGTCGTCTCGGTCATGTCTGCATGTCTCCCGAACCCGTAGGGTCTACACACTTAAGGTTCGGTGACGCTAGAGTTGTAGAGATATTAGTATGCGGTTAACCGAAAGTTGTTCGGAGTCCCGGATGAGATCCCGGACGTCACGAGGAGTTCCGGAATGGTCCGGAGGTAAAGATTTATATATGGGAAGTCCTATTTTGGCCACCGGAAAATGTTCGGGATTTTTCGGTATTGTACCGGGAAGGTTCTAGAAGGTTCCGAAGTGGGGCCCACCTGCATGGGGGGACCCACATGAACGTGGGTAGTGGGGGCAAGGCCCCACACCCCTGGTCAAGGCGCACCAAGATCCCACCTTAGAAGGAATAAGATCATATCCCGAAGGGATAAGATCAAGATCCCTAAAAAAGGGGGATAACAATCGGTGGGGAAGGGAAATGATGGGATTTCTTTCCCCCACCTTTGCCAACGCCCCAATGGACTTGGAGGGCAAGAAACCAGCCCCCTCCACCCCTATATATAGTGGGGAGGCGCATGGGAGCACCACCCCAAGCCCTGGCGCCTCCCTCCCTCCCGTGACACCTCTTCCTCCCCGCTTTCGCTTGGCGAAGCCCTGCCGGGATCCCGCTACATCCAACACCACGCCATCGTGCTGCTGGATCTCCATCAACTTCTCCTCCCCCCTTGCTGGATCAAGAAGGAGGAGACGTCCCCGCTCCGTACGTGTGTTGAACGCGCAGGTGCCGTCCGTTCGGCGCTAGGATCAACGGTGATTTGGATAACGACGAGTACGACTCCATCAACCCCGTTCTCTTGAACGCTTCCGCGCGCGATCTACAAGGGTATGTAGAAGCACTCTCCTCTCTCTCGTTGCTAGATGACTCCATAGATTGATCTTGGTGATACGGAGAAAATTTTAAATTTCGGCTACGATCCCCAACAGTGGTATCAGAGCTAGGTCTATGCGTAGTTTCTATGCACGAGTAGAACACAAACTTGTTGTGGGCGTAGATGTTGTCAATTTTCTTGCCACTATTAGTCTTATCTTGTTTTGGCGGCATCGTGGGATGAAGCGGCCCGGACCGACCTTACACGTACGCTTACGTGAGACAGGTTCCACCGACTGACATGCACTAGTTGCATAAGGTGGCTAGCGGGTGTCTGTCTCTCCCACTTTAGTCGAATCGGATTCGATGAAAAGGGTCCTTATGAAGGGTAAATAGAAGTTGGCATATCACGTTGTGGTTTTACGTAGGTAAGAAACGTTCTTGCTAGAAACCTATAGAAGCCACGTAAAAACATGCAACAACAATTAGAGGACGTCTAACTTGTTTTTGCAGCATATGCCTTGTGATGTGATATGGCCAAAAGGATGTGATAAATGAAATATATGTGATGTATGAGATTGATCATGTTCTTGTAATAGGAATCACGACTTGCATGTCGATGAGTATGACAACCGGCAGGAACCATAGGAGTTGTCTTTATTTTTTGTATGACCTGCGTGTCATTGAATAACGCCATGTAAATTACTTTACTTTATTGCTAAACACGTTAGCCATAGAAGTAGAAGTAATCGTCGGCGTGACAACTTCATGAAGACACGATGATGGAGATCATGATGATGGAGATCATGGTGTCATGCCGGTGATGAAGATGATCATGGCGCCCCGAAGATGGAGATCAAAGGAGCAATATGATACTGGCCATATCATGTCACTATTTGATTGCATGTGATGTTTATCATGTTTTACATCTTATTTGCTTAGAACGACGGTAGCTTACATAAGATGATGCCTCGCAATAATTTCAAGAAAGTGTTCCCCCTAACTGTGCACCGTTGCGAAGGTTCGTTGTTTCGAAGCACCACGTGATGATCGGGTGTGATAGATTCTAACGTTCGAATACAGCGGGTGTAAGCCAGATTTACACACGTAATACACTTAGGTTGACTTCACGAGCCTAGCATGTACCGACATGGCCTCGGAACACGGAAGACCGAAAGGTCGAGCATGAGTCGTATAGAATGTATGATCAACATGAAGATGTTCACCGATGTTGACTAGTCCGTCTCACGTGATGACCGGACACGGCCTAGTTGACTCGGATCATGTTTCACTTAGATGACTAGAGGGATGTCTATCTGAGTGGGAGTTCATTGAATAATTTGATTAGATGAACTTAATTATCATGAACTTAGTCTAAAATCTTTACAATATGTCTTGTAGATCAAATGGCCCACGCTAATGTTGCCCTCAACTTCAACGCGTTCCTAGAGAAAAGCAAGCTGAAAGATGATAGCAGCAACTATACGGACTGGGTCCGGAACCTGAGGATCATCCTCATAGCCGCCAAGAAATATTATGCCCTAGAAGCACCGCTAGGTGACGCACCCATCCCAGAGAACCAAGACGTTATGAACGCTTGGCAGCAGCGTGCTGATGATTACTCCCTCGTGCAGTGCGGCATGCTTCATAGCTTAGAACCGGGGCTCCAAAAGCGTTTTGAGCAACACGGAGCATATGAGATGTTCGAAGAGCTGAAAATGGTTTTCCAAGCTCATGCCCGGGTCAAGAGATATGAAGTCTCCGACAAGTTCTTCAGTTGTAAGATGGAGGAAAATAGTTCTGTCAGTGAGCACATACTCAAAATGTCTGGGTTACACAACCGCTTGACTCAGCTGGGAGTTAATCTCCCGGATGACGCGGTCATTGACAGAATCCTTCAGTCACTTCCACCGAGCTACAAGAGCTTTGTGATGAACTTCAATATGCAGGGGATGGAAAAGACCATTCCTGAGGTATATTCAATGCTGAAATGAGCGGAGGTGGAGATCAAAAAGGAACATCAAGTGTTGATGGTGAATAAAACCACTAAGTTCAAGAAAGGCAAGGGTAAGAAGAACTTCAAGAAGGACGGCAAGGGAGTTGCCGTGCCCGGTAAGCCAGTTGCCGGGAAGAAGCCAAAGAATGGACCCAAGCCTGAGACTGAGTGCTTTTATTGCAAGGGAAGTGGTCACTGGAAGCGGAACTGCCCCAAGTACTTAGCGGACAAGAAGGCCGGCAACACCAAAGGTATATGTGATATACATGTTATTGATGTGTACCTTACCAGCACTCGTAGTAGCTCCTGGGTATTTGATACCGGTGCGGTTGCTCATATTTGTAACTCAAAGCAGGAGCTGCGGAATAAACGGAGACTGGCAAAGGATGAGGTGACGATGCGCGTCGGGAATGGTTCCAAGGTCGATGTGATCGCCGTCGGCACGCTACCTCTACATTTACCTACGGGATTAGTTTTAAACCACAATAATTGTTATTTAGTGCCAGGTTTGAGCATGAACATTGTATCAGGATCTCGTTTAATTCGAGATGGCTACTGATTTAAATCCGAGAATAATGGTTGTTCTATTTATATGAGAGATATGTTTCATGGTCATGCCCCGCTGGTTAATGGTTTATTCTTAATGAATCTCGAACGTAGTGTTACACATATTCATAGTGTGAATACCAAAAGATGTAAGGTTGATAATGATAGTCCCACATACTTGTGGCACTGCCGTCTTGGTCACATTGGTGTCAAACGCATGAAGAAGCTCCATGCAGATGGACTTTTGGAGTCTCTTGATTACGAATCATTTGACACGTGCGAACCATGCCTCATGGGTAAGATGACCAAGACTCCGTTCTCCGGAACAATGAAGCGAGCAACCAACTTATTGGAAATCATACATACTGATGTGTGCGGTCCAATGAGTGTTGAGGCTCGCGGTGGCTATCGTTATGTTCTCACTCTCATTGATGACTTGAGTAGATATGGGTATGTCTACCTAATGAAACACAAGTCTGAGACCTTTGAAAAGTTCAAGGAATTTCAGAGTGAGGTTGAGAATCAACATGACAGAAAAATAAAGTTCTTACGATCAGATCGTGGAGGGGAATATTTGAGTCACGAATTTGGCACACACTTAAGGAAATGTGGAATAGTTTCACAACTCACGCCGCCTGAAACACCTCAGCGAAATGGTGTGTCCGAACGTCGTAATCGCACTCTATTGGATATGGTGCGATCTATGATGTCTCTTACCGATCTACCGCTCTCATTTTGGGGCTATGCTTTAGAGACTGCCGCATTCACTTTAAATAGGGCTCCGTCGAAATCCGTTGAGACGACACCGTATGAATTATGGTTTGGGAAGAAACCTAAGCTGTCGTTTCTAAAAGTTTGGGGATGCGATGCTTAGGTCAAGAAACTTCAACCTGAAAAGCTCGAACCCAAGTCGGAAAAATGCTTCTTCATAGGATACCCTAAGGAAACCATTGGGTATACCTTCTACCTCAGATCCGAAGGCAAGATCTTTGTTCCCAAGAACGGATCCTTTCTGGAGAAAGAGTTTCTCTTGAAAGAAGTAAGTGGGAGGAAAGTGGAACTTGATGAAGTACTACCTCTTGAACCGGAAAGTAGCGCAGCTCAGGAAGATGTTCCTATGGTTCCTGCACCGACTAGAGAGGAAGTTAATGATGATGATGATCAAGGTACTTCGGATCAAGCTCCTACTGAACTTCGTAGGTCCACAAGGACACGTTCCGCGCCAGAGTGGTACGGCAACCCTATCTTGGAAATCATGTTGTTAGCCAACGGTGAACCTTCGAACTATGAAGAAGCAATGGCGGGCCCAGATTCCAACAAATGGCTTGAAGCCATGCAATCCGAGATAGGATCCATGTATGAAAACAAAGTGTGGACTTTGATAGACTTGCCCGATGATCGGCGAGCGATAGAAAACAAATGGATCTTTAAGAAGAAGACGGACGCGGATGGTAATGTTACCATCTATAAAGCTCGACTTGTCGCTAAGGGTTATCGACAAGTTCAAGGGGTTGACTACGATGAGACTTTCTCACCCGTAGCGAAGCTGAAGTCCGTCCGAATCATGTTAGCAATTGCTGCATACTATGATTATGAGATATGGCAAATGGACGTCAAAACAGCATTCCTTAACGGCTTTCTTAAGGAAGAATTGTATATGATGCAGCCGGAATGTTTTATCGATCCTAAGAATTCTAACAAGGTATGCAAGCTCCAGCGCTCCATCTATGGGCTGGTGCAAACATCTCGGAGTTGGAACATTCGATTTGATGAGATGATCAAAGCATTTGGGTTTACACAGACTTATGGAGAAGCCTGTGTTTACAAGAAAGTGAGTGGGAGCTCTGTAGCATTTCTCATATTATATGTGGATGACATACTGTTGATGGGAAATGATATAGAATTCTTGGGAAGCATAAAGGCCTACTTGAACAAGTGTTTTTCAATGAAGGACCTTGGAGAAGCTGCTTATATATTAGGCATCAAGATCTATAGAGATAGATCAAGACGCCTCATTGGTCTTTCACAAAGTACGTACCTTGACAAGATATTGAAGAAGTTCAATATGGATCAGTCCAAGAAGGGGTTCTTGCCTGTATTGCAAGGTGTGCAATTGAGCACGGCTCAATGCCCAACCACGGCAGAAGATAGAGAAAAGATGAGTGTCGTCCCCTATGCCTCGGCCATAGGGTCTATTACGTATGCCATGTTGTGTACCAGACCTGATGTAAACCTTGCCGTAAGTTTGGTAGGAAGGTACCAAAGTAATCCCGGCATGGAACACTAGACAGCGGTCAAGAATATCCTAAAGTACCTAAAGAGGACTAAGGATATGTTTCTCGTTTATGGAGGTGACGAAGAGCTCGTCGTAAAGGGTTACATCGATGCTAGTTTCGACACAGATCTGGATGACTCTAAGTCACAAACCGGATACGTGTATATTTTGAATGGTGGGGCAGTAAGCTGGTGCAGTTGCAAGCAAAGCGTTGTGGCGGGATCTGCATGTGAAGCGGAATACATGGCGGCCTCAGAGGCAGCACAAGAAGCAATCTGGCTGAAGGAGTTCATTACCGACCTAGGAGTTATTCCCAATGCGTCAGGCCCGATGACTCTCTTCTGTGACAACACTGGAGCTATTGCCCTTGCCAAGGAGCCCAGGTTTCACAAGAAGACCAGGCATATCAAGCGTCGCTTCAACTCCATTCGTGAAAATGTTCAAAATGGAGACATAGATATTTGTAAAGTACATACGGACCTGAATGTAGCAGATCCGTTGACTAAACCTCTCCCTAGAGCAAAACATGATCAACACCAGAACTCTATGGGTGTTCAATTCATCACAATGTAACTAGATTATTGACTCTAGTGCAAGTGGGAGACTGTTGGAAATATGCCCTAGAGGCAATAATAAAATGGTTATTATTATATTTCCTTGTTCATGATAATTGTCTATTGTTCATGCTATAATTGTGTTATCCGGAAATCGTAATACATGTGTGAATACATAGACCACAACATGTCCCTAGTGAGCCTCTAGTTGACTAGCTCGTTGATCAACAGATAGTCATGGTTTCCTGACTATGGACATTGGATGTCATTGATAACGGGATCACATCATTAGGAGAATGATGTGATGGACAAGACCCAATCCTAAGCATAGCACAAGATCGTGTAGTTCGTTTGCTAGAGCTTTTCCAAATGTCAAGTATCATTTCCTTAGACCATGAGATTGTGCAACTCCCGGATACCATAGGAGTGCTTTGGGTGTGCCAAACGTCACAACGTAACTGGGTGGCTATAAAGGTGCACTACGGGTATCTCCGAAAGTGTCTGTTGGGTTGGCACGAATCGAGACTGGGATTTGTCACTCCGTATGACGGAGAGGTATCTCTGGGCCCACTCGGTAATGCATCATCATAATGAGCTCAATGTGACCAAGTGTTTGGTCATGGGATCCTGCATTACGGTACGAGTAAAGTGACTTGCCGGTAACGAGATTGAACAAGGTATTGGGATACCGACGATCGAATCTCGGGCAAGTAATGTACCGATTAACAAAGGGAATTTTATACGGGATTGATTGAATCCTCGACATCGTGGTTCATCCGATGAGATCATCGTGGAACATGTGGGAGCCAACATGGGTATCCAGATCCCGCTGTTGGTTATTGACCGGAGAGTCGTCTCGGTCATGTCTGCATGTCTCCCGAACCCGTAGGGTCTACACACTTAAGGTTCGGTGACGCTAGAGTTGTAGAGATATTAGTATGCGGTTAACCTAAAGTTGTTCGGAGTCCCGGATGAGATCCTGGACGTCACGAGGAGTTCCGGAATGGTCCGGAGGTAAAGATTTATATATGGGAAGTCCTATTTTGGCCACCGGAAAATGTTCGGGATTTTTCGGTATTGTACCGGGAAGGTTCTAGAAGGTTCCGAAGTGGGGCCCACCTGCATGGGGGGACCCACATGAACGTGGGTAGTGGGGGCAAGGCCCCACACCCCTGGTCAAGGCGCACCAAGATCCCACCTTAGAAGGAATAAGATCATATCCCGAAGCCCTGGCGCCTCCACCCCTATATATAGTGGGGAGGCGCATGGGAGCACCACCCCAAGCCCTGGCGCATGGGAGCACCACCCCAAGCCCTGGCGCCTCCCTCCCTCCCGTGACACCTCTTCCTCCCCGCTTGCGCTTGGCGAAGCCCTGCCGGGATCCCGCTACTTCCACCACCACGCCGTCGTGCTGCTGGATCTCCATCAACTTCTCCTCCCCCCTTGCTGGATCAAGAAGGAGGAGACGTCCCTGCTCCGTACGTGTGTTGAACGCGGAGGTGCCGTCTGTTTGGCGCTAGGATTATCGGTGATTTGGATCACGACGAGTACGACTCCATCAACCCCGTTCTCTTGAACGCTTCCGCGCGCGATCTACAAGGGTATGTAGATGCACTCCCCTCTCTCTCGTTGCTAGATGACTCCATAGATTGATCTAGGTGATACGTAGAAAATTTTAAATTTCTGCTACGATCCCCAACAGACTATTGCCACACATTCCATTGAAATCTCTGCCCATTCCTTGTAAAAGGCTTGAGAAAATACTAAACACCACGAGTATGGTTCTTCCAGACCGTTGTTGTGCACCCTTTCATGCACCAATTGTTTGAATTTGAGTTACGTGCATTAATGCCTATAAAATGCACATAATCCCCTAAATTGTGTAAATGAACCCGGAAAAGTGTCAAATTTGAACACGGTGATTAGCAGGGTTTATGCTCATTGTAGAAAAAAACTCATGGATGAAGGACAAAGGAAATTTGGATTCCCATTCAATCTCGGTGATTTACTATCGCACACGATTCATCTTCGTCGCCTCTACGAACTGTGTGTGTTCACTCACACATGCAAAAGGAAAAAGAAAACCCTCGCCCAATTCGTCCCCACTCACTCGCCATGGACTCCTCCGCAACTCTGCACCCTAAGCTCAACGGCTGTTGGCGGCGGGCGTAGGTCGCGCTCCAAATGGCACCGGATTTCGCCCCTACCGCTTTTCGCCGCCTATCTGCACTGACATTCTAGACTCTGATCGACAGGGTTTTTCTGCGAAATTGGGCCGGGGATTTTTCTCATGGAGAAGGTAATCAACTTAATTAGCAAAATATTTACTCATCTCTTATCGTAGTCCGTCCGTCGCTGTTAATCAACCAGTGGAAATCGTCATGGAATCATTTTTGTTCTAGCTGATTCGTGGGTGTTCATTCGTGTGTCCACAGTGCGAGCACAAATCGGGCAACTATGGTCGTGGCCAGTCGGAAATGAAGTTCTATCTCACCATTCCGGATGACTTCAAGGAGCGCTCGGTATGTTCAATCTCAACCTACCATGATCGGCATGGCCTTAATTTGTGAACATATACCGTCTGTTGCTACATTATCTATATATTTGCATCAAATCTTTGTTATATTATCTATTTTTAATTCTATATTTTTGTACTTTGCTTTCATCTATATATATGGATCTGTTCTATCAGTTACTCCCATATTTGCATCTTGCTCTGTTATTTCAATATATCTAATTCACGATCTTAATTTTCATTTCAAGCAGTACATCCCTTGCTTTGCAAGAATGGGAGTAGAAGGAAATCTTGGGCTTTACTTTGCTGATGACTCCCGGGATGTCATATTGACAACGCAACATGGATTTACAATGACGGTTAGCGTAAAACTTGATAAAGATGGTCACTCCTATTTTAATGCGGACCTTTGGAGAAAAATGTCTAAGTGTTATGAACTGAAAGCTGGCAATAAAATTCTAGTGCGTGCACCACCGCCTGGTCTAATTAACATGGATGTTTACTTCCCCAACGTCATCAGCCGATCAAAGTCTGATCGAGGTTAGTGTCCTTTCAACTTTCTCCATGCTGTCATATTACTATTTAAGCAACCAATTGATCACTATTTAAGCAACCAATTGTGATATCATATTCTGACTCCGTTCCTAGGCAGTAACAAATTCTATTTACCAATTTATGCACACTATATATTCTTCTGCCATGTTCTAAATAAATAATACCTTTCCACCTTTTAAGCAGGATATGTTGGATGCATAGTGAATGATCTGTATGTTACTAAGCGTACCAAATTTCACTAGAAGGACTTGAAGCATGTCATAAACTTTGTTGATAATCTGATAGAGATAGCACAACGTCTGAACACTGGATTTTGGATGGGATTAATTAGACCTATGGTGCACACACTGAACAAGACCAATTGTGTGCACTAAACGCTGGTAAAAATTCTTATTTTAATGTTGATGCTCATAAACTATATATATATATCTTCAACGATATGTTACAATATTTTTTTATTCTACATGTCAACAGAAATTTCCCCCTGTAGCAGTTCCTGGATCGATTTCCCGGCGTGGTCGAATTACACTTGTGCCTGCTAATAACGCCAAAGTGATTGCAAGGTACGGCATTTCCCGCAGAAATGGAACCATTCAAATTAACAAGTTCTCACTTCTCGTGGCAATGCATCCATATTGGAAAATCGGAGAAACTGTTCTACTCATGCTCTACCAAGGCACAGGAGGGCTCTTCCTTTTCATTGACGAGATGCCGAGTCGCCGTGATCAAGCTGCTTCCAGTGGATAGTTGTGGTTGTTGGCCCTCAGCCTCTTAAAATGTGCTAGTTGTTACTATATATGTTAAGTATGTAGATATGGACCATATGGTTGTTAGCCCTTAGCCTCTTAAAATGTGATAGTTGTTACTATGTTAAGTATGTAGATATGGACCATATGGTTGTCAAAACCGTGTTACGAAGATCCTCCTTTTTTCGAATAGTGTAACCACTATATATATGTTACTCAAATGTTGTTACCCAAGTTCATAAATTTTCATGGAAAGTATTAGTATCGTACACAGTTCATTGACTTTAAGCGTGTGCCCGATGTCTAGAAGGCATTTGCATATTAACTGTCCATATTGCAAATTCACACACATGTTAACATAAGGAAACATATGTGTAACATACTAATCATCGCACACAAGTACTCGCAGACGCATCGTGTGCGATACTCCGCCACCGCAAGCAACTAGTTACCTTTTTTCAAAGTTTTTTGTACACACAGAATCGCACACGAAGTAACTGCATTGACCGTCTGTGTTGTAATTTCTCATCGCAAAAAGTTCATCCGAGTTGGCGGTTTGCCATGTATCACACACATCTTGTTTACACGACTCGTTTGTGTTCTTTTGGCTCATCGCAAATAGTTCATCCATGTGAACTGTATGCCGCATATCACGCACATCTTGTTATGTTGAACCATTTCTGTTGTGTTCCCTAATCGAAAACGGTTCGTTCGAGTTAATCGTATGGTGTATATCGCACACACATTGATATGGCTGCCCGTTTCTGTTGTTCTACCTCATCGCAATCAGTTCGAATGGATTAACCGTGTGTCCTGCATCGCACACACATTATTATGGCTGCCCGTTTCTGTTGTTCTGCCTCATCGCAGACAGTTTGAATGGATTAACTATGTGTCCTGCATCGCACACGCAACTAAAATCTGAACCGTGTTTGATGGCTCAGCCATTACAAACATTTTACACCTTTTTTGACGGTTTTTTTACACCGCCGTTTGCGATTATTGCATCGCACACAGTTTCGGCAAAGGGTCTCTGATCGTAGTGTCGCGTTAGCAGTATCCTGTAGTAGTGACTTGATTACCCTTGAGCATCATAAAGAGCTTAGTCTTCTTTTAGGATATGAAGAAATGAAACGTATAACTAAGGGTATTCCAAAATTTAATCTTGAGAGATTTCTTGATTTTGATCTAGAGGAAATTTATATGTTTTGTGTGGGAAATTGCATTGAGAATCCTTATATTGCCAACTATCTAAAGACAAGAGAACAAATAGAATATAAAGAGAGTACTAATGAAAGGGAAAATATTTCCCAATACCCTCCTAGTGTTGATTATGATGAATCGGGTAACGAGGAGGAGCTTCCTATCCAATCAATCTCTCCAACAAGAAGCTTGAAAAAATTAATTGGACCCACACATGATGTGGTGAAGAAGAAGAAAAGAAGAAATAAGAGAGGTAAAAAGGTATCTCTCCCTAATAATGTTGCTCCTATCACCATTGTGCCTCATGAAAGTGAATCAAATATGTTGATGGTAGATGATGATATTGAGTATGATTTTGTGATACCTACTACTTTTTGTAATGATTATGATTGGGAAGACAATGATGCCCCTTATGATCTTGAAAATATTTTTAGAACTTGCTTGGAAGAATATGATAATAATGTTTGCTATACTATTGGTGCCATTCATGCTATTGATAAGAATGATTGTGATGATATGCGAAACCACAAGCTTGGGGATGCTATGTTTAATGAGTATGGCACGTTTGAAGTTTATTTGCTGGAAATAATGCTTATCCTAAGCTTGCGGATGCTTTGCATAATGAATATGATCCTTTGATTCCTTCTACTTTTGATAAGAAAATTTATTATGATGATAGCATGCCTCCTATTTATGATGATTACAATGATGAAAGTGGGCTTGGAAGAGTGTCAAGTCTAGGTAGTAGTGATCCCACTATTTTGGAGGGTGTTGAATCTTATTACAATATTGATGAAAGTGGATTTGGAAGGTCGTGACTTTATTTAGTGATACATCCACTATTTTGGAAGAGGTTTCAATTGACTATGACAATAAAGTTGCTATCTATGATGATTATTATGATGACATGCATGCCATAAAGAGTAATAAATCTTCTATGCTTGTGCATCATGAAAAGAGTGCTGTATGTGATAGTTATATTGTTGAATCCATTCATGATGCCTCTGAAAAAATATTATGAGAGAGGAACTTATGCTCTTACATATCCCAATAATATCAAGTTTCTTCTCTATGTGTTGATTGTTTTAAAGTTGCACTTGTTTTGTCTTCCTATGCTAGTTGATTCTTGCTCCCATAAGTTGTTTGCTCACAAAATCCCTATGCATAGGAAGTGTGTTAGACCTAAATGTGCTAGTCATATGCTTCATGATACTCTCTTTATGTTTCAATTCTTATCTTTTATGCGAGCAACACTGAAATCATCATGCCTAGCTTAAAAGGCATTAAAGAAAAGCGCTTGTTGGGAGACAACCCAACACTTTTACCTACTGTTTTTGTGTGTTCACATGATTATGATACTGTAGTGATCATGTTTTATGGCTTTTGTTTAAATAAAGTGCCAAGTAAAGCGTTTGGGATCATGTTGGGTGATAGTAGATTTGATCTTGCTGAAAAACAGAAACTTTTGCGCTCACGAAAATAAGTCTCATTGTTTACAGAAAAGTGATTTTGAGTTGATTCTTTTTGAATAAGTTTAATATAAAAATTGTTCACGTGGTCCTAAGTTTTTCATAATTTTTGGAGTAGCAGAAGTATGGTAGTTATCCAGATCATTACAGACTGTTCTGTTTTTGACAGATTCTGTTTTCAATGCATAGTTTGCTTGTTTTCTAGTTTCTATGGCTTATATTTCTCAATATAAAATGTAGAAATGATATGCTACAGTAGGAATTGTGTGGAAACAATTATGAATCTTTTCTTTGACAGTACCAAAGTGAAATGGTTTGCTCTTTATCATACTAACCTATCTCACGAAGTTCCGTTAAGTTTTATGTGATTGAAGTTTTCAAGTTTTGGGTGAGATGTCGATATGAGGAGAATAAGGAGTGACAAAACCCTAAGCTTGGGGATGCCCAAGGCACCCCAAGTTAATATCCAAGGAAGATCCAAGAACTAAGCTTTGGGATGCCCCGGAAGGCATCCCCTCTTTCGTCTCCAACATTATCGGTAACCTCACATGAAGCTATGTTTTCATTCATCACATGATATGTGTTTTACTTGGAGCGTAATTTTATTTTGCTAGCATTTGCTTGCTGTTATTTAGAATAATTTTTTGCATCTTTATTTTCAGTAAAAGTGTCAAGGATAGCCTTTACCATGCTTATTTTGCAAGTCTACATGTTGCCGTTTGAAAACAGAAAGTTTATCGCTGTTTCAAAAATTCCCTAGAAAAGTCAAAATGTGATATAATGTTGAAACTTTTTTTTGACACCTGAAACAGTAGGAGAGTCTCCTACTGCAAATTTAATTAATGAATGCAAGTATGTTACATGAGATCATTTACAAATTATCCCCTTTGGGAATGAGGGTGAGGGGGGGAGACATTTTACAAGGAGTTAAGGAAGGATGAGAGGAAGGGTTTATGTTTATCTCCTACTCTATAAGTAAGGAGAGAAAGGTCTTCCTTGAGCCTAGCAAGCCAGGAGGCTTGAGATGGGAGCACTCCTCTGAAGTGCTTATTATTTCGTTCCTTCCAGATGCTCCAAGCAGCAAGCATAAAGATTTCCATGAACAGTGGTTTATTCCAAGAGATTTTAGCTTGTTCCACCCACTCTAGACGTGTAGGCGCTGCATGGCCCATGATTTGAATTTTGTCCCAGAATTCAAGGCTAAAGGTGCATTCCAAGAAGAGGTGGTCCACTGTCTCATTGTTGCAATTTGTGCAAAGGAGGCATCCAAAATCATTGCCAATGTTATAATGTCTCCTTTTGAGCATGTCTCGGGTGTTGAGTCTATCCGAGAGTAGGAACCAGCCAAATACTTTGATCTTCATTGTTGCTTTAGATTTCCAGATCCATCTGTATGCTTGGTGTGCATGGATATCTTTGAAGTAGAAGGAGTAGAACCTGTTGGCTGGATAGTAGTTGGTTCCCGAAATACATGTCCATTCACCATTAGTCAGAGGGTTTAGGAGCTCAACATGCATGGTTTTCTGTTGTAAATCTTGTGTCTCCTCAAGAGCTTGAGTGGAGAGTGGCAGATGGAACGTTTCACTAAGAGACGTGCTGCACAAGAAATCTCTCACAGATATGTCCTCCTGAAGAGTGAAGGAGAAGGCTCTGGGGTGGGTCTCAGCCAAAACGTCTCCAATCCAGACATCCTTCCAAAATAGAGCCGAAGATCCATTGCGAACAATCACATTGCTGATTCCTCTATATACTGGCATGTTGAAACTTTTTGCATAATAAGCTCTGATAAATTTTCTACAATGTGGTAAATTTTCATAATTGTTTGAGTTAGGGAAGTATTGATACTCTTGCATTCTTTACAGACTGTACTGTTTTGGCAGATTGCTGTTATGTTTGCATTGTTTGCATATGTTTGCTTGTTTAATGATTCTATTTGAGGATAGGAGTATTCAATATGCAGAGACATTTAGTATGCAATGTTGAATAATATTTTTTGTCATTTGCTACAGTAGAGAATGATAAGGTTTTTGCATTGATTTATACTAACTTATCTCACGAGTTCTTGTTGAGTTTTGTGTGGATGAAGCTTTTGAGATTTAGGAAAACCATGATATAAAAGGAATGAAGGAGACACAAAAGCTCAAGCTTGGGGATGCCCAAGGCATCCCAAGATAATATTTCAAGAAGTCTCAAGCATCTAAGCTTGGGGATGCCCCGGTAGGCATCCCACCTTTCTTCTTCAACAATTATCGGTTGATCCTAAGTTTTTGCTTCTTCACATGATGTGTGCTATTCTTCTAATGTCATTTTATTTTGTTTTTGCTTGCTGTTTTGATAAAATACTTAGATCTGAAAGTTTTTGAATAAGAGAGAGTCCTCAAATAGCTACCTATTTACTTAACTACTCGCTTGATCTTCACTTATATCTTTTTGGAGTAGTTTGTCATTTACTCTTGTGCTTCACTTATACCCTATGAGTAAATTGTTGAGTAAATTGAATGTCATGAAGTTTAAATTATATCATGCCTAGTGGTAGCTTTACATTGGGTTTAGAAAGTGAAATCTTTTGAAGCTTGACAGTCACAATATTGGTCATACAAGCAATTCATGAATAATTAGTATAAGGAAGAGAACTTTCGCATGCAAATACACTATCAAGGAAATATTTTGTGATTGTGAGGCCCCATCAAAATATTATATGCCAAAATTTTGGACGTTGGACAAGGAAGACAATGTAATGATTTATGTTTGCTCATATTCACATAGAAGTTATATTGTCATAGATCCTTTAACATGTGGTGCTTGCCCCCCATCATTGCTAGCCAAAAATTCCGCACCAAGTAGAGATACTACTTGTGCATCCAAAAAACCCTTAAACCCAAATCTTATTTTCAAGAGTCCACCATATCTACCTAAGGATTGAGCAAGATCCTTCAAGTAAGTTGTCATCGGTGCAATAAGGCAATAAAAATTGCTTCTAAAAGTGTAAGATCATTTAGTGTAAGAGAAAATTGAGCGTTGTACGAACTTATGATGGCAAAGCAATAAAAGCAACGGACTGCATAATAAAGGTTGCTATCATAAGGGGCAATATAACGTGACGTTCTTTTGCACTAAGGGATTGAGCATACAAACAAATAAGCGCATGGCAACCTCTGGTTCCCTCTGCGGAGGGCCTATCTTTTACTTTTCAGTATTTACTTTTATGCAAAGAGTCAAAGTTTTTCTCTCTATTCCTTTTTATTTTTCTCCTTTGGCAAGCATCATGTGGTGAGGAAAGATCTAGACACATATGTCCAGTTGAATATGGGTAGCATGAGTTATTACTGTTGACATCACCCTTGAGGTGAATACGTTGGGAGGCAAAATAATAAGCCCCTATCTTTCTATGTGTCCGGTTGAAACATTTTGCTCATGTGTATGCGGTGAGTGTTAGCAATCATAGAAAACTATATGATGGTTGAGTATGTGGAGCTCTTACTTAAAATCTGTTGAATAAGTTGAATTGCAATTGCTTGGTGACTAAGAACATAGGTTGTTCAGTTTCAAGAGAGTTCGTTGTTTGAACCTTAACATGTGAATTGGTTGCTACTATAACATGAGACGTTTTATTAGAAAGAATTGCTGTTATGATGCTAGAAAAAGTGATTGAAATTATCATTGATCAAACTTATGCACTTTGCTAGCATTCACACTTCATAAATTATTTCTTTTATCATTTACCTACTCGAGGACGAGTAGGAATTAAGCTTGGGATGCTGATACGTCTCCAACGTATCTATAATTTATGAAGTATTCATGCTGTTATTTTATCATTCTTGGGTGTTTTACAATCATTTTATAGCAACTATATATCTTTTTTTGGTACTAACCTATTGACCAAGTGCCCAGTGCCAGTTGCTGTTTTTGCTTGTTTTTTACATCGCAGGAAATCAATATCAAACGGAGTCCAAACGCAACGAAACTTTACGGAGATATTTTCTGGACCAGAAGGAACCCAATGGGCCTGAGCTGCACCTGGGGGTGCCCCGAGGGGCACAACCCACCAGGGCGCGCCAGGGCCCCCTGGCGTGCCCAGGTGGGTTGTGCCCACCTCGGTGGCCTACCGCACCCCCTCTTTGCACTATAAATTCCCAAATATTCCGAAATCCTTGGCGGTTAACCTAGATCAGAACTTCCGCCGCCGCAAGGTCTCTGTATCCGCGAAAACCAATCTAGACCCCGTTCTGGCACCCTGCCATAGGGGGGAATCATCTCCGGTGGCCATCTTCATCATCCCGGCGGCCACCACGATGAGGAGGGAGTAGTCCACCCTCGGGGCTGAGGGTTTGTACCAGTAGCTATGTGTTTGATCTCTCTCTCTCTCTCTCTCGTGATCTATATCATGGGCTTTGTCAATATACTCGGATCATATGATGTTTCTCCCCTCTATACTCTTGTTATGATGAATTGAATCTTTACCCTTCAAAGTTTTCTCTTGTCGGATTGAATATTCAGAGATGAGAACACATGATATATGTCTTGCAATATGAATACTTGAGGTGACAATGAGGTATCCTATCGATTCACTTGATATGTGTTATGGCATTCAACTCGCGGATTCCCGCGGTGATATTGGGGTAATCTATGCATAGGGGTTGATGCACGTTTTTCTCCGACAGAAACTTTGGGGTCTCTTTATAGTTCTTTGTGTGGATTGAGTATTATGAATATGAATTTGCTTTGGTGTTATTCTAGTATGAACTCTAGGATTTATCGAACGGAAAAAATAGCTTTGTGTTATTTTAGTACGAACTCTTGAATAGATCGAACGGAAAGAATAACTTTGAGTTAATTTTGTGCCCTACAAACAATTCCTATCTTTTGTTCTCCGCTAATAGGAAGTCGGGAGTGATTCTTTATTGCACTTTGAGGGATAATCATATGATCCAACTATGTTAGCATTGTTGAGAGGTTGCACTAGTGAAAGTAGGGACCCTAGGCCTCATTTTTAAGCATTGCAACACCGTTTTCGTGTCCGTTTACTATTTGCTACCTTGCTGCTTTTTTTATTCAGATTATAAAAATATATTTCTACCATCAATATTACACTTTTATCACCATCTCTTCGCCGAACTAGTGCACCTATACAATTTACCATTGTATTGGGTGTGTTGGGGACACAAGAGATTTCTTGTATTTGGTTGCAGGGTTATTCGAGAGAGACCATCTTCATCCTACACCTCCCACGGATTTATAAACCTTAGGTCATCCACTTGAGGGAAAATTGCTACTGTCCTACAAAACTTTGCACTTGGAGGCACAACACGAGTCTACAAGAATAAAGTTGCGTAGTAGACATCAATTTACTTTTTGTTGTCAAATAATAAATTCCTTGGAAAGTGTTGGTATGGAAGGCACCCGTGGATACGTTTAGCCATGGAAAGTGAAACTATGGTGGAAAAAGGAATAAACTTTATTTTCTGTTTGGGAACCGCCTTTGATATATGTAGCATGGAAAGTATTGGGAACTACTCGATCGTTTTCGTTGAAAGGAAAAGCATGCCACCCAGAATCTTTTTATCTCTATCTTTTTCGCTTTGAGCTCTGGCACCTCTACAAATCCCTACTTCCCTCTGCGAAGGCCTTTCTTTTACTTTATGCAATTTTTATTTTTATTTGAGTCTCCAGCTTCTCTTATAAAGCACCAACAAAGGGGCACTATGATCGTACTTGAGCATTGGGTGTAGCTAATATGCGAGTGTGTTTCATGAATGGATCAATGATTGAGCATAATGGGCTAGGGATAACATGCTTTATTCTTGGATGTTTTACAATCATTTGATAGCACTTTATATCATTTTTTGGGACTAACCTATTGACATAGTGCCCAGTGCCAGTTGATGTTTTTTGCTTGTTTTTTACATCGCAGGAAATCAATATCAAACGGAGTCCAAATGTAGCGAAACTTTTTGTGGATTTTTTTGGACCGGAAGACACCAGATGGGCCAAAGAAGTACCAGAGGGGTGCCCCGAGGGGGGGCACAACCCACCTGGGTGCGCCTGGGGGCCCAGGCGCACCCTGGTGGGCAATGCCCACCTCGGTGGCCTCCCGCACCTCCTCTTTGCTCCATAAATACCCCAATATTCCAGAAACCCTAGGGGAGTCGACGAAAATGAATTCCAGCCGCCGCAAGTTCCAGAACCACCAGATCCAATATAGACACCATGACGGAGGGGTTCATCATCCTCATTGGTGCCTCTCCGATGATGCGTGAGTAGTTCATTGTATACCTACGGGTCCGTAGTTAGTAGCTAGATGGCTTCCTCTCTCTCTTTTGATTCTCAATACAATGGTCTCTTGGAGATCTATTTGATGTAACTCTTTTTTGCGGTGTGTTTGTTGGGATCCGATGAACTTTGAGTTTATGATCAGATCTATGTTTTTATCCATGAAAGTTACTTGAGTCTTTTGATATCTTATATGCATGATTGCTTATAGCCTTGTATTTCTTCTTCGAATCTTTGGTTTAGTTAGGCCAACTAGATCGATTTTTCTTGCCATGGGAAGAGGTGCTTTGTGATGGGTTTGATCTTACGGTGCTTGATCCCAGTGACAGAAGGGGAACCGACACGTATGTATCATTGCCATTAAGGATAACAAGATGGGGTCTATTTCTACATAAATAGATCTTGTCTACATCATGTCATCGTTCTTATTGCATTACTCCATTTCTCCATGAACTTAATACACTAGATGCATGCTGGATATCGGTCGATGTGTGGAGTAATGAGTCGGTCTACTAATCTTGGACGTGATGCCTATATAATGATCATTGCCTGGATATCGTCATGATTATTTGAAGTTCTATCAATTGCCCAACAGTAATTTGTTTACCCACCGTATGCTATTTTTCTCGAGAGAAGCCACTAGTGAAATCTACGGCCCCCGGGTCTCTTCTTTATTATATTTGCCTTCGAGATCTATTTTTCTTCGCTTTTATTTTCAGATCTATTAATCCAAAAACCCCAAAATACCTTGCTGCAATTTTATTTATTTATTTTATCTCGCGTTCCCGCGAAACCTATTTATCCAATGTACTACAATTTTACCTATCCTTTTACCCGTGAGGGATTAACAACCCCTCTCTTACGTCGGGCTGTAAGTATTTGTTCTTTGTGTGCAGGAGCTATTTACGTGGTGTTGCATGGTTCTCCTACTGGTTCTATAACCTTGGTCTCATCACTGAGGGAAATACCTACCGTTGTTGTGCCGCATCATCCCTTCCTCTTTGGGGAAATACCTACGTAGTCCAAGCCAACAACACCCACAAGGCAGGGGGCGCGCCCTCCAGCCTTGTGGCCGCCTCGTGGCTCCTCCGACTTCATCTCCAAGTCTCTTGGGTGTCTTCTGGTCCAAGAAAAATCATCGCGAAGGTTCTATTCCGTTTGGACTCCGTTTGGTATTCCTTCTCTGCGAAGCACAAAAACAAGGAAAAGACAGAAACTGGCACTAGGCTCTAGGTTAATCGGTTAGTCCCAAAAATAATGTAAAATAGCATATTAATGCATATAAAACATCCAAATCAGATAATTTAATAGCATGGAACAATCAAAAATTATAGATACGTTGGAGATGGATCAGTCGCTAGGGACAAAATCCACCTGTTTGTTGTCATCAGCTGACTTAAACTTCAACAGAGGGTCCTGCTCAGTACTGGGCTTCTTCAGAGGGTTCATATCGGCCGGGTCAACATTGTCCTTATAGAACTTGAGCTCCTCAGTAGCACAAGCTGATTCTGTATAAGCTGCATCTCCTCCCTCGCATTCCAAGGCGACTTTCCGATCACCATGAACCGTAATTGTCCCGTTTGGCACTGGCATCTTAAGCTACAAGTAAATATAGCAAGGGCGAGCCATAAACCGAGCATAAGCCGGCCGACCAAACAGAACATGATATGGACTCTTGATCTTGACCACCTCAAACCACAAGGACTCTGTCCTGTAATTACGATCATCACCAAAAGCCACTTCCAATGATATCTTCCCCACTAGATAAGCCAACTTACTCGGCACCACACCATGGAAAACTGTAGATGATGGCTTGAGGTGCTTGTCAATCAGATTCATAGGGCGAAAGGTGCCATAGTATAATATGTTGATGCTGCTACCACCATCCATGAGCACTTTTGTTAACTTATAACCACCTACTTGAGGGGCTACCACTAATGCCAGATGACCCGGATTCTCAACCCGGGGCTGGTGATCCTCTCGACTCCATGTGATCGGATGTTCTGACCATCGTGGGTATTTGGGCACCGTCGGTTCAATAGTACTGACAGCACGCGTATGAACCTTCTGATCTCGTTTGCAATGACTTGTGGTGAAAACATGGTTTTGGCCACCATTTAGCTTCTTTGGATTACTCTGGTAGCCTGACTGATTACCTTGTTGCTGGTTGCCCTGACCAGACTGTTGGTTATAGCCACCCTGGTTACCTTGAACTAGATAGCTAGAACTTGAGTTGCCATGAGCTCGCCCATGTCATTACAATAACGCCTAAGTCGCCCAAGCTTCTACTTAAGGGGGTAAAGTGACAAATCTTCTCCATGACTAGAACCGCCTGACCCGCCGCGATACTATCCGACGAGTGAATGATAACAGAGACCCGCCAGACCCACTCATCCTCACGCCGCACACAATTATCCAGATCGATAATCGTTAGAGGCTTCTTGCAAGTCCCTTGAAAGTTTTTGATGAAACGTGCCTTCAACTCTGCCAATGAGTTGATGGAATTAGCAGGCAAACTTTTTAACTATGTATGGGCTGGCCCATCCAACATCATAGTAAAGTACTTACCACAGACCGCATCATTGACATCCAACTGAAGGAAATATGCCCTAGTGGAAATAATAAAGTTGGTATTTTATATTTCCTTATATCATGATAAATGTTTGTTATTAAAGCTAGAATTGTATTAACCGGAAACTGGATACATGTGTGGATACATAGAAAAAACACAGTGTCCCTAGTAAGCCTCTACTAGACTAGCTCGTTATCAAAGATGGTTAAGTTTCCTAACCATATACATGTGTTGTCATTTGATGAACGGTATCACATCATTAGGAGAATGATGTGCTGGACACGACCCATCCGTTAGCTTAGCATATTGATCGTTCAGTTTTATTGCTATTGCTTTCTTCATGTTAAATACATATTCCTTCAACTATGAGATTATGCAACTCCCGGATACCGGAGGAATGCCTTGTGTGCTATCAAACATCACAATGTAACTGGGTGATTATAAAGATGCTCTACAGGTATCTCCGAAGGTGTTTGTTGGGTTGTCATATATTGATATTAGGATTTGTCACTCCGAGTATCGGAGAGGTATCTCTGGGCCCTCTCGGTAATGCACATCATAAGAAGCCTCGCAAGCAAAGTGACTAATGAGTTAGTTGCGGGATGATGTATTGCGGAACGAGTAAAGAGACTTGCCGGCAACGAGATTGAACTAGGTATGAATATACCGATGATCGAATCTCGGGTAAGTAACATACCGATGACAAAGGGAAGAACATATGTTGTCATTACAGTACGACCGATAAAGATCTTCGTAGAATATGTGGGAACCAATATGATCATACAGGTTCCGCTATTGGTTATTGACCGGAGAGGTGTCTCGGTCATGTCTACATAGTTCTCAAACCCGTAGGGTCCGCACACTTAACGTTCGATGACGATTTTGTATTATATGAGTCAAGTGATTTGGTGACCGAATGTTGTTCGTAGTCCCGGATGAGATCACGGACATGATGAGGAGTCTCGAAATGGTCGAAGGTAAAGATTGATATATAGGACGATAGTATTCGCACACCGGAAGTGTTCCGGAGGGTACCGGGTACGTATCGGGTCACCAGAAGGGGTTCCGGGCACCCCCGGCAAAAGATATGGGCCTCCTGGGCCAAGAGGGGAAACGCACCAGCCACAAGGGGCTGGTGCGCCCCCCATATGGGCCGGCCTAAGTGGAGAAAGGAAAAGGGGAGGAGGAAAGGAAATAGAGGGAATAAGATTCCCCCTTCCTTCCCCCTCTCCCCTCTTTCCTTCCCCCATCCGGAAATAAGGAAAGGGGGAGGCCGAATCGGAGCAGGCCCCAAGTAGGATTCCTCCTACTTGGGGCGCCCCAAGGCTGCTCCCCTCCCCCTCCCACCTATATATACATGGGGAGGGGGCGCCTAGAACACACACCAACCATTGTTAGCCGTGTGCGGCGCCCCTCCATAGTTTAAGCCTCCGCTCATATTCACGTAGTGCTTAGGCGAAGCCCTGCACGGATCACTTCACCATCACCATCACCATGCCGTCGTGCTGACGGAACTCTCCCTCGACACTTTGCTGGATCAAGAGTTCAAGGGACGTCATCGAGCTGAACGTGTGCAGAACTCGGTGGTGCCGTACGTTCGGTGCTTGATCGGTCGGAACGAGAAGAAATTTGACTACATCAATCGCGTTGTCAAACACTTCCGCTTTCGGTCTACGAGGGTACGTGGACACACTCTCCCCCTCTCGTTGCTATGCATCTCCTAGATAGATCTTGCGTGAGCGTAGGAATTTTTTTGAAATTGCATGCTACGTTTCCCAATAGTGGCATCCGAGCCAGGTCTATGTGTAGATGATATGCACGAGTAGAACACAAAGAGTTGTGGGTGGTGATAGTCATACTGCTTACCACCAATGTCTTATTTTGATTCGGCGGTATTGTTGGATGAAGCGGCCCGGACCAACCTTACATGACCACGTTCATGAGACCGGTTCCACCGATAGACATGCAACTAGTTTTGCATAAAGGTGGCTGGCGAGTGTCTGTTTCTCCTACTTTAGTTGAATCGACTTTGACTGCGGCCAGTCCTTGTTGAAGGTTAAAACAGCAAACTTGACGAAACACCGTTGTGGTTTTGATGCGTAGGTAAGAACGGTTCTTGCTAGAAGCCCGTAGCAGCCACGTAAAACTTGCAACAACAAAGTAGAGGACGTCCAACTTGTTTATGCAGGGCATGTTTTGATGTGATTTGGTCAAGACATGATGTGATATATGTTATTGTATGAGATGATCATGTTTTGTAAAAGTTATTGACAACTGGCAGGAGCCTTACGGTTGTCTCTTTATTGTATGAAATGCAAACACCATGTAATTGCTTTACTTTATCACTGTGCATTAGCGATAGTTGTAGAAGCAATAGTTGGCGAGATGACCACGATGCTACGATGGAGATCAAGGTGTCGAGCCGGTGACGATGGAGATCATGACTATGCTTTGGAGATGGAGATCAAAAGCACAAGATGATAATGGCCATATCATGTCACATATTTTGATTGATGTGATGTTTATCTTTTATATGCATCTTATTTTCCTTAGTACGGCGGTAGCATTATAAGATGACCCCTTAAGTAAATTTCAAGGTATAAGTGTTCTCCCTGAGTATGCACCGTTGCGACAGTTCTTCGTGCTGAGACACCACGTGATGATCGGGTGTGATAGGCTCTACATTCACATACAACGGGTGTAAGACAATTTTGCACATGCGGAATACTCGGGTTAAACTTGATGAGCCTGTCATGTACAGACATGGCCGTGGAACACTGGAGACCGAAAGGTCGAACGTGAATCATATAGTAGATATATGATCAACTTACAGATATTCACCATTGAAGACTACTCCATCTCATGTGATGATCGGACATGGTTTAGTAGATTTGGATCACGTATCATTTAGATGACTTGAGGGATGTCTATCTAAGTGGGAGTTCTTTAGTAAGTTGATTAATTGAACTTAATTTATCATGAACTTAGTCCTGATAGTATTTGCATATCTATGTTGTAGATCAATAGCTCGCGTATAGCTCCCCTGTTTTATTTTTGATATGTTCCTAGAGAAAATAAGTTGAAAGATGATAGTAGCAATGTTGCGAACTGGGTCCGTGATGTGAGAATTATCCTCATTGTTGTGATGTCTACTATGCAACTTTATTCTTGTAGACTCGTGTTGGGCCTCCAAGCGCAGAGTTTTGTAGGTCAGTAGCAATTTTCCCTCAAGTGGATGACCTAAGGTTTATCAATCCACGGGAGCTATAGGATGAAGATGGTCTCTCTCGAACAACCCTGCAACAAAATACAAGAAATCTCTTGTGTCCCCAACACACCCAATACAATGGCAAATTGTATAGGTGCACTAATTCGGCGAAGAGATGCTGATAAAAGTGTAATATTGATGGTAGAAATATATTTTATAATCTGAATAAATAAAAACAACAAGGTAGAAAATAGTAAGCGGGCACAAAAACGGCATTGCAATGCTTGAAAACAAGGCCTAGGGTCCGTACTTTCGCTAGTGCAATCTCTCAACAATGCTAATATAATTGGATCACATAACCATCCCACAACGTGCAACGAAAAATCACTCCGAAGTTCTTATCTAGCGGAGAGCATAAGAAGAAATTGTTTGTAGGGTACGAAACCACCTCAAAGCTATTCTTTCCGTTCGATCTATTCAAGAGTTTGTACTAAAATAACACAAAGCTATTCTTTCCGTTCAATCTATCCTAGAATTCGTACTAAAATAACACCAAAGCAAATTCATATTCATAATACTCAATCCAACATAAAGAACTTCAAAGAGTGCCCCAAGATTTCTACCGGAGAAACTAAAGACAGGAACGTGCATCAACTCCTATGCATAGATTACCCCAATGTCACCCCGGGAATCCGCGAGTTGAGTGTCAGAACATATATCAAGTGAATCAATACGATACCCCATTGTCACCACGAGTATTCAATTGAAAGACATATATCAAGTATTCTCAAATCCATAAAAGTATTCAATCCGATAACAACAAAATCTCGAAGGGAAAACTCAATTCATCACCACAACATAGAGAGGGGAAAACACCATATGATCCGACTATATTAACAAAGCCCGCGATACATCAAGGTCGTGCCATCTCAAGAACATGAGAGAGAGAGAGATTAAAGACATAGCTACTGGTACAAACCCTCAGCCCCAAGGGTGGACTACTCCCTCCTCATTGTGGTGGCCACCGGTGATGATTCCCCCTCCGACAGGGTGCCGGAACGGGGTCCAGATTGGATCTCGTGGGTACAGAGGCCTTGCCGTGGCGGAACTTCTGATCTAGGGCTAACCCGAAGGGTTTTGGAATATTTGTGAATTTATAGGCCGAAGAGGCGGTGCGGAAGGCCACCGAGGTGGTCACAACCCACCTGGGCGCGCCTGGGGGCCCAGGCGCGCCCTGGTGGGTTGTGCCACCCCTGGGGGCACCCCAAGGTGCTGCTCTGGCCGATCCTGGGTGTTCTGGTCCATAAAAATTCTCCAAAAAGTTTTGCTGCATTTGGACTCCGTTTGATATTGATTTTCTGCGATGTAAAAAACAAGTAGAAAACAACAACTGGCACTTGGCACTATGTCAATCGGTTAGTCCCAAAAATGATATAAAATGATTGTAAAATGCTTGTAAAACATCCAAAAATGATAATATAATAGCATGGAACAATAAAAAAACTATAGATACGTTGGAGACGTATCAGCATCCCCAAACTGAATTCCTGCTCGTCCTCGAGTAGGTAAATGATAAAAACATAATTTTTGATGTGGAATGCTGCCTAACATGTCATCTCATATTCTTTTCTTTATAGCATGGACATTCGGAATTTTATATGGTTCAAAGCAATAGTCTAGTTTTTACATGAGACTTAAATACTCAAGAATGACATGAGACTTAAATACTCAAGCATATCAACAAGCATATAAAATTTTGACAGTTTTGACACGAGACTTAAATACTCAAGCATATCAACAAGCAATCATGTCTTTCGAAATATCAATGCTAAAGCAAGTTATCCCTAGCCCATTATGCTCAATCATTGATCCTTTCATGAAACACACTCGCATATTAGCTACACCCAATGCTCAAGTACGATCATAGTGCCCCTTAGTTGGTGCTTTATGAGACTCAAATAAAAATAAAAATTCCATAAAGTAAATAGAAAGTCCCTTCGCAGAGGGAAGTAGGGATTTGTAGAGGTGCCAGATCTCAAAGCGAAAAACTTAGAGATAAAAATATTTTTGGGAGGTGTGCTTTTCCCACCAACAAAACGACTTAGAGCTCCCAACACTTTCCATGCTAGATATATCATAGGCGGTTCCCAAACAGAAAATAAAGTTTATTCCTTTTTCCACCATACTTTCACTTTCCATGGCTAGCGGAATCCACGGTTGCCCTCCATACCAACACTTTCCAAGGAATTCATTATTCGACAACATAAAGTAAATTCATTTTTCATTTCGGGACTGGGCATCCCTAATACCTTTGCCTTACTCTCGTGCAATGACAAGTGAATAAACACTTATCGTGAGAATAACACATCTAGCATGGAAAATATTGGCCACCCCTCACCGCCTCGCGAGCGGTACGAGCACACAAAAGAGAATTTTATTTTGAAAATTAGAGGTGGCACATACAAATTTGCTTAGACGGCAAAAGAATACCGCATATAGGTAGGTATAGTGGACTCATGTGGCAAAACTGGTTTAAAGGATTTTGGATGCACAAGTAGTGATCATACTTAGTGCAAAATGAAGGCTAGCAAAAGATTGAGTTGCAACCAACCAAGAAACAAATAATCTCATAAGCGAGCATTAAGCATAATTAACACCGAATAATGCACCACAAGTAGGATGTAATTTCATTGCATAACTATTGACTTTCGTGATTGCATAGGGAATCACAAATCTTAACACCAATATTCTTATTAAAGCACAATTACTCATCAACATGACTCACATATCACATCATCATATCTCAAAACTCTTACAAGGAATCAAGTTTATTTTGTCCAATGATCTTCATGAAAGTCTTTATTATATCCTTCTTGGATATCTATCACTTTGGGACTAATTTTCATGTGTTGCTTTTGATAAGCTCAAACAAATATAAGTGAAGATCATGAGCATAATATTATATCCTTTTGCTAGCCTTCATTTGCACTAAGTATGATCACTACTTGTGCATCCAAAATCCTTTAAACTAGTTTTTGCCACATGAGTCCACTATACCTACCTATATGTGGTATTTCCATGGCGTTCTAAGCAAATTTGTATGTGCCATCTCTAATTTACAAAATAAATTTCTCTTTTGTGTGCTCGTACCGCTCATGAAACGGTAGGGTGTGTGTGTGGGATATAGCTATTGAGTTAACCCGCCCAGGAGGGGCCGGGTTAAGCCCAGGGCGGTTTATCAAGACAAAGCCATGGGCTGCAGAAGATGGCGGTTCATTAAGTAGACTCGCTAAGGGCCCGAAGTCCGAAGGTGACTTAAGGCCCAACAAGTATAAACCTCCATATAAGTGTAACCTGTACTATAAGGCATGTATGTTTGGTCACCGAGCCGGACACGTTGTTTATGAGCCGGCTCGGACTCTGTAAGCCACCGGGCGTCAACATGTGTATATAAAGGGACGACCTGGCGGCGAGTTAGGGTCAAGAGACAAGAGATCGAAAGCTAGGTCAAGCGTATTCGCTCCCTAGTAATCGAGACATAAGAAATACCACCTCAAACTGGATTAGGCCTTTACCTTCACCGCAAGGGGCCGAACCAGTATAAACTCCTTGTGTCCTTTCTCCCGCTTAACCCCTTTAAGCTAATCTCGTTGCGATGGCTCCATGACTAAGTCCTCACACTAGGACATCTGCCATGAGAACCCCACGACAGTTAGCGCCCACCGTGGGGCCAGCGCATGGTGGTTTCGAGTTCTTAAAGGGCAACTTTGATGGGATCAAGGGATATGCTATGGGCTGGATGACCAAGAGTCGTCATGGCAAGCTCTACATCAACGATGCAGGCTGGGGCCCCGAAGCCGGCTCAATCGAGTACGGGTACCGAGTCCCCTTCGGCGGAATCCACGTCTTCATCGGCAAGATCGGCGAACCGGGCCCTGAGCCGGACATCTGCACCGACATCATCGAGACGGCTCAGTGTGCGAGACCCGCCCGAGTTAAGCCCACCATGAATCGTG
Organism: Aegilops tauschii subsp. strangulata; assembly: GCF_002575655.3. Taxonomy (NCBI): domain Eukaryota; kingdom Viridiplantae; phylum Streptophyta; class Magnoliopsida; order Poales; family Poaceae; genus Aegilops; species Aegilops tauschii. Next base: position 519,156,912 of record NC_053039.3, read on the forward strand.
CCTTCGTGGGATTCATCCATGGAGCAGAATCTGAGGATAGCTCGGTATCTGGTGGTGAGACGGTCGTCTACTCTGATGGTGAGTCGTCCACCGGTGAGACCGAGTCGCTGTATCAACTGCAAGACGGTCGGCTTAGGGGCTGTTCCGATGGCGGCAGTATTGCGGACCCCTACGAGCCACCGAACCAGGTCGCCATCTTCATGGCCGGTAGACAGCCAGTGCAGAATTCATCAACTGTGGCGGCATTGATTTTCGGGTCAGCAGCGGTGACGGCGGCCGGGGCAGGAGGCCCTGTGCGCCCGCCGGCTCAGGTCTTGTCCGACTTACTAGACGCTTTCGCAACACTGCTAACGACGGAGGTTAACCTGGCAAACCGAGATTAGCATCGGAAGTCGCAAAGTTGCGAGATCAGATAGCTCAAGCCAAGGAAGACCTGGAAGCTGAGGACGCTAGGATGGCTGCGGAGTGGGCTGCGTTGGATGTTCAGGCGCAGCGGATTCAGTCGGAGTCTTTCCGGCTCATGCTAGATCAGAGCGCTTCAAACAAAGTCATGAGGAGGAGGCATCAGACTCGTCTGCCTTTGGTCTACGAGGCGAGAAATCTCTTTAACACGCCTGGAGCAGGGCCCAGTAACCCGCCAGAGGTAAACCGGGTTGAAGCACCTGGGACGGGAGCACCGGCTCAGCTGCGGACAACAGAGCCACCCCGTCTGAATATGACTTCGCCTCAACACGTGCCGATGCCACCGGGTCATTATTCTAACCCTTTGGATAATATGATTGTTGCGGCAACATGACTGGCAGCTCTACCAGTTGAAGGCGACTCGCTGGCGGCTATGGAGATACGACGAGCCGGAGAATTACTTCAGACGGTTGTGGCCCAACAGGCGGCTTATTCTTACAGTCGTGAGAGGATCCATTCAACCCCTCGCCCAATTCGGAGTTATAGCAGGCATATCGATGAGCCGGCTGTATCAAGCAGTGGGCGGTACCGCAACCCGCCCCGTGGACATAACCCGGTAGGCGGTGGAGCTAATGCTCAGAATGTAGTGGATCAAGTTAGAGCACGTCGAGAGGCTGAGCTGGCGGCTCAGTATGCGGCTCCTCAACATTCTCCACTTCGTCTGACGACTTTGGTGGAGACAGGTGTGACTTTCAGGACTCTGGGTGTGCCGTGTTTGGTGCCGGCTCTGCGTAATGAGTGTTTGCCCAAGGATTTCAAGGGTCCTCGCAAAGTACTTAACTATACGGCCGACTCACCCCCTGAGGCATGGGTCAAGAGTTATGAGATGGCCATGGAACTGCTAGATGTTAGCGACATTGCGTGTGCTAAATATTTCACCATGATGTTGGATGGAACGACCCATACTTGGTTGAAGGGGCTGCCTGCTAACTCCATTGGGTCATGGGCCAAGTTAAAGTCCCATTTTATTCAGAAATTTAAAGACACATGCAAGCAGCCTATGTCAATTGTGGATTTGGACGCCTGTGTCCAAGAAGAAGGCGAGTCAACAACCCATTGGGTGCGCCGGGTCTCAATTGTCCTGCATTCATCAGACCACATCAATGCCGGCTCAGCAGTCTTGATGTTGGAGAAGAATTGTCGTTTTCTACCCCTCAAACATAAGTTAGGGCGGCTCAAGCGCCACTGCAGTAACATGGGGGAGCTGATGGCGGCTCTGGTTAGGTATGCTAACTCTGATGGTACCAAGGACCCCGAGTCAGATGATGAAAAGCCGGGAAAGGGAAAGAAGAGTAACAACACCAGAGGGCAGCAGCATAACCCAGCGAATCAGGGAGGCAACAGTAAGCACAAAGCTGATAATAGTTTGGACTTTGTGGCTAACACTAATGCACAGAATAATGGTTAGCATCTTAAGGGTAAGCCGCCCCCACGGGTTGTGGGGCCAGGTTTCAATCTTGAGAAGCTGCTGAATCAATCTTGCCCAAGGCATGGTACATGGGAAAGACCGTCTGGTCACCTCTGGAAGGATTGCTTCATTATGAAGCAATACAAAAATTCCAATCTGTTTCAAGACAATCTTGGGCCGGGCGGCGGCTCAAGCTCCAGCTCTCATGGTCCGGGTTATGGTGGCGGCGGTTCTAATTCCGGCTTCCAAGGCAATCAAGGAAACGAGGCCAATCAGGGTGGTTATCATCAACAGTCAGGTCAGGGGAATCAACAACAGCAATATGGGTATCAGAGTAACCCGAAGCAGTTGAATAGCGGGCAGTACCACGTCTTCACCACAAGTTTATGCAAGCGGGATCAGAAGCTCCATAAAAGGGCGGTGAACGCCGTCGAGCTGGCAGTTCCCCGTTACTTGCGCTGGTCTGAGCAGCCCATTGTGTGGAGTCCGGAAGATCACCCGCCCCGGGTCGATAATCTGGGTCACTTGGCTTTGGTGGTCGCACTTTAGGTCGGAGGATATAAGTTCACTAAGGTACTCATGGATGGAGGTAACAGCATCAATATCCTTTATTATGAAACTTTCCGTCGCATGGTGTTGACTGATAAGAATCTTAAGCCGTCGAACACTGTTTTTCACGGCATGGTGCCTGGTAAGTCGGCATACCCAGTTGGTAAGATAGCTCTGGAAGTTGCTTTTGGAGATGATCATGACTCCAGGTCGGAGACATTGACCTTTGAAGTGGTGAAAATCAAGAGCCCTTATCATGCTCTGTTTGGACGGCCGGCTTATGCTAAGTTCATGGCAAGGCCTTGTTCTGTTTATCTGAAGCTCAAGATACCGGGTTACAAGGGAACCATCACGGTGCACGGAAGCCGGAAGATAGCTTTGGAGTGCGAAGAAGGTGACACTGCTTATGCTGAGTCTGTCTGTGCAACAGATGAATTGAAGTTTTATAAAGACAATGTTGACCCGGCAGATATGACATCTTTGAAAAAGCCAACTACGGAGCATGACCCGGTCTTGAAGTTTAAGTCGGCAGATGATACCAAGCTGGTTGATTTTGTTCCTGGTGATTCATCCAAGCAGTTCAGCATCAGTGCTAATCTGGATCCATAATAGGAAAGCACGCTCATCGAGTTCATCCATGAGAACCGGGACATCTTTGCATGGAAACCTTCTGACATGCCAGGTATACCGAGGGAACTCGCTGAGCACACTCATAATATTGATCCCAAGTTTAAGCCGGTCAAGCAGTTTCTTCGTTGTTTCAATGAAGAGAGGCGTAAGGCCATTGGTGAAGAGGTAGCCCAGCTCTTGGCGACTGGGTTTATTGTTGAAGTTTTTCATCCTGAGTGGTTGGCTAACCCGGTGCTGGTACTTAAGAAGAACGACACTTGGCGTATGTGTGTGGACTACACAGATTTAAAAAAGGCTTGTCCGGCTGATCCTTTTGCTCTCCCTCGTATTGATCAGATTATTGATGCTACGGTGGGTTGTGAGCATTTGAGTTTTTTGGATGCTTATTCCGGTTATCATCAGATCAAGATGGTAGTTAAGGACCAAGAGAAGACAACTTTTATCACTCCCTTTGGAGCCTTCTGCTATGTGTCTATGCCTTTTGGGCTCAAGAGTGCCCACGCGACTTACCAGCAATGTGTGCAGAATTGTCTTCATAATCAGATTGGGCACAATGTTCATGCTTATGTGGATGATATTGTGGTGAAATCCAGAAAGAAGGAGACCTTGATAGACGACTTGAAGGAGACCTTTGATAATCTCCGGGTTTATAAGATGATGCTTAACCCGGCCAAATGCATTTTTGTTGTGCCGGCAGGCAAGCTCTTGGGTTTCCTGGTTTCTAACAGAGGCATTGAAGCTAATCCAGAGAGGATTAAAGCCATTACTTCTTTGGCTAAGCCAGCGTGTGTCAATGATGTTCAACGTCTGGCGGGTCTTATTGCGGCTCTAAGCCGGTTCATAAGCCGGTTGGGAGAGAAGGCTACCCCTCTGTATCAGATGATGAAAAAGACAGATAATTTTGTCTGGAGTGATGCTGCTAATGCAGCATTTGATGACTTGAAGAAACAGTTGGCTGAGCCGCCCGTTCTTGCTGCTCCAACTATATCAAGATCGGGCCATGTCAAGAGCACGAAAGAGAGAGAGATTAAACACATAGCTACTGGTACAAACCCTCAGCCCCGAGGGTGGACTACTCCCTCCTCATTGTGGTGCCCACCGGGATGATGAAGATGGCCACCGGTGATGATTCCCCCCTCCGGTAGGGTGCCGAAATGGGGTCTAGATTGGATCTAATGGATACAGAGGCCTTGCAGCGGCGGAACTTATGATCTAGGGCTACCCCGAAGGGTTTTGGAATATTTGTGAATTTATAGGGCAAAGATGGGGTGCGGAAGGCCACCGAGGTGGGCACAACCCACCTGGGCGCGCTTGGGGGCCCAGGCGCGCCCTGGTGGGTTGTGCCCCCTCGGGGCACCCCCCAGGTGCTTCTCTAGCCCATCCTGGGTGTTCTGGTCGATAAAAATTCTCCAAAAAGTATCGGTGCATTTGCACTCCGTTTGATATTGATTTTCTTTGATGTAAAAAACAAGTAGAAAACAACAACTGGCACTTGGCACTATGTCAATAGGTTAGTCCCAAAAAATGATATAAAATGATTGTAAAATGCTTTTAAAACATCCAAGAGTGATAATATAACAGCATGGAACAATCAAAAATTATAGATACGTTGGAGACGTATCATGCTACACAGAAGAATTATGTCCTTGATGCACCGCTAGGTGACAGACCTATTGCAGAAGCAGATGTAGATGTTATAAACGTTTGGCAAGCTCGATATGATGACTACTTGATAGTTTAGTGCACCATGCTTTGCGACTTGGAACCGGGATGTCAAAAATGTTTTGAACACCACGGAACATATGAGATGTTCCAAGAGCTGAAATCGGTATTTCAGACTCATGCCTGTTGTCGGTGTCAAAACCGGCAGATCTCGGGTAGGGAGTCTCAAACTGTGCATCTAAGGTCGATGGTAACAGGAGACAGGGGACACGATGTTTACCCAGGTTCGGGCCCTCTCTATGGAGGTAATACCCTACTTCCTGCTTGATTGATCTTCATGAATATGAGTGTTACAAGTGTTGAGCTACCACGAGATCGTAATGGCTAAAACCCTAGAAGTCTAGCCTGTATGACTATGATTATGAGTATTGGCCTCTACGGACCTAGCCCTCCGGTTTATATAGACAATGGAGGGATCTAGGGTTACATCAAGTCGGTTACAGAGAAAGGAATCTTCATATTTGGTCGCCAAGCTTGCCTTCCACGCCAAGGAGAGTCCCACCCGGACACGGGAGAGAGTCTTCGGTCTTTGTATCTTCACGGCACATCAGTCCGGCCCATGTATAACAGGTCGGATGCCCGAGGACCCCTTAATCCAGGACTCCCTCAGTAGCCCCCGAACCAGGCTTCAATGACTATGTGTCTGGCGCGCAGATTGTCTACGGCATTGCAAGGCGGGTTCCTCCTCCGGTGACTCTCAAAGAGATGTATTTAGCACTATATTTATTGTTATGCCCCTTGGCTTCTATGCGTCAACAACTTCAGCTTCCACGTGTCGAGCGAATGCGAAAGGTCAGGGTATTTTTGCACATAACACCCCGGCCATGTAAGAACAATGTCTAACGGATCTCAGATCCGTTCCACATCACGCAAAAAATCCTCAGAGCTTGCTAGGAAAAACCATTCCAACATGGCCAGCGCTCCCAACTCTTCCTCCCGTCCCTGCGGCCCAGAAAAAGGCGAGTGGGAGAGGTGCTACGTACCCCACGGTCAGCTGGTGAAGCTTCAAACACAGGGATTTCTTCCTCCTACGGATCTGGTCCCTATTCGAGCAGGGTTAACCTACTTCAGTGGTGGGGCCCAGGCGGAGAATTTCCCCAATCCATCTGCGGGGAACGAGTGTGTTTCGTTCCCTACCTGCTAAGAGGCATCGGATTTCCAATTCATCCGTTCCTCCGAGGGCTTCTGGAGTATTATGCCCTCCAACTGCACAACTTCACTCCAGCCTCCATTCTGCACATCGCGGGATACGTCGCTCTTTGCGAGCTATTCCTAGGCTGCGAGGCCCATTTTGATTTGTGGAGGAAACTATTCTGCCTCGTCCCTCACAACCAAGATGGATCAATATTTGAAGTGGGCGGAGCCGAAGTATGGCGCATCGCCGAGACCGGATACCTGTCCGGCACGCTGAAGAAGGCATCCGAAGAGTGCCCTTCCGAATGGTTCTATATCGAGGACGTCGCCCTTCTTGACCCAGTTCGAATGGGTCTCCCAAATTTACAAGGGTTCCGTTGAAGAAACGCCACAGCTGGCGCCCTCGGAGCCTCGAGGTGGAAGATAGCGCGGAAGTCCATCAACTGATGAGCAAGATAAAGACGCTTGCCTAGTCTAGATTATCAATAGTCGAGGTGATGGCGACCCCCATAGTGCGAGGGGTTCAGCCACTCCAATACAGAGGGCTTCCTATGTGGCACTACAATGGGGAAGATGACACCTCCCGTTGCGGTCGAAAAGGTCCGGACACCCCCGCCGCTTTGGCCAAGATATTGGCCAAACTATTCTAAGGGTAGGAAGAGGAATTCCTTCGCATTAAGCGCCGGGATGGATTTTCCATGTACAACCCTCCTAGCTGGGTGAGTTCCAATCTCATTATTCCATTCAATCTACTCCCTGAGTCACTTTTAATGAACATTACTCCATCCATTTGTAACAGGAATGGCAAAAAATAACCAAGGGGCTACATTGCCCCACCCCACAGCCAGAGAACCACAACCAGGACCTTGACCCCGGATTCGAAGAGGATCCGGACATATATGTGGAGCTCGAGGGTGGGTGTTCTACCAGGCGAGCTATGACGACACGGAAGTGGCCATCACCGCCGACTATCCCGGTCTTCTCCCCGCCTCGCACGTAAGTAATCAGGAGATATATCCTCTGAAAGAGCCTCCTCATTCTGCCTCACCCACCGCACTGTCTTGTGCTCCAAAGGAGACGCTCAGCGCGACATGCTACACCAGAGGCAACTCCAAAGAGAGCGACGCCCACGCCGGGCAAGCCTTCGAAGAGGAAGGCAAACGAAGATACGACTGAGCCTTCATCGAAGAGGTATGACTTTGTAAATATTCCCTTTGGCAGTCACATCCAACTGTGACATTATCCGCTGTGTCTTATCAGGAAAAGCGTTCGCCGGACTATGTCCGGGAATCTTACCGGCTGTGCCTCCACAAGTCAGGTTCCCGACCCTGTTTTAAAGGCAAGGGCTAGTACGGGAGTGACGCCGGATTATCCTTCGGCAGAGGAGTCGGATAATGTATCCATCACAAACTCGGAAGTGGAGAGCGCCATGAATCATCGGCGCCGGAGAGCCGTTCTACGTGAGCCCGGCTTTACGAATGAGGCGTTCAATGCCTTCAGCTCGGCTGATGCATATATCCAAGCTGCTCGAGACGGGCTTGCCAGAGCCATGAACCAACATGTAAAAGATATACGGGTAAGTTTATTGTACAAAACTGATAATTGTATACCAGTAGCCCCCGAGACTTGAAGCAGTTGATACAACTGATTTAAGGATCATTTTATAACCAAGTGTTGTCGGAGAAAAACAACTTGTTGTCTCAGGAACTAGAAAAGTGTCGGACCCAGCTAACTGCTGCTACCGCCGAACTGGAGAAATCCAAGAAGGCATCACTTGGTAATGTTCCCCTCCATCGAGAAAACATAATTATATACCGGCAATGCTAACACTGTTGCACATCTTATGCCAAGATCGTCAGATCAACTGAAGGAGCAACTGAAAGTGCCCATGCGGAAGAATGAGAAGCCAAAAGACTGCTGGCCACGGGCAAACGTGTGCTTACCTGAGTCAGAGACGAGAAAAACAAGCTGTAGGATGCCCACACCCAGCTGGGCGAAGATCTGAAAGATGTACGGGCCCAGCTGGCTGATTCCGTGAAGGGAAATAAGAGGTTGCGCGGCGGCATATTTTATATGTGGTCACACTTACCTCCGTGTAGTTCGGAGATGAAAGGGACTGACTGAATTATATCTGTAGGTATGCTGACCGGCCGTCCCGAAGAGGAGATGTCCGGAATCTCGGGCGATCTGCTACAAGAGCTGTTGCAAATGCACGAGCAAGCTCGGCAGGCGATGCGAAGTATTGCCAAGGCTTTATGGCCATCCGCCTCCCCTCCAGGAAGGATGGAGGAGCTTATACAGCTATTCAAGGGAGCGCGACGGCGCTTCCAATTATGGAAGATCTCGGCCTGCCAGAAAGGTGCACGAGAAGCCTGGGCCATGGTGAAAACACGGTACACCAAGCTTAATCCGAATCATATGGCCCGGGTCAGACCTCTAGGGTCAGATGGGAAAGAAATTCCCGTGAATTTGGTATATGAGCAAGTAGAAGTAGCCGCTAGATATTCCCAATAGGATTGTAAGTTAGACAGCCTGTTAGACGGTATAGAGGAGGAAATTTAAGAGTCTAAGTGACTATGTACTTTCCTTGACATATTTGTCCCTAGCCGGACTGGAAAACGATTGTCATGGTAGACCTTTTCGCTTCGACCTCTGGACCCGAAGGTGCAGAGTGTTTCTGAATACCTGAGCGGCAAAATAGATCGGGGTATGCGTGGAAACCAGGCATAGGGTCATGGTTGCTTGACCAGACAAGTTGTATCCGGCTAGATATGTTATATTACATTGTGATTGTAAGAAATATCTTCCAGAGAGAATAGTTCCGTTAAGGGTTCCTTTCCTTGGGTGTACATGCGTTAATGTGCATGTCCAAACTGTGATTGAAAAAATCGCAGCATATTAAACATCTGGGGGTTCATATTATAATGAATGTAAAAACATCTTTAGTTCGCCGACCGAATATTCCCTTAGGAACGCTGGCTTTTGGCTTCACCCAGTCTGAGGTACACATCCGGATGACCCGACATTAACAATCACAGAGGTGCTCCCTTTATGCCCTAGCCGAACTAACGGGAACATAGGGCATAAGCACAGGAGCCAGGAAACCCACCTTTGCCAAAACTTAAGTCATATCGATGCATGTAGTGGTGAAGAAAAGGTACATATGGGGAAAACGCGCATATGTGATGAGCTTGATGCTCAAAAAATAACAATAATAAGCTTCTGTCAAAGAAGCCCCCGGGTATAATTGACGTACATATTTGAGGATGGGTATGTCATAGGTGTACGGTTTAGCCGCACAAAAAGTTTCAAGGCTAAAAAGGAAAAAGTGAAAAGAGAGGAAAAAGTAATGGAAACAATTGGGAGAAGGAGACGAACAAAGAGTTCGGCGCTAGGCATAGAATCTTCGAAGTTTGGCTGCGTTCCAGGGGGTCGGTTCTAGGCGATTGTCTGACGCATCACGCAGGCGGTACGCTCCTCCAGTGAGAACTTCGTCAATGATGAAGGGACCCTCCCACTTGGGCTTGAGTTTGTCCTTTTTCTTCTCCGGCAGGTGTAGAACAAGTTCGCCAACATTATAAGTCTTGGCCTGCACTTCTCTGCTTTGATACCTACGAGCCTGCTGTTGATAAAATGCGGAACGGGCTTTTGCAACGTTGCGCTCCTCCTCCAGGGCATCTAAGCTGTCCTGCCGATCAAGCTCGGCCTCTCTCTCTTCGTACATGCGCACGCGAGGTGAGTCATGAATAATGTCGCAGGGTAACACAGCCTCTGCGCCATACACCATGAAGAAAGGTGTATATCAGGTAGTGCGATTGGGCGTGGTCCGCAGCCCCCAGAGTACGGAGTCGAGCTCCTCAACCCAGCGCTTGTCTGATTCTTTCAAAGACGGCACTAGTCTCGGCTTGATGCCGCTCATAATAAGACCATTGGCTCTTTCGACTTGACCGTTTGTTTGCGGGTGATAGACGGAGGCGTAATCGAGCTTAATGCCTAGATTGGCGCACCAGTTTTTCACCTCATCGGCTGTGAAATTGGAGCCGTTACCGGTGATGATGCTGTGTGGGACACCATAATGGTGTAAAACGCCAGATATAAAGTCTATCACTTGTCTGGCTTCGGCAGTTTTAACTGGTTTGGCCTCTACCCACTGAGTGAATTTATCACCATGACCAGCAGATATTTTTTCTTATGGCTCCCTCCTTTAAGGGGTCCAACCATATCAAGCCCCTAGACCGCAAAAGGCCAAGTGATGGGGATTGTTTGCAGGGCGGTGGGTGGCATATGGATCTGGTTGGCGAAAAGCTGACATCCGACGCAACGTTGGACAAGGTCCTGTGCGTCTGCTTGGGCCGTCGGCCAATAGAAACCTGTACGGAAAGCCCTGCTTACAAGGGCCCGAGCCGCAGCTTGGTGACCACCGAGACCGGCATGAATTTCAGCCAAGAGCTGCCGCCCCTCTTCCTCGAAGTTACATCTTTGGAGTACTCCGGTAGCGCTTTTCTTGTAGAGTTCTCCATCGTGAACCTTGTAGGATTTAGAGCGCCGGACAATGCGGCGAGCCTCATTCTGATCCTCGGGGAGTTCTCGCCTGTTAAGGTAGGCCAAGAAGGGTTCAGTCCATGGGGCAATGACTGCCATTATGAGATGGGCCGACGGTGTTATTTCGGTGGTTGAGCCCCCAATGATATCGGTGTGTTCGGCACCTGGGGTTATAATCGGGTCCGGACTGTTGTTGCCGCTCTCCCCTTGCCACACCATAGACGGCTTGAAAAGCCTTTCCAGAAAGATGTTAGGTGGGAAGGGGTCGCGCTTGGCACTGATGCGAGCAAGGACGTCCGCCGCTTGAGTACTTTCTCGGGGCACATGATGAAACTCGAGCCCTTCAAAACGGGCCGAGATTTTAAGAACGGCATTGCGGTAAGCCGCCATTTTCGTATCTTTGGCATCAAAATCTCCATTTATTTGAAATATTGCGAGGTTTGAATCCCCGCGCACTTCCAGGCGTTGTATGCCCATGGAGACAGCCATCCAAAGCCCATGCAATACTCACATTCGGCCACATTGTTGGAGTCTATGTATATTATTTGGAGTACGTACTGAACTACGTCTCCTGTGGGGGACGTTAGGACAATGCCCGCCCCTAACCCTGCCAGCATTTTGGAACCATCGAAGTACATAACCCAGTTGGAATATGCGTTGTACTCTTTAGGGAGTTCGGCCTTTGTCCATTCGGCGATGAAGTCAGCCAGTACTTGGGATTTAATGGCGCGGCGTGGTTTGTATGTTATGTCAAATGGAAGGAGATCAATGGCCCACTTAGCAATCCGGCCCGTGGCATCGCGGTTGTTTATTATGTCGTTGAGTGGTACCTCGGAAGCCACCATAATCGAGCGCTCTTGAAAGTAGTGTCGCAGCTTCCAGGATGCCATGAAGACCGCGTATGCCATCTTTTGGTAATGAGGGTATTGGGATTTGCATGGTGTGAGGACAGTGGATACGTAGTATACCGGTTTCTGGAGCGGGAATTTGTGTCCGTCCTGCTCTCGCTCGACGACGAGCACGGCGCTCACCACCTGGTGTGTTGCCAATATGTATAATGACATGGGTTCGCCGACGTTCGGCGCGGCCACGATTGGGTTGCTCGCTAAAAGGACCTTTATTTCCTCTAGTCCGGTCGTTGCCGCGTCCGTCCACTCGAAGTGGTCGGTGCGTCAGAGGAGGCGATAGAGTGGCAATGATTTTTCTCCCAATCTGGAGATAAAGCGGCTTAAAGTTGCCACGCATCCCGCGAGTTTTTGGACCTGTTTAAGGTCTGTTGGCAGCCAATTGTGACAAAGCTCGAATTTTGACTGGATTTGCCTCAATTCCTCTACTGGAAATGATGAAGCCCAGCAATTTTCCAGCAGGGATGCCGAAAACACACTTTTCCGGGTTGTGCTTGATGTCATAAGCACGGAGGTTGTCGAATGTAAGACGTAAATCATCTATTAGTGACTCGGCGTGTCTGGTTTTGATGACGACGTCATCCACATATGCTTCAACTGTCTTGCCGATCTGTTTCTCCGGGCATGTTTGAATCATGCGTTGGTAGGTGGCGCCAGCGTTTTTGAGCCCGAAAGGCATAGTGTTGAAGCAAAAAGGCCCATATGCGGTAATGAATGCCGTTGCGGCTTGGTCGGACTCCTTCATCTTGATTTGATGGTATCCGGAGTACGCGTCGAGGAAACATAGTATGTCATGTCCTGCGGTTGCGTCAATAATCTGATCGATGCGAGGGAGGGGGAAGGGATCCTCAGGGCAAGCCTTGTTGAGGTCTTTGAAATCAACGCCTAGGCGCCAGGATTTGTCCTTCTTTGGTACCATGACAAGGTTTGCTAGCCAGTCCGGGTGTTTTATTTCTCTGATGAATCTGGCCTCAAGTAACTTGGCTAGCTCCTCTCCCATAGCTTGTCGTTTGGGTTCTGAAGAATGTCGCAGTGTTTGTTTGACCGGTTTATATCCCTTTAAGATATTGAGGCTGTGTTCGGCCAACCTGCGTGGGATTCCTGGCATGTCAGAAGGGTGCCAGGCGAATATGTCCCAGTTCTCACGCAGGAACTCTCGTAGCGTGGCCTCGACCGTTGGGTCGAGTTGTGCCCCGATGGATGCTGTCTTCTTGGGGTCCGTCAGGTGGACTTGAAATTTGACTATTTCATCTGCTGGTTTAAAGGAGGTGGAGCGCAGCGCGGTCAGCTCTTCGGCCGCGAGGGCTTTAGACAATGCCTCGGGGGCCAGGGATGCGGTTTTATTTTTGGCGCGCAGTGCTATGTCCGGATCACTGGCGAGAGTGATGGTGCCGTTGGGCCCGGGCATCTTGAGCTTCATATACCCGTAATGAGGTATAGCTTGGAAGCATGTGAATGCATGTCGCCCCAGTAGGGCATGGTATCCGCTGTTGAAAGGGGTCACTTGGAAGGTTATCTCTTCGGACCGATAATTCTCCGGCGTGCCGAATACCACGTCGAGCGTGATTTTTCCCGCGCATCGCGCCTCCTGACTGGGAATGATTCCCCGGAAGGTCGTGCTACTTTGCTCAATGCGGCTCCTATCTATTTCCATTTTTATGAGTGTGTCCTTGTATATGAGGTTCAGTCCACTGCCGCCATCCATGAGCACTTTGGTGAGCCGGAAGCCGTCCACGTTTGGACTGAGGACCAAGGCGGCTGGTGCCTGGACTGTCCTGAATTTTGGTTCGTCATCGGCATTCAAAGTTATGGCCGTGTCGTTCCAGGGGTTTATTGCTGCGACTTGGCAGACTTCGGCAAGGTCGCGGAGTGCCCTTTTTCGCTAATTTTTTGAAGCGAAGGTCTCGAACACCGTCAATACTCTGAGGTCGTCGTCTTCCGGGGGGTGTTGTTCTGGGTTATTTTTGGTGAGGAGATCTTCACCGCTCTTGGCCACTTGCCGGGGTATCCAACATGCTCTAAGGTTGTGGGTTGGTATGGTATCCGGTGTTGCATGTATTTTGCATGGCCTATCGAGCCATCCCTCCAGAACAGTTCCGCGCCCCATGATGGGCTTTGATTTCTTTACTATTGGGTCAGGTGCCCCACGAGGGTGCATCCTTTTTGCCCGGATGAGGGGCTGAGTTGAAACCGGTGGTTCCCAATGAGTTGCATGAGTTTTCCAGGCGCTTTCTATTGTGCAGTACTTCTGTACTATGGTTGCCAAGTCAGCGAAGTGTAATACGCGACGGCGGTTGATGGCATTGAGGATTCCTTCATCCGTGCAATTGTTGCAGAATACTGAGATTGCGTCTTCATCGCACCAATCTTTAATTTTGTCTTTGACAAGGAGGAATCTGGCCCAGAAGTGATGGACCGTTTCCTGAGACTGCTGTCGTATATTCATAAGATCACGTATAGCTGGGTGGGTGGGTGGTTTTAAATCCGAACCCTGACCCGATTTGGGATCCGGAGTTTGTAAATTTTCCGAACTTAATGGTTCGGACTCCGGGATATCAACTGATGTTTTAGGCCCGTCGTCGGATTCTAGGTTCGGAGGGCAGGGCACGTCGTTCTGCGGACAGGTATCCGGCTCCTCGAGCTCGAAAATCCGAACATAGTTCATCCTCAATATAGAGGAAGAGTTATTGTCTTGCTCCTCCACTACCACTATCTGATGGGTGATCGGCGGAGATTTGATTTCTCTTTGGTCAGGTTTAAGCCCAATCCGATCATAGTCTGTAGCGACTCCCAAGGCGGTGATGCAATCTAAGAGTTCGTTTAAAGATGACAACTCTGTCGGATCCATCCATTTGGAGTATTTGGAGTCGACGTGGAGACGATTTTCGATGACTCGAGAGGTCATCGTCGGCTTAACGGCCGAACAGGCGGTCATGGTAAAGCCACCGAGTCGGAGGTTTTGGCCCGGAGCCAGGGCTCCTCCGGAGGTGATATTATCCTTGACAACAAGGCGAGCCATCAACCCTGTCTTCGACGTCGCAGCTGAACTCTCAATGAAAGCACCAATGTCGGTGTCAAAACCGGCGAATCTCAGGTAGGGGGTCCCGAATTGTGAGTCTAAGGTCGATGGTAACAGGAGACAGGGGACACGATGTTTACCCAGGTTCGGGCCCTCTCTATGGAGGTAATACCCTACTTCCTGCTTGATTGATCTTGATGAATATGAGTGTTACAAGAGTTGATCTACCACGAGATCGTAATGGCTAAAACCCTAGAAGTCTAGCCTGTATGACTATGATTATGAGTATTGGCCTCTACGGACCTAGCCCTCCGGTTTATATGGACACCGGAGGGATCTAGGGTTACATAAAGTCGGTTACAGAGAAACGAATCTTCATATTTGGTCACCAAGCTTGCCTTCCACGCCAAGGAGAGTCCCACCCGGACACGAGAGAGAGTCTTCGGTCTTCGTATCTTCACGACCCATCAGTCCGGCCCATGTATAATAGGTCGGACGCCCAAAGACCCCTTAATCCAGGACTCCCTCACCTGTGTCAAGAGGTATGAGACCTCTAACAAGTACTTTGCTACAAGATGGAGGAGAATAGCTCAGCTAGTGAGCATGTGCTCAGAATTTCTGGGCACTACAATCGCTTGAATCAAGTGGGAGTTAATCTTCCAGATAAGATAGTGATTGACAGAGTTCTCTAGTCCCAATCACCAAGCTACTAGAACTTCGTGATGAACTATAATGTGCAAGGGATAACGAAAAAGATTCCCGAGCTCTTCGCGATGCTAAAATCGGTGAAGGTAGAAATCAAGAAAGAACATCAAGTGTTGATGGTTAACAAGACCACTAGTTTCAAGAAAAAGGGCAAAGGAAAACAAAGGGAACTTCAAGAAGAATGACAAGCAATTTGCCACTCCCATGAAGAAGCCCAAAGCTAGATCTAAGCCTAAAATGGAGTGCTTCTACTGCAAAGGGAATGGTCACTGAAAATGGAACTACCCCAAATACTTGGCGGATAAGAAGGATGGCAAAGTGAACAAAGGTATATTTGATATACATGTTATTGATGTGTACTTTACTAGTATTCATAGTAACCCTTAGGTATTTCATACCGGTTCAGTTGCTAAGATTAGTAACTCGAAACAGGAGTTGCAAAAATGAACAGAGACTAGTTGAGGGCGAGGTGATGATGTGTGTTGGAAGTGATTCCAAGGTTGATAAGATCACCATCGCACACTCCATCTACCGTCGGGATTAGTGTTGGACCTAAATAATGTTATTTGGTGTTTGCGTTGAGCATGCATATGATTGGATCATGTTTATTGCAATACAGTTATTCATTTAAATCAGAGAATAATTGTTGTTCTGTTTACATGAATAAAACCTTCTATGGTCATTGATACGTCTCCAACGTATCTATAATTTTTTATTGTTCCATGCTATATTATATTCTGTTTTGGATGTTTATTCGGCTTTATTATACACTTTTATATTATTTTTGGGACTAACCTATTAACCGGAGGCCCAGCCCAGATTGCTGTTTTTTTGTCTATTTCAGTGTTTCGAAGGAAAAGGATATCAAACGGAGTCCAAACGAAATGAAACCTTCGGGAACGTGATTTTCGGAACGAACGTGATCCAGAGGACTTGGAGTCTACGTAAAGCAATCAACGAGGAGAGCACGAGGCAGGGGGGGCGCCTACCCCCCTGGGCGCGCCCTCCACTCTTGTGGGCCCCATGTTGCTCCACCGACGTACTTCTTCCTCCTATATATACCCATATACCCTAGAAACATCAGATACGGAGCCAAAACCCTATTTCCACCGCCGCAACCTTCTGTACCCGTGAGATCCCATCTTGGGGCCTTTTCTGGCGCTCCACCGGAGGGGGCATTGATCACGGAGGGCTTCTATATCAACACCATAGCCTCTCCGATGATGTGTGAGTAGTTTACCTCAGACCTTCGGGTCCATAGTTATTAGCTAGATGGCTTCTTCTCTCTCTCTTTGGATCTCAATACAAAGTTCTCCTCGATCTTCTTGAAGATCTATTCGATGTAATCTTCTTTTGTGGTGTGTTTGTCGAGATCCAATGAATTGTGGGTTTGTGATCAAGTTTATCTATGAACAATATTTGAATCTCCTCTGAATTCTTTTATGTATGATTGGTTATCTTTGCAAGTCTCTTTGAATTATCAGTTTGGTTTGGCCTACTAGATTGATCTTTCTTGCAATAGCAGAAGTGCTTAGCTTTGGGTTCAATCTTGCGGTGCTCGATCCCAGTGACAGAAAGGGAAACGACACGTATTGTATTGTTGCCATCGAGGATAAAAAGATCGGGTTTATATCATATTGCATGAGTCTATCCCTCTACATCATGTCATCTTACTTAAAGCATTACTCTGTTCTTATGAACTTAATACTCTAGATGCATGCTGGATAGCTGTCGATGTGTGGAGTAATAGTAGTTGATGCAGAATCGTTTCGGTCTACTTGTCGCGGACATGATGCCTATATACATGATCATACCTAGATATTCTCATAAGTATGCTCAATTCTATCAATTGCTCGATAGTAATTCGTTTACCCACCGTAATACTTATGCTCTCGAGAGAAGCCACTAGTGAAACCTATGGCCCCGGGGTCTATTTTCCATCATATATATTTTTCGACAACAAACTATTTCTAGCGCCGTTTATTTTGCTTTCTTTACTTTTAGTCTTTATTATAAAAATACCAAAAATATTATCTTATCATATCTATCAGATCTCACTCTCGTAAGTGACTGTGAAGGGATTGACAACCCCTTTCTCGCGTTGGTTGCGAGGTTCTTATTTGTTTGTGTTGGTGCGTGGGACTCGCGCGTGGTCTCCTACTGGATTGATACCTTGGTTCTCAAAAACTAAGGGAAATACTTACGCTACTTTACTCCATGACCCTTTCCTCTTCAAGGGAAAACCAACACAGTGCTCAAGAGGTAGCAAGAAGGATTTCTGGTGCCGTTGCCGGGGAATCTACGCACAAGTCAAGACATAACAAGTACCCATCACAAACTCTTATCCCTCGCATTACATTATTTGCCATTTGCCTCTCGTTTTCCTCTCCCCCACTTCACCCTTGCCGTTTTATTCGCCCTCTCTTTTCCGTTCGCATCTTTTCGCTTGCTTTTTTTTTGCCTGTGCGTTGGATTGCTTGCTTGCAAAATGGCTCAAGATAATACCAAATTGTGTGACTTTACCAATACCAACAACAATGATTTCCTTAGCACTCCGATTGCTCCTCTTACCGATGCTGAATCTTGTGAAATTAATGCTGCTTTGTTGAATCTTGTCATGAAAGATCAATTCGCCGGCCTTCCTACCGAAGATGCCGCTACCCATCTAAATAGCTTTGTTGATGTGTGTGATATGAAAAAGAAGAAAGATGTGGACAATGCTATTGTTAAATCGAAGCTATTTCCTTTCTCGCTTAGAGATCGTGCTAAAACTTGGTTTTCGTCTTTGCCTAAAAATAGTATTGATTCTTGGAATAAGTGCAAAGATGCTTTTATCTCTAAGTATTTTCCTCCCGCTAAAATCATCTCTCTTAGAAACGATATCATGAATTTTAAGCAACTTGATCATGAACATGTTGCACAAGCTTGGGAGAGGGTGAAATTAATGATACGTAATTGCCCTACACATGGTTTGAATCTTCGGATGATTATACAAAATTTTTATGCCGGATTGAATTTTGCTTTAGAAATATTTTAGATTCGGCCGCGGGAGGCACTTTTATGGAAATCACTTTAGGAGAAGCTACTAAATTCCTAGATAATATTATGGTTAATTATTCTCAATGGCACACCGAAAGATCTACTAATAAAAAAGTGCATGCGATAGAAGAAATTAATGTTTTGAGTGGAAAGATGGATGAACTTATGAAATTTTTTGCTACTAAAAGTGTTTCTTCCGATCCTAATGACATGCCTTTGTCTACTTTGATTGAAAATAATAATGAATCTATGGATGTGAATTTTGTTGGTAGGAATAATTTTGGTAACAACGCGTATAGAGGAAACTTTAATCCTAGGCCGTTCCCTAGTAATTCCTCTAATAATTATGGTAATTTATACAACAATTCTTATGGAAATTTTAATAATATGCCCTGTGAATTTGAGATTAGTGTTAAGGAGTTTATGAATTCGCAAAAGAATTTCAATGCTTTGCTTGAAGAAAAATTGCTTAAAGTTGATGAATTGGCTAGGAACGTTGATAGAATTTCTCTTGATGTTGATTCTTTGAAACTTAGATCTATTCCACCTAAGCATGATATCAATGAGTCTCTCAAAGCCATGAGAATTTCCATTGATGAGTGCAAAGAAAGAACCGCTAGGATGCGTGCTAAGAAAGATTGCTTTGTGAAAGCGTGTTCTTCTAGTTTTTGTGAGAATAAAGATGAAGATCTAAAAGTTATTGATGTATATCCTATTAAATCTTTGTTTTTCAATATGAATCTTGATAATGATGGGGCTGAAGATGAGCCACCTTTACCTAGAAGGCGTTAAAAAATTCGGTGTTTTTAGATCTTAATGCGAAAATTGGTAAAAGTGGGATTGATGAAGTTAAAACTTTAGATATCAATGAACACACTATCTTGGATTACAAGGAATTTAATTATGATAATTGCTCTTTGATAGATTGTATTTCCTTGTTGCAACCCGATCTAAATTCTCCTCATGCTTATAGTCAAAATAAAGCTTTTACCAAGCATATCGTTGATGCTTTGATGCAATCTTATGAAGAAAAACTTGAGTTGGAAGTTTCTATCCCTAGAAAACTCTACGATGAGTGGGAACCTAATATTAAAATTAAAATTAAAGATCATGAATGCTATGCTTTGTGTGATTTGGGTGCTAGTGTTTCCACGATTCCAAAAACTTTGTGTGATTTGCTAGGATTCCATGAATTTGATGACTGTTCTTTAAACTTGCACCTTGTGGATTCCACCATTAAGAAACCTATGGGAAGAATTAATGATGTTCTTATTGTTGCAAATAGGAATTATGTGCCCGTAGATTTTATCGTTCTTGATATAGATTGCAATCCTTCATGTCCTATTATTCTTGGTAGATCTATCCTCAGAACGATTGATGCAATTATTGATATGAAGGAAGGAAATATTAGATTCCTATTTCCGTTAAGGAAGGGCATGGAACACTTTCCTAGAAAGAAAATAAAATTACCTTATGAATCTATTATGAGAGCCACTTATGGATTGCCTACCAAAGATGGCAATACCTACATCTATCCTTGCTTTTATGCCTAGCTAAGGGCGTTAAACGATAGCGCTTGTTGGGAGGCAACCCAATTTTATTTTAGTTTTTTATTTTTTTGCTTCTGTTTAGGAATAAATATTTTATCTAGCCTCTTGTTAGATTTGTTTTTATGTTTTAATTAGTGTTTGTGCCAAGTTAAACCTATAGGATCTTCTTGGATGATAGTTATTTGATCTTGCTGAAAATTCCAGAAACTTTCTGCTCACGAAAACAATTGTTTAAAATCACCAGAACGTGATAAAATACTGATTGCAATTGCATCTGATCAATAAACAAATTATCTAGGTCTTCCTATTTTGGTAGATTTTTCTGAGTTCTAGAAGTTTGCGCTAGTTACAGATTACTACAGACTGTTCTGTTTTTGACAGATTCTGTTTTTCGCGTGTTGTTTGCTTATTTTGATGAATCTATGGCTAGTAAAATAGTTTATAAACCATAAAAAAGTTGGAATACATTAATTTTAACACAAATATAAATAAAGAATGAGTTCAATACAGTACCTTGAAGTGGTGTTTTGTTTTCTTTCGCTAACGGAGCTCACGAGATTTTCTGTTGAGTTTTGTGTTGTGAAGTTTTCAAGTTTTGGGTAAAGATTTGATGGATTATGGAACAAGGAGTGGCAAGAGCCTAAGCTTGGGGATGCCCATGGAACCCCAATATAATCTAAGGACACCAAAAATCCAAAGCTTGGGGATGGCCCGGAAGGCATCCCCTCTTTCGTCTTCGTCCATCGGTAACTTTACTTGGAGCTATATTTTTATTCACCACATGATATGTGTTTTGCTTGGAGCGTCTTGTATGATTTGAGTCTTTGCTTTTTATTTTACCACAATCATCCTTGCTGTACACACCTTTTGAGAGAGACACACATGATTCGAAATTTATTAGAATACTCTATGTGCTTCACTTATATCTTTTGAGCTATATAGTTTTTTCTCTAGTGCTTCAATTATATCTTTTAGAGCACGGCGGTGGTTATGTTTTATAGAAACTATTGTTCTCTCATGCTTCACTTGTTTTATTTTGAGAGTCCTACAAAACAGCATGGTAATTTGCTTTAATCATAAAATTAGTCCTAATATGATAGGCATTCAAGATTAGTAAAACTTTCTTATGAGTGTGTTGAATACTATGAGAAGTTTGATACTTGATAATTGTTTTGAGATATGAAGACGGTGATATTAGAGTCATGCTAGTGAGTATTTGTGAATTTGAGAAATACTTGTGTTAAATTTTGTGATTCCCGTAGCATGCACGTATGGTGAACCGTTATGTGATGAAGTCGGAGCATGATTTATTTATTGATTATCTTCCTTATGAGTAGCGATCGGGGATGAGCGATGGTCTTTTCCTACCAATCTATCCCCCTAGGAGCATGTGCGTAATACTTTTCTTTGATAACTTGTAGATTTTTGCAACAAGTATATGAGTTCTTTATGACTAATGATGAGTCCATGGATTATACGCACTCTCATCCTTCTACCATTGCTAGCCTCTCTAATACCGCGCACCTCTCACCGGTATCATACACCCATCATATACCTTCCTCAAAACAGCCACCATACCTACCTATCATGGCATTTCCATAGCCATTCCGAGATATATTGCCATGCAACTTACCACTGTTCGGTTTACTATGACATGCTTCATCGTTGTCATAATTGCTTTGCATGATCATGTAGTTGATGTCGTATTTGTGGCAAAGCCACCGCTCATGATTCTTTCATACATGTCACTCTTGATTCATTTCATATCCCGGTACACCACCGGAGGCATTCGCATAGAGTCATATTTTGTTCTAAGTATTGAGTTGTAATTCTTGAGTTGTAAAGTAAATAAAAGTGTGATGATCATCATTATTAGAGCATAGTCCCATGTGAGGAAAGGATGATGGAGACTATGATTCCCCCACAAGTCGGGATGAGACTCCGGACTAAATAAAAAAAGAGGCCATAAAAAAAGGAGAAAAGGCCCAAAAGAAAAAAAAGAGAAACAAATGATGAGAGAAAAGAGAGAAGGGACAATGCCACTATCCTTTTTCCACACTTGTGCTTCAAAGTAGCACCATGATCATCATGATAGAGAGTCTCCTATGATATCACTTTCATATACTAGTGGGAATTTTTCATTATATAACTTGGATTGTATATTCCAATGATGGGCTTCCTCAAATTGCCCTAGGTGTTCGTGAGCAAGAAGGTTGGATGCACACCCACTAAGTTTCTTTTTGAGCTTTCATATACTTATAGCTCTAGTGCATCCGTTGCATGGCAATCCCTATTCACACACATTGATATCTATTAATGGGCATATCCATAGCCCGTTAATATGCTTAGTTGATGTGAGACTATCTTCTCCTTTTTTGTCTTCTCCACAACCACCATTCTATTCCACATATAGTGCTATATCCATGGCTCACGGCATGTATTGCGTGAAGATTGAAAAGTTTGAGAACATCAAAAGTATGAAAAAATTGCTTGGCTTTTCATCAGGGTTGTGCATGATTTAAATATTCTGTGTGGTGAAGATAGAGCATAGCCAGACTATATGATTTTGTAGGGATAACTTTCTTTGGCCATGTTATTTTGAGAAGACATAATTGCTTAGTTAGTATGCTTGAAGTATTATTATTTTTTATTTCAATATTAAACTTTTATCTTGAATCTTTCGGATCTGAATAATCATACCACATATAAGAGAATTACATTGAAAATTATGCTAAGTAGCATTCCACATCAAAAATTCCGTTTTTATCATTTACCTACTCGAGGACGAGAAGAAGTTAAGCTTGGGGATGCTTGATACGTCTCCAACGTATCTATAATTTTTGATTGTTCCATGCTATATTATATTCTGTTTTGGATGTTTATTGGGCTTTATTATTCACTTTTATATTATTTTTGGGACTAACCTATTAACCGGAGGCCCAGCCCAGATTGTTGTTTTTTTGTCTATTTCAGTGTTTCGAAAGAAAAGAATATCAAACGGAGTCCAAATGGAATGAAACCTTCGGGAACGTGATTTTCGGAACGAACGTGATCCAGAGGACTTGGAGTCTACGTAAAGCAATCAACGAGGAGTCTACCTTGTGGGTCCCATGTTGCTCCAGCAACGTACTTCTTCCTCCTATATATACCCATATACCCTGGAAACATTAGATACGGGGCCAAAACCCTATTTCCACCGCCGCAACCTTCTGTACCCATGAGATCCCATCTTGGGGCCTTTTCCGGTGCTCCGCCGGAGGGGGCATTGATCACGGAGGGCTTCTACATCAACACCATAGCCTCTCCGATGATGTGTGAGTAGTTTACCTCAGACCTTCGGGTCCATAGTTATTAGCTAGATGGCTTCTTCTCTCTCTCTTTGGATCTCAATACAAAGTTCTCCTCGATCTTCTTGAAGATCTATTCGATGTAATCTTCTTTTGTGGTGTGTTTGTCGAGATCCAATGAATTGTGGGTTTGTGATCAAGTTTATCTATGAACAATATTTGAATCTCCTCTGAATTCTTTTATGTATGATTGGTTATCTTTGCAAGTCTCTTCGAATTATCAGTTTGGTTTGGCCTACTAGATTGATCTTTCTTGCAATAGCAGAAGTGCTTAGCTTTGGGTTCAATCTTGCGGTGCTCGAT
Organism: Aegilops tauschii subsp. strangulata; assembly: GCF_002575655.3. Classification (NCBI taxonomy): domain Eukaryota; kingdom Viridiplantae; phylum Streptophyta; class Magnoliopsida; order Poales; family Poaceae; genus Aegilops; species Aegilops tauschii. Next base: position 519,180,227 of record NC_053039.3, read on the forward strand.
CCCAGTGACAGAAAGGGAAACGACACGTATTGTATTGTTGCCATCGAGGATAAAAAGATGGGGTTTATATCATATTGCATGAGTCTATCCCTCTACATCATGTCATCTTACTTAAAGCATTACTCTGTTCTTATGAACTTAATACTCTAGATGCATGCTGGATAGCTGTCGATGTGTGGAGTAATAGTAGTTGATACAGAATCGTTTCGGTCTACTTGTCGCGGACGTGATGCCTATATACATGATCATACCTAGATATTCTCATAACTATGCTCAGTTCTATCAATTGCTCGATAGTAATTCGTTTACCCACCGTAATACTTATGCTCTTGAGAGAAGCCACTAGTGAAACCTATGGCCCCGGGGTCTATTTTCCATCATATTAATTTTCCGACAACAAACTATTTCTGGCGGCGTTTATTTTGCTTTCTTTACTTTTAGTCTTTATTATAAAAATACGAAAAATATTATCTTATCATATCTATCAGATCTCACTCTCGTAAGTGACCGTGAAGGGATTGACAACCCCTTTATCGCGTTGGTTGCGAGGTTCTTATTTGTTTGTGTAGGTGTGTGGTACTCGCGCGTGGTCTCCTACTGGATTGGTACCTTGGTTCTCAAAAACCGAGGGAAATACTTACGCTACTTTATTGCATCACCCTTTCCTCTTCAAGGGAAAACCAACGCAGTGCTCAAGAGGTAGCAGTCATACACCCAATGTGAATAGTTTATTGAATCTCGATCGTAGTGATACACATATTCATAATATTGATGCCAAAAGATGCAAAGTTGATAATGATAGTGCAACATATTTGTGGCACTGCCGTTTAGGTCATATTGGTGTAAAGCGCTTGAAGAAACTCCATGCAGATGGACTTTTGGAATCACTTGATTATGAATCATTTGATACTTGCGAACCATGCCTCATGGGCAAAATGACTAAAATTCCGTTCTCTGGAACAATAGAGCGAGCTAATGACTTATTGGAAATAATACATACCGATGAATGAGGTCCGATGAGTGTTGAAGCACGCGGCGAGTATCATTATTTTCTGACCTTCATTGTCATAGTAAATGACCACAGGTAGCCAAACCGACCCCCCTGGCTCTTCAAAAAATTATCGGGTCGATCGAGCCTTCAAGCACCCAAAGCACAGGGCCGCCTTTGTCACATCCCTAGCTTCTGGCGATGCACTAGGCTAGCTTCATGAGTGTCATCATGTTTAAGTTTCAAATGAATTTGAAATGGGGACTGCCTAAACCCTAGCATTAAAGGAATTCACTAGGTTCAACTAAAATATTCTAAGTGACTCCAAATGGCTTTCAAAAATGTTCATCATTTCTAGAAAATGCTAGAAGCAATAACCAGAGGTGTTGCACATTTTTCCATGACATATTTGGGCTCTGAATTAAATCATATAGTATTTGCATTTGGGCATTTAAATGCTATTAAATATTTTAAATGCTCAAATAATCATGAACTAAAATGTTTGCTGTTGGTTATATTCCAAACAGTGGCATTGAGAAGTTTCATGATTTTTTGGATCTGTCTAGGGTTTTTTTAATAAAGCCCAGAACAAAATAACAAAATAGAAAAACAGAAATAAAAGAGGGAGAGAGAGAAGGACTACCTGGCCACCTACCTGTAGCCGGCCCAGCTCGCTGGCCTAGCCCACCTGGCCTGGTGCCAGTCATCCCTAACCTCTGCCAGTAGGCAGAGGCGGGACAGCGCACGCGCGCGCGAGGCGCCACGCCTCCTCCTGCTTGTCGCCGAGCCTCTGGACGCGTTGGTGAACGCCCCAGAGCCGTCCTGATCTAGCCGACACCTCGCTCTTCCCCCCTGCTCTCCCCCTTGCCCTTCCCCCGCCATGGCCAAGAGCCACCCGATCTCGCCGTGCCGCCCGCGTAGCCACTGTCCACCCCATGCCTCTCCGATGGGTCCAAAAGAACCGCCGTGACGTCCACATCCTCCGCCCCAACCCACGCGAGCACGGAGGCCTCACAGCCTGAACATCTCCATCGTCTTCAAGCTTCAGCTCCGGCGCCCTTCTCCGTCGATTCGGCCACTCCGGCGCGTCGCCAAGCCCGCTAACCGTCCCTGCAGATCCGCGGTGAGCCTCGGACCCGATCCTCCCCTGCCACATCGTTCCTCACGTCCTCTAGCCATCGTCCCCGCGAGCTCTCGCGCCGCCAACCGCCATGGCCGACGAGCTCCTTGCTCCCGAGCTCGACCTCGTGCGCTAGCCACGCTAGTTCGCTCCGAGCGCTCCCAAGCAGCAGTAGAAAGCCTCAGCTCGCTCGTTTGCGCCCCACAACGCCGCGCCAGTACATGCCCGAACATCGGCCGCCGCCTCGCTCGCCGTAACTGCCGCTACCGGCCACCCCAGCTCCCGCCGTCTGCTCCATCGGCTGCGCACGAGCAGCAGCTTTTCATAGAGCCTCCCCACGCCCAAAACCATCGCCTGTGGGCGATTTCCGAAGCCCTCCGCCGTCTCTGACCTCGCCGGCGACGAGCCGCGGGTCAACTCAGGCGAGTTGACCCGGGTTTTGACCACTGGTTTGACCCCCCTGAGCCTATGACTTGTGGGCCCAAGCCCCCGATTAGTAGCGCTAGATTAATTAGAGCTAACTAATTTAGTTAACTAAATAAGCCACCGACATATGGGCCCAGGCCCTAACTAACTCAGGTTAGTAGTTAACTTAGCACTAATTAACTCTGTTAGTTAGTTGTTATACTGACGTGTGGACCCTACACGTCAGGTTTGACCTGGACCGTGCCCCGTTGACCTGCTGACGTCATGATGATGTTACACTGACGCAGTAACTATTTTCTAGAATTTTAAATAAATCAGAAATGATTTATTATTTCAGAAAATGTCCTAAACTTCTAAAAATCATAGAAAATTATCTGTAACTCCAAATAAAATAGGTTATATATGAAAAATGATCAGAAAAATCCAAAGAATCTGTTTATGGCATTATCATGAATGTTTGAACAACTTAAAGCTGCTGTATACAACAATTTGAATTAATGGCATTTGAAATGTCATATATGTAGTTTGAATTTTAATCTTAAATTCAAACCAACTCCATCTAACTTGCTGCTAGTTGCATTAGCTCAAACCACAACATATTGCCATGTCATGATCATGCATAATATTGTGCATTGCATTGATTGTGTTCTTCCTTGTTTGCCGGTGTTTGCCCCCTCTCGATAGACGTGGTTCCGACGATGAGTTCGATGACACTGATGAAGAGCTATATTATCTTCGGAAGTGCCAGGCAAGCAAAACCACCTTGTTCATTAGGACAACAACGATTCAACTGTTACATGATGCGGTACTTGAACCCCTTTCCTCTGCATGACCTGTCATTGCCACAGTAAATAGATGAAACCCACTAGCATGAGTAGGAGTTGTTTGAGCCCTAATGTGCCTACTCATTCATGCTTGTTTGTCATCCCTGCTACTGCTTAGAGTTGAGTCAGGTCTGATTCACAGGGGATGAATTAGAGTTGTGTGAACATGTCCTACTGCGTGTGAGCTAAGTGTGTGAACACGATTTGGTAAAGGTAGCGGTGAGAGGCCATGTAGGAGTACATGGTGGGTTGTCTCATTGAAACCGTCCTCGGGAACTGAGTTCTGTGTTTGTGATCCATGAACAGCTACTACCACACATTGGGATCCTTAATTGACTCTCTCGGACTCTTAACCACCCTCGTCCTCTGTCCAGGAGTTGCAAGTAGTTTCTGGTGTTTGTAGTATGCTGGAGGCCGTGCGCAGCGCTGGCCCGCGGGGTGGGCTGTGATGCGGTAGGCACGTGGCACGGTGTACCGGGCGCCCGTTTGGTGTCTCGGGAACCCTGCACACATCGTTCGGGGCCGTATGTGGAAACCTCGGTCGGACTCCCTACGGATGGAACCTGAATAGACGATAAACCTGGACTAGAGACTTGAGTGTTTAGGTAGGCCGTGGCCGACACCCTCGCCAGGCTTCCGCTTGAAGGTTGTCGAGATACATGACGTGTACATGGCGGTAAGTGGCGAGAGCGTGTGTGAAGAAGTACACCCTGCAGGGTTAACATCATCTATTCAAATAGCCGTGTCCGCGGTAAAGGACTTCTGGGTTGCCTATAACAGTTCATAGACAAGTGAAAGTGGATACTCTAAAATACGCAAGATAAGCGTGAGTGCAATGGATGGCGTTCTCGTAGGGAGATGGGAGCGGGTCCATAGTGGTGTATTGATATGGTGCATATGTGGACTCGTGTGCGCCACCTCAAAAGAGTTACTTGCTGTCATAGTTTAGGATAGCCACTGAGTCAAAGCTGGGTTGCTGCAGTCAAACTCCACCACCCCCCTTTGTTGATACCGATGCATATGTAGCTAGTTCTGATGTAAGTCTTGCTGGGTACATTTGTACTCACATTTTCCTATTTTATGTTTTGCAGAGAGACGTCAGTCTCGCTAGTAGTTCCGTGTGGACTTCGACGTTTAGCTTGATACCTCGGCTACGATCTTGTGCCCTCAGCAGGATCTGGTAGATAGTCAGGCTTCGCAGCCTTTTTCATTTGTAGATGTCTGTACTCAGACATGTTAAGCTTCCACATGTGCTTTGACTTGTATGCTCTGATTGTTGGGTCATGAGACCCATGTTTGTAATATCTCGCTCCTCGGAGCCTAATGAATAAATACTTGAGTCGTAGAGTTATGTTGTGATGCCATGTTGTATTTACACATATCGACCATATTGTGTGTATGATTGAAATGCTTGGTATGTGTGGGATCCGACAACCTAGTTGTTTATCCTTGGTAGCCTCTCTTATGGGGAAATGTAGTCTTGTGCTTCCATGAGCCATAGTAGTCCGCTATAGCCCGGTTCACCGGAGTCCTACTAGCCCAGCACTACTGCTCCGGAACACTTGACTGCCGGCATGTGATTCACTTCCTTCCTGTGTCTGTCCCTTCGGGGAAATGTCACGCGGTGACATCTGGAGTCCTGCCTAGCCTGCTACAGCCCGGGTTCCCGGAGTCCTGTTAGCCCAGTGCTACAGCCCGGATTCACACGCTGCTGACCGACATGCTCGATGTTGATTCATGTATGCCTGTCCCCGTAAGTTAGTGCCACTTTGGGTTCACGACTAGTCATGTCGGCCCGGGTTCTCTGTCATATGGATGCTAGCGACACTATCATATACGTGAGCCAAAAGGCGCAAACGGTCCGGGGCCATGGTAAGGTGACACCCGTGGGAATACCGTGCGTGAGGCCGTAAAGTGATATGAGGTGTTACAGGCTAGATTGGTGTGACCTAGAATCGGGGTGCTGACAGCGTTGGTATCAGAGCCTGACTGCCTGTAGGATTACCAAGCCAAACTGGTCGAAGTTGAGTCTAGAAATGCTTTAGTTATATAAGGGAATTGATTGTGGAAGGGAATGTAAGGCTCTTTTTACTCCTTTACCTTATGCCCTTCTGATCTGAGTCACCCTCTTCTTTTTTCTGTGGGGATTAAGAACTAGGCCTTCTCATCTTCTATCAGGATCACGTGTTGCTAATCCGTAGACTTATAGGATTGTTGGATTCAAGCCCCTGTTTAGTTTCTACTACTTTCAGTATGTTGTCAGTTGAACCAGAACCTTGATATGATGTTGTTAAGTGACTGTGCAAATCCTTGTGAATGTCTCAACTCTTTTTCTGAGCATTTACAACCGTTATGCTGTCCGAGTCATTCCAGGTTTCTAAACAATCTGATGCATTTGCAATCCCTTCCTTCCATTCCCGATGTCCCTTTGGGCCAGTTTAACCACACTAATTAGTGTGTTGAGGTACTCCATTGCCTCGACATATATGTTGGAGCTAGTATTATGACCCTAGGTGTCTTAGAGGATCACCAGGTAATCTAGCCATGTTTTGTGTTCCTAGTGTGATGATTGTGGCCATTATTCTCGAAAGGATCCCGTGATACCATTTAGTTAGTAGGTATTCTAATCCTGGGTTTTGAACCCGAGATTCACCCTACTTCATGTTGTTAGTATTTGCTAGTTTCCTTAAGATATTAGTAACCTTTGCGATAGTCCTCGAGGTCCGTGGTATCTCCTTCTTCCAATACCATGAACCATCATGGCAGAAGTTCTTTTTAACCAAAAGATCACAACCAGAGTGCTCTTGACGTGTTCTCCATTCAAATTGTGAACCTGCCAGTCCTTCTTCTTCTGCATGGGTTATCCAGAAGAAATATGTTGAACTTGTTTGACTTACTAAATCTATGCATCTGCAACTCAGAAAACCACATGTTCCTTTGAGTTGGCTCTCTTTAGTTGTATTCTGACCTCTGTCTATCAATTTATAGTCAGGACTAGTTGTGCATTCATGTTATTGATGCCTATTATTCTTGTGGTCTGTCAAACCATTCTATTCCGGAATGACTAGGAGAAACAAACTCTGGTACCTCGTCCATATCTAGGATTGGGTCAAAGTAGTTGTATTCCACATATCAAAATGATAATCCAGCTCTTGTTATGTTCTATCTTGGAGTATTACCCTATTTATGTCAAGAATATCATAGGAATTGCACCATCTCTTATGATTTTTTGACGCAGTGATACTTCTTGCCATCATTGTTCATTCCTCGGCTCCCGTGTTATTGCAACCGGAATGCCGGCAAGTGAGCCGTGAAGTGTGAAATCAATAGTCCTAGCAACCCCATTGCTTGGTGGCTAACGGACGATAATCTCATTCTTGGTGTGTTGATTATGGAATCATCATTCTAAGATTGATCATTCTACCTAGCCCATTTTCCTGGTGCACTCTTCGATCAAGATTGGGATTGTGTCTATCCTTGCTTATTGATCATATCATCTTGCCCAAAGAGCAAGATTGATCTCGAGCTTAGTAACATGTCGGTGGTTCGTGATTTTCCGAATATCTTCTCGGAAGTATTTCCAGGTTGTCCCCTGACCGCTATGTTGAGCTCGTGATCAAGTTGGTTTCTTGTAACCAACCCTTCTCCAAGAATCTGTGTGGCATACCCTTGAGCTAGTTGGTTAAGCTAGACAACAACTTGGAGAGTTGGAAGATAAAAGCTTGCCTGACCTAGCTCATCCCTAAGGGATATCTTGTATCTGGGTTGAAGAAAGATGGTATTTTCATCGATTGATCCTCGTGATCAGTTAATGGACCTATCATCTTATCCAAACTTTGACTTGAGTGTGGGCTATCGTCAGGTCAAATCAGAACCAATGATATTCATAATGTTGTCTTACTCGTGGTTGATCCCTCAAGCATACACAATTATATCTTTCGGTCTGACCAGTGCTATCACCGTGTTCACCTAATTATGGAACTCCATCTATATGGAAGCCTGGATGAATTGTTGTTGAGCCCATCGACAACATTCCTATCTTCTCCATGATTGTTGGACATTAAGCTAGTGTTGGAAACTTTTATAAGCATTATCTTCATGTCCCGTTCATGAAGCATATGTTCGGATGGAAGAAGTGACTTTCTCTAATACATGTGCATTTTATGCAAGTTGCCGCCGTGAATTCGAGAAAGCTTGTTTTTCCTTCCTCTGGAATCATCCCAAGTCAGTCATGCATGTGCGAAGTATACCTTGGTTTGTGAGATTAGCTACCTCCATTCCACATGTATTTCCTAGCACACCAAGCCACTGGTTGATTTGTTCAAGGAGAAGAAGTTTCTTCTTAAGAGCTAGACTTACGCAAGGATTTTGATATCCTCGATGATGGTTCCCCACCTGAACTCGGTAGTGTTTTATTATAAGACTACTACGTGGTCATGCTTGTCTTGGACAGCGTGTTCACGGGTTTGTAGCAGAACCAGCTCATGTTTTGGACCTTGCTATCGTAGTCCATTCCCGAGAATCCTGCAACGTCATCTCGTCGATTTGTGTTGCAAACTTTCAATTTTTCTCTCTAGACTTGATGAGTCTAGAATATCCTGACACCAATCAGATCTGAATCTCAGGCAGATATGATGATTGGAACGTTTTCCAAGAACTATAATATTGGTCTCTCTATAACCCGGTAACGTGGATGTCGTGGCCAACACACCTGGCCGGAAGACCTAATATTGTAGTATCTTGATTGAGGAAGTTGGCCACCTCCCATAAGGATTTCGTAGGATTTACTCCCTAGTTGTTCCTTATGGATTTTGTGCTCCCGAAGTCCGGCCTTTTACTTGATGGCCATGTTGATGTTTTTTTGTTAAGCATAACCGTGGTAGCTAGAACATCAAGGAGAACATTAGAAGTGTAGTGCTAAATGTCTCTCGGTCGATTATCCAGATTTTGTCCCCTTGGCCTCGCTAAGGTGAAATCTGAGAAGATGTTATCTTCCTTTGTATCCGCATCATCCATCACTAGTCATCATGGTAGTATGTCGTGTTGCCGGGATCCTTGCCACGGATGTTGGTAAAACCTTGATGAATATGGAAAAGCTCAAGTTCTTGAGAGCACGCGCAAGCAAAGTCAGCCCTTGCGTTGTCTTCAACAAGGTAGTCCACATCATCCATTCTAGCTCGAGTGTGTCATTCTCCCGAACTCCGTGAAACGGTCGTTCGTAAATTGCCTCGGGCTGGTGAGAAGAGTTCCAATGATCTATGTATCAAAAGTAATTCCTTTTTGCCACTTGAGGGAATAATTCTACGAGTCACCATACCTAAGGTGCCCCGTTATGGAATCATGGCAATTTTTCCTCGCTACTTTGAAACCCTCGTCAATTGTTTCTTCCATCCTTTTAAGGTGTGTTTTTCCTCTCAGCTCAAGAGATGCTCAACGTCTCATTCTGCGAGTTGATCTTGAATAGCTCGATCTTTGAGAAGATCAATCCTGTAGAGTTTCCTTCCGTCGTCATCGTGTTGGATGAAGATCTCGAAAGCAAAGACGTCAAGATCAATTTGAAGCAATGGAACAACAACTTCGAGAAGGGCAAATGGATCATGGAGATTGTGATGTTTTTGTGACCCCTTTTCCTCTTACCTCACGTCTTGAATCTCGGGACGAGATTCTAGTTTAGTCGGGGTGAGTTGTCACATCCCTAGCTTCTGGCGATGCACTAGGCTAGCTTCATGAGTGTCATCATGTTTAAGTTTCAAATGAATTTGAAATGGGGATTGCCTAAACCCTAGCATTAAAGGAATTCACTAGGTTCAACTAAAATATTCTCAGTGACTCCAAATGGCTTTCAAAAATGTTCATCATTTCTGGAAAATGCTAGAAGCAATAACCAGAGGTGTTGCACATTTTTCCATGACATATTTGGGCTCTGAATTAAATCATATAGTATTTGCATTTGGGCATTTAAATGCTATTAAATATTTTAAATGCTCAAATAATCATGAACTAAAATGTTTGCTGTTGGTTATATTCCAAACAGTGGCATTTTTTGGATCTGTCTAGGTTTTTTTAATAAAGCCCAGAACAAAATAACAAAATAGAAAAACAGAAATAAAAGAGGGAGAGAGAGAAGGACTACCTGGCCACCTACCTGTAGCCGGCCCAGCTCGCTGGCCCAGCCCACCTGGCCTGGTGTCAGTCATCCCTAACCTCTGCCAATAGGCAGAGGCAGGACAGCGCACGCGCGCGCGAGGCGCCACGCCTCCTCCTGCTTGCCGCCGAGCCTCTGGACGCGTTGGTGAACACCCCGGACCTGTCCCGATCTAGCTGACACCTCGCTCTTCACCCCTGCTCTCCCCCTTGCCCTTCCCCCGCCATGGCCGAGAGCCACCCGAGCTCGCCGTGCCGCCTGCGTAGCCACCGTCCACCCCATACCTCTCCGATGGGTCCAAAAGAACCGCCGTGACGTCCACATCCTCCGCCCCAACCCACGCGAGCACGGAGGCCTCACAGCCTCAACATCTCCATCGTCTTCAAGCTTCGGCTCCGGCGCCCTTCTCCGTCGATTTGGCCACTCCGGCGCGTCCCCGAGCCCGCTAACCGTCCCTGCAGATCCGCGGTGAGCCTCGGACCCGATCCTCCCTTGCCACGTCGTTCCTCGCGTCCTCTAGCCGTCGTCACCGCGAGCTCTCGCGCCGCCAACCGCCATGGCCGACGAGCTCCTTGCTCCTGAGCTCGACCTCGTGCGCTAGCCACGCTAGTTCGCTCCTAGCGCTCCCAAGCAGCAGTAGAAAGCCTCACCTCGCTCATTTGCGCCCCACAACACCGCGCCCGTACATGCCCGAACACCGGCCGCCGCCTCGCTCGCCGTAACTGCCGCTACCGCCCACCCCAGCTCCCGCCGTCTGCTCCATCGGCTGCGCGCGAGCAGCAACTTTTCGTAGAGCCTCCCATGCCCAAAACCATCGCCTGTTGGCGATTTCCGAAGCCCTCCGCCGTCTCTGGCCTCGCCGGCAACGAGCCGCGAGTCAACTCCGGCGAGTTGACCCAGGTTTTGACCACTGGTTTGACCCCCCTGAGCCTATGACTTGTGGGCCCAAGCCCATGATTAGTAGCGCTAGATTAATTAGACCTAACTAATTTAGTTAACTAAATAAGCCACCGACATATGGGCCCAGGCCCTAACTAACTCAGGTTAGTAGTTAACTTAGCACTAATTAACTCTGTTAGTTAGTTGTTACACTGACGTGTGGACCCTACACGTCAGGTTTGAGCTGGACCGTGCCCCGTTGACCTGCTGATGTCATGATGATGTCAGGCTGACGCAGTAACTATTTTCTGGAATTTTAAATAAATCAGAAATGATTTATTATTTCAGAAAATGTCCTAAACTTATAAAAATCATAGAAAATTATGTGTAACTCCAAATAAAATAAGTTATATATGAAAAATGATCAGAAAAATCCAAAAAATATGTTTATGGCATTATCATGCATGTTTGAACAACTTAAAGCTTCTGTATACAACAATTTGAATTAATGGCATTTGAAATGTCATATATGGAGTTTGAATTTTAATTTTAGATTCAAACCAACTCCATCTAACTTGCTGCTAGTTGCATTAGCTCAAACCACAGCATATTGCCATGTCATGATCATGCATCATATTGTGCATTGCATTGATTGTGTTCTTCCTTGTTTGCCGGTGTTTGCCCCCTCTCGATAGACGTGGTTCCGATGATGAGTTCGATGACACTGATGAAGAGCTATATTATCTTCGGAAGTGCCAGGCAAGCAAAACCCCCTTGTTCATTCCGATACAATCCCACTCTCTCGCTCCTGCTCTCTTTTACTACATTAGGAAAACAACGATTCAACTGTTACATGCTGCGGTACTTGAACCCCTTTCCTCTGCATGACCTGTCATTGCCACAGTAAATAGATGAAACCCACTAGCATGAGTAGGAGTTGTTTGAGCCCTAATGTGCCTACTCATTCATGCTTGTTTGTCATCCCTGCTACTGCTTAGAGTTTAGTCAGGTCTGATTCATCGGGGATGAATTAGAGTTGTGTGAACATGTCCTACTGCGTGTGAGCTAAGTGTGTGAACACGATTTGGTAAAGGTAGCGGTGAGAGGCCGTGTAGGAGTACATGGTGGGTTGTCTCATTGAAACCGTCCTCAGGAACTGAGTTCTGTGTTTGTAATCCATGAACAGCTACTACCACACATTGGGATCCTTAATTGACTCTCTCGGCCTCTTAACCACCCTCGTCCTCTGTCCAGGAGTTGCAAGTAGTTTCTGGTGTTTGTAGTATGCTGGAGGCCGTGCGCAGCGCTGACCCGCGGGGTGGGCTGTGATGCGGTAGGCACGTGCCACGGTGTACCGGGCGCCCGTTTGGTGTCTCGGGAACCCTGCACACATCGTTCGGGGCCGTATGTGGAAACCTCGGCCGGACTCCCGGCGGATGGAACCTGAATAGGCGATAAACCTGGACTAGAGACTTGAGTGTTTAGGTAGGCCGTGGCCGACACACTCGCCAGGCTTCCGCTTGAAGGTTGTCGAGATACATGACGTGTACATGGCGGTAAGTGGCGAGAGCGTGTGTGAAGAAGTACACCCTGCAGGGTTAACATCATCTATTCGAATAGCCGTGTCCGCGGTAAAGGACTTCTGGGTTGCCTATAACAGTTCATAGACAAGTGAAAGTGGATACTCTAAGATACGCAAGATAAGCATGCGTGCAATGGATGGTGTTCTCGTAGGGAGACGGGAGCGGATCCATTGTGGTGTATTGATATGGTGAATATGTGGACTCGTGTGCGCCACCTCAAAAGAGTTACTTGCTGTCATAGTTTAGGATAGCCACTGAGTCAAAGCTGGCTTGCTGTAGTCAAACTCCACCACCCCCCTTTGTTGATACCGATGCATATGTAGCTAGTTCTGATGTGTCTTGCTGGGTACATTTGTACTCACGTTTGCCTATTTTATGTTTTGTAGAGAGACGTCGGTCTCGCTAGTAGTTCCGTGTGGACTTCGACGTTTAGCTTGATACCTCAGCTACGATCTTGTGCCCGCAGCAGGATCTGGTAGATAGTCAGGCTTCTCAGCCTTTGACATTTGTAGATGTCTGTACTCAGACATGTTAAGCTTCTGCATGTGCTTTGACTTGTATGCTCTGATTGTTGGGTCATGAGACCCATGTTTGTAATATCTCGCTCCTCGGAGCCTAATGAATAAATACTTGAGTTGTAGAGTTATGTTGTGATGCCATGTTGTATTTACACATATCGACCATATTGTGTGTATGATTGAAATGCTTGGTATGTGTGGGATCCGACAACCTAGTTGTTTATCCTTGGTAGCCTCTCTTATGGGGAAATGTAGTCTTGTGCTTCCATGAGCCATAGTAGTCCGCTACAGCCCGGTTCACCGGAGTCCTGCTAGCCCAGCACTACTGCTCCGGAACACTTGACTGGCCGGCATGTGATTCACTTCGTTCCTGTGTCTGTCCCTTCGGCGAAATGTCATGCGGTGACATCCGGAGTCCTGCCTAGCCTGCTACAGCCCGGGTTCCCGGAGTCCTGTTAGCCCATTGCTACAGCCCGGATTCACACGCTGCTGACCGACATGCTCGATGTTGATTCATGTATGCCTGTCCCCGTAAGTTAGTGCCACTTTGGGTTCAAGAATAGTCATGTCGACCCGGGTTCTCTGTCATATGGATGCTAGCGACACTATCATATACGTGAGCCAAAAGGCGCAAACAGTCCTGGGCCATGGTAAGGCGACACCTGTGGGAATACCGTGCGTGAGGCCGCAAAGTGATATGAGGTGTTACAGGCTAGATCGGTGTGACTTAGAATCGGGGTCCTGACAGCCTTCCCCTGGCCGGCTATCTCGCAGGCCGACTACTGGAAGGTGGCCCGGCCCTAAAACCCTCCCGAAGAGAGCCACAAGAAGGCCGACTCCAAGAAGCCGGCCACAAGAAGACCGACTCCACGATGCCGGGCACAAGAGGGCCGGCTCCCAGCAAGCGGCCAAGATTGCACCCTCAAGGACTGCACCCACCTAACGGTCACGAGACGGGGCGTGGCTACAGTAAAGCCTGCCACCCTCGAATCCCGGAGCACGCATGGCCACAGTGCGCCGTACGGGTCGGCCATCCCCCGTCCAGGGCGACACTATTGCCATGTTGACCATGGCACCACCCACGATAGGCTGTCACTACGGCCCACGGGCGGCGGGCCCCTTCAGCTAGAGAGACGCTCGAAGGCGGCCAAGCCTCCCCCAGTCAGCCTGGGGTGTAGCCGGCTACCTCACTCCCTCGAAGTATGTGCATCATTCAGGAGACAAGACGAGGTAAGGCTATAGTGAGAGCCCACCAGACGGCGGCACTGTAGCCATGCTTACCTCGGCAAAGACCTCGTCATCAGGGGCGAGGCTACAGTAACCAGCCGCCGGCAAGACCCCCAGGCGGTGGGGCCGACCTGTCGGCCAAGAGGCTGGCAGCCGGTGGGACCCACCAGTCGGCGGGCCCCAGCGGCCGGCAGAGAAGCCGGCGGATACAGACACTGACAGCCTGGACCCACATCCAGCCGGATTACCATTGTACCCCTGGGGGTAGGCCTATATAAACCCCCCACGGCACCCATGCAAAGGGTTGATCTCTTAGAGTTTTAGACACCACATAGAGAGAAGAGGAGAGCTAGCCTTGCCCTTCTTCTTCCTCTAGCCAAACAGCTCAAGGAGCCACTTGTAGCCACTTGTGCTGATCTAGTGATCATGCGGAGACCCCGTAGAGCAGGACTAGGGGTGTTGTCTCCAGGGAGAGCCCCGAACCTGGGTAAGATTCGCCGGCGAGCATGTCTTCGCCTTATCCCGTTTCCAGGCACCGACGATGTCTTACTGGCTCCCACAATGATAAGCCACCCGTTGGCATATGTCGCACCTACCACCCGACATTTGGCGCCCACCGTGGAGCTAGGTGCACCGTCGTCCGGAGACCTGTTCTGGACGGGAACCCTTTTCCTTCCCAGCGAGCGTAGCCAGCACAGCACGCCCGATGGCGCTGCAAGGCGTCGATGACGCCTGCGCAGCGAGCTGCCTCGCCGATCTTCTGTCACGACCGGTTTTTCAATAAAATAATTATTGAGAGACCAATCCCTTTTACGGACCAGCGAGGAAGAATTCCTTCTCACTGGTAGACAATATCTTGGTCACAGAAGGAAAATACCAGGAGTACTAATATAATACAAGGTTGAGCAGATACTGCCCAACAGTTTATTACATGCACGCCGCTAAAACAAGACGGCGGATAGGGTGGCAAACTACTAACTCACGATAATAACAGTGGTGGAAATATCATCGCGAAGCGAGTGATATGATTCCAGAAGACTACAACTCATCGAGCGTCGGAGTGAGGCTCGAGAAGACTTATTTCGGGTGGCAGAAGCGTATACAATACAAGTGACCAATATCCGGGATCGCGCAGGACTGACTGGGACTCCTCTAGGCATCGGACGCGCTATCAAACTCTTCATCCAAGAGATCGCCTTCGTCAACATCTGGCCAAATCAACAAGCCAGGTGAGTACTATGAAAGTACTCGCAAGACAGTTCGGACATAAGGTATAACGAATGCAAACATGAAACATATGAACAAGTTAACCAGTGCGATCAGACATAGAGATAACAAATACTGGGTGCCAAGCGAGGGTCTGAATGACGCCTCGAGCGGAAACTGCAGAATAGTAATACTGGTGCCAAACGAGTGTCTGAAAGACTCCTCGAGCGGAAGAATGCAGAATAATAATACTGGTGCCAAACGAGTGTCTGAAAGACTCCTCGAGCAGAAAATGCGGAATAATAATACTGGTGCCAAACGAGTGTCTGAAAGACTCCTCGAGCGGAAAATGCGGAATAATAATACTGGTGCCAAACGAGTGTCTAAAAGACTCCTCGAGCGGAAAATGCGGAATAATAATACTGGTGCCAAACGAGTGTCTGAAAGATTCCTCGAGCGGAAAATGCGGAATAATAATGCCACAGTCGGGCGTCGAGGCGACACCACATAAAGGGCTTATAACAGAAAAATAAAGACAGTGCATGCCGCAGTCGGACGTCTGAGCGACGTCTCATAAAGGGCTTATATTGTAGCTCAATAATACAATAGTTCGGGAACATAATTTATCACAAGCATGAGACAAATATAAAGTTAGTCCATCCACAGGAGTAACAATAAATCTGAATTTACCACTTGAGCTTGTTCACCGGAGACAAGTTTTTCACACGGATAGATATGGATATAGTGTTTACACTACTGATCATGGATACGATGATTTGGAAAGAATTGACTCTGCAGAGTTTGTACTTAACCACAGCCAACGGATTTCCGTAGTCACGGGGACTAGTTCCGTCTACGGTGTTTTGGAAGAAACACGTCTAACCAGTACACACCCAATTCAACCATCCGAAGCCAGGGATCACCCTCGGCAACATTCAAGAAAAAACCTTAAGACGGGGAGGCTACAACCTCGCGTAGCATGGGATCAAATTTCTATACGCGCGCTCTAAGGGGGTGCCCCCCCCTCTCGGTCCCAACCGGAAACACCCATGCCCCCTAACCGGGTGACTGGCTTTAATCCTGGGCCAAGGTACCATCATCCCGGCCTCTCTGTTTGGTGTGTACACGGAAAGAGGTTACCAACTTACTAAACCGCATCCTGGCAATGAGACATGTGGTAGCACGAAAAGGGGAAAGAACGGTAACGTGGCTCCAACCACGTTAACGTCGGAGGAAGTCGGATGACGCAAGGCTGGTATGCTACAACAGTACCACCTTGCTGCCCTTCATGTCACCACATGATTAGGCCATCTCTCATCAGAGATCATCGCAACTTTGGAACATGCGGGAAAAGAATGATAACGTGGCTCCAACCACGTTAACGTCGGGGAAAGTCGGATGACGCGAGGCAGGTATGCTACAACAGTACCACCTTGCTGCCCTTCATGTCACCACATGATTAGGCCATCTCTCATCAGAGATCATCGCGACTTTGGAACAACCGGGTCGTTGCCTTACAAGCAACGAGGTATTTACCGACACTCATATGCCACGCACAAACTCTCACGTGAACATGTAAAACACCTGTCATATCAAATGTTCAAAACATGCTTGCCTGGTTCGGAGAAGTCGGAGTCTAGCTCGGCGAATTCGCGGCTCCTTCACCTCTCCCGGAACCTACGGCAATCACGAAACGGGTACTAACGTGAAAACCAACACATGCACAGAAACTTTTCCAAATATTTTTCAAATAAATCCCATAAAAAACTAGACAAAATTTGAAGATTGTCAGAAAAAGAATCACTCAAAAATCCCTTTTTATTAAAAAGTTATAAAGGTTTCTGTCCAGGGACTTATCTGTAATGAAACAGAAAAGTTCCAGGGTTTTAACTGAGAAAACAGAAAACGCTTCGGTTGGGAATGCGCAAGCGCAAAGCAGAAAACGTATTTGCCCGAAGGCGACAACAGAAAACGGTTCGCGAATAAAAGAACAGAGGCTGACACGCGGGGTCCACATGTCAGGTTTGAAAAGCTCGCCGGCGCCCGAAGACTGCGGTGGACGCCGGCGTCGAACCACGGCGAGTTAGGAGAAACGGAGGGTACCAAGAGCTTCAGCGTCTTCTTCCGCGTAGGTGGGTGGTGGACTCGTCCAACGGGGAGCACCACGTCGACGACGACACTATCTCCGGCGGACGGCGGCTCGGGTGAGGATGGGGAACTCCGGTGGAGGGCTACAAGCTACAAATTGAGGCGCGGGTCAGAACGAGGGATGCAAGGTGAAGCTACTGGCAAGAGAATGGAGGCGGAGGAGCGCACACGGGGGCGAATCGGGCTGGATCCCGTGGCGGGTCGAGGCGGCCGGAGTCGAGGAAGGAGGCCTCCTCGGGGCTCTACCAGTGGCTAGGCTTGCTCTAGGGGGAGTGCAGGGATGGTGGGTGCTCGAGTTGAAGCTCGAGGCCTCTATTTATAGGCAGATCGACGGGGTGGCCGTGAACGGAGAATCTCCGGCGAGCGAT
Source organism: Aegilops tauschii subsp. strangulata (assembly GCF_002575655.3). Lineage (NCBI taxonomy): Eukaryota > Viridiplantae > Streptophyta > Magnoliopsida > Poales > Poaceae > Aegilops > Aegilops tauschii. The sequence continues at coordinate 519,197,659 of NC_053039.3, forward strand.
TACGGCGGAGCAGTGGATTGGCAGGTGGTTTGAGCAACCAGGCAGCATCAGTGGAGGTTACTGGAGTCGTTTCACAGCTAAACGGGGTCGGTCTTGGCATAATGGCGTCGGTCCACGGTGAGGTGACCGCACGGGCTCAACGGCGGCAGAGAGCGCGCTCCGCGCCCTGCGGTTCACGACGAGGGCGGCAGCGCATTCGGGGGAGTGGAAGGCCACGCGGCGAGCTCCGGTGGTTTGGGCGGCGCTGGGTGGCGTCGTCGGCGCCGTGTCTCCCGCTGGCGTCCGCAAAGCCGCCGCCGGCGTCGGTCACGGGGCGGCGCACCTTCTGCTGCTCGTCGCCGACGCCCGCAAGGCGCCAGGCGTTCGTGCGGTGCAGGAACAAGAGGGCGGGGACGAGGAGCAAGGCGACGCGGTGGCACTGCCGAGATCGACGTCCTTCTCTGAAGAAAACGACAGCAGGCCACTGCAGTGTTCTCTGAACTTTCTGAACTTGACATAGACAGTGCACTGCAGGTGTTCGACAGAAGGTTTTGGCTATGAGATAAATTTTTCTGGAGCTGTAACTTGGTGAGATGACCACTCAAAGCACCCAGGGGCTGCCTGATTTTACTTGGAATTTTTGGAGAAGGTTTTGAATGAATTTCACCAAATTTGTCAAATCTGGTCCAAACTTGCAGCAGGTGTAGTTTGAAAATTTTGAACTGAAGACCAGTGGATCTTCATGGTTCTAGGTTGAGGGTTCAAAGGACTAGGAGGGGAAAAAGGTTTGGGGGCAAAAATCAAGACAGAAAGTGGAGTTCCCTTGCAAATCTCCAAGTGCTAGAAAAGAAGGCAGAAATTTATTTGAATAGAATTTGAATGGAAATAATCACATGGGGAGGTTCAACTTGCTGGATTTGATGCAAATCATGATCCAAAGGTGAGGAAGTGGTTAGGAGAGAGGATTTGCACTAATGCCATGGCAAGGAGGAATTGTTGAAAGTGGCAAAGGATTTTCCAAAAGCCATAGTGCAAAATTCAAAAAGATTTTCAAAAGTCATTTCCCAAGTGAAAATATTTTGTCTTGAGTCCAAGTGAAAGAGCAAGAACCTCCAAGACCAAAGGCAGATCTTGGGTGAATCCAAATAAAACTTTTGCCATAAAGAAAAATATTTTGAGAGGGAGAGTTCTCTTGAAGAAAAATTTAAATCACTCCCCTCAAGTCAAATAAAATCATTTGAAAAATCCAAATAAAAACTTGGGTGTCACATCTTCTTGGCGGGGCTCGCATCTCCGACGAGCCTGCGTCCGACGCGGGCACAGACTACCTCAAGAGCCGCCTCGTCAGGCTCCTCGACCAGCTTCACGTCTCCAGGGAGCCTGCTGTGGATTTGGAGTCGGTCGGCTCCACCGACCCGATGCTTGTCGACTCCGACACGGCATCGCTTGACGCCTTCCCCACCAACGTGGTGATCATCGACGACCCTCTTCCTCGAGCCAACAGTGGCGGCAGCGCTATCACTGAGGTGCTGGTCATCAGCCACGGCGCTGCCTCAGGCGAGAACGCCCACGACGCCCTACAAGCGGCGCTACACGACCTGTCCGCCCCCATCCCGGCCGACGCCAACGCCGAGACACTGGAGGCACGCCGCCTCGCCCTCATCTTGGAGGGCCAGAAGATAGCTTCCATTAGACGCCTCACCTAGGCTCACCAGCGCGAATTCGACCGCGCCGCCTTTGGTACGCCGCCTCCTGGCAGGCTGAGCCGAGCCGGCATCGTCAAGAAGCGCGGCGCGGCCATCGCCAGCATGCTAGGAGCAGACCGCCCAGTCTACGCCACGCCACTCGAGAACTGCGTGCCACTCAGGCGGCCGTAGACGAGCTGAACGGGCTGGAGGCCGATGAGCTCCCCTACATGACTAGACGCATCCAGCAGCTGATCAACGCGGCCACAGAGCGGCATGAAGCCAGCGCCCGGGCCGAAAGCCGTCCCCCACGCCGAGAGCACGGCGCGACATCCCGGACGCCGACTGCAGGCAGCGCCCGTGCGAGAAAAGACAAGGAGCCGGCTGCTAGCCGCAGTCGGACTGGCCTCACCATCGAGCACGACGCGGAAGGCCGCCCCCGAGCTGTGGAACGACGAGGCAATTCGCCTCCTACCCCGCCTCGTGGGGAGAGATATCCCACCCCGCCGCCTGTTACGCATCCGACTCTCGGTGGTTGACTAGGCCACCGCGAAGGAGTCGGCGAGAATGACGCCCGCCACCGGATCGACCGCCTACCGCGATCCCTGGCGCTAGAAGAAGAAGATGATGTCGGCCCGCCTTGCTTTGGCCCCCGCATCCGCGACGAGCCCTTCCCCAAAGGGTTCTCACTCCCAAGAGACACGCCAAAATACAACGGCTCCGTTAAGCCGGAAGACTGGTTGATCGATTACTCCACCGCAGTCCGCATAGCAAACGGCAACAGGCGCGTTGCCGTGAAGTACGTCCCGCTCATGCTTCAAGGCACGACACGCACCTGGTTGAACAGCCTCAAGCCCTACAGCGTCAACAGATGGCTAGACTTCACGGAAGTCTTCATCCGCAATTTCACCAGCATATACAAGCGGCCTCCCTCTCCTTGTGCGTCCAAGGGCCCAGTGAATCAACTCGCGACTACCTCACGCGTTGGGCCGAGCTCCGCAACTCCTGCGAAGGGGTGCACGAGGTTCAAGCCATAGAATACTTCACCACCGGGTGCCGAGAGGGCACCCTCCTCAAGCACCGGCTCCTCTGCGACGAGCCGACTACCCTCGATGAGCTGCTGATCATAGCAGACAAGTACGCCACGGCCGACTCTTCAATGAAGACTGAGCTTCGAGTGGATGCCTCTGGAAAGGTGCTCGCTCCGGCTCCCAAGACGCCAGCTGGTGACTCCAATCGACGCCCGTACCCAAACGACAACAAGCGCAAGGCCCCTATGCCGCCTTCCACCAGTCGACAAGTAGCCACAGTCGAAGACGAACAACCTGAAGGCGGCCCACGCCCAAGAAGCAGAAGGGCGGCAGGCCGGCTTTCTCCTATGGGCAAACCCTTGATATCCCCTGCAAGTTCCACAGCGGCGCGAAGCCGTCCAACCACACGACTTGGAAGTGTCATTGGCTCACGCGAATCTCCAAAGGCGAAGGGCTGGTGCCGCCTCCACCTGCTGGCCAGCCACCTCCAGCCCCTCGGCAGCCGGCTGCTCGACCAGTAGTCGGAGCCATTCAAGACGAGTTCCGGGACGAGCATGCTGCCTACATCATCTTTACAAGCCAAACTGAAGACATGCACAGTCGGCGCCGACAACACCAAGAAGTCAACGCGGTCGCCTCTAAGAACCCAGAGTTTATGCATTGGTCTGAGAAGCCTATCAGCTGGAGCCGGGCCGATCACCCAGAGGTGATGTCGTCTCCCGGCTCTTATGCATTGGTGTTGGACGCCACCCTCGCGACAGAAAGGCGAGCTGCCCGTTTCTCTCGTGTACTGATTGACGGTGGGAGCATCATCAATATACTGTACCGTGACACCATGGAGAAGCTGAACATCAACACGAAGCAACTCATGCCAAGCCGGACTGTGTTCCATGGCATCGTACCCGGCCTGTCCTGCTCACCAATCGGCAAGATCAAGATAGATGTTCTCTTCGGAGACAAGGATCACTTCCACCGAGAAGCAGTCTGGTTTGAAGTGGTGGATCTAGAGAGCCCTTACCACGCATTGCTTGGCCGACCTAACCTGGCCAAGTTCATGGCTGTGACCCACTACGCCTACCTCAAGATGAAGATGCCAAGTTCAAAGGGGATCATCACCATAGCCGGGGACTACAAGAAATCCTCTGACTGTGCTGTAGCCAGCAGCCGGCTGGCCGAGTCCCTCGTGATTGCCGAAGAAAAAAAGATGCTGGACCGAGTCGTGGCCATGACCGTCAAGCAGCCGGTCCTGTCCCCTGACGCCAAGGAATATGATGCTCAACGCTCCTTCCAGCCGGCCAAGGAAACAAAGAAGATACCTCTGGACCCAGAGAACCCGGAGAGGTTTGCCGTCATTGGAGCGAACCAGGACAGCAAATAGGAAGGCAAGCTCGTCGATTTCCTTCGTGAGCATCGGGACATCTTTGCATGGTCCAAAAAGGACATGCCAGGTGTTCCGAAGGATTTCGCCGAGCACAGGCTACACGTCCGAGCAGACGCAAAACCAGTCAAACAACCTCTCCGCCGACTGTCGGAGGAAAAGAGAAGGATTGTAGGAGAAGAGATAGCCCGGCTTCTGGCAGCCGGCTTCATTATGGAGGTGTTTTTTCCAGAATGGCTTGCCAAACCGGTCCTTGTATTGAAGAAAAACAATAAATGGCGCATGTGTATAGATTATACCAGCCTCAACAAAGCCTGCCCCAAAGATTCGTTTGCCTTACCTCGAATTGATCAAGTGATAGACTCCACAGCCGGATGCGAGCTGTTGAGTTTCTTGGATGCTTACTTAGGCTACCATCAGATCAAGTTGGATCCAGCCGACCGCCTGAAGACCGCCTTCATCACACCATTCGGAGCTTTCTGCTACCTGACTATGACATTCGGCTTGAGAAATGCCGGTGCCACTTTTCAGCGTTGCATGCAGAAATGCCTCCTCAAGCAACTCGGCAGAAATGCCCACGTCTATGTAGACGATATTGTGGTGAAGACGGAGAAGCGCGGCACCCTGCTGGAAGACCTCAGAGAAACATTTGACAACTTGCGCCGATTTCAGGTCAAGCTCAACCTTGAGAAATGCGTGTTCGGAGTACCAGCCAGCCAACTTCTAGGCTTCTTGGTCTCCGAACGCGGCATCGAGTGCAACCCAGTGAAGATCAAGGCCATAGAGAGAATGGAGATTCCTACCAAGCTGCGAGACGTCCAAAAGTTTACCGGGTGCCTGGCCTCCATGAACCGCTTCATCAGCCGGCTACGAGAGAAGGCTCTCCCCCTGTACTGACTCATGAAAAAGTCCACCCACTTCGAGTGGAACGACCAAGCTTTTCACGAGTTGAAGAAGATGCTGACCACGCCACCTGTCTTGGCGGCGCCAACTGAGAAAGAGCCCATGCTCCTTTACATTACCGCGACTAGCCGAGTGGTCAGCACAGTTATTGTGGTCCAACGCCCAGAAGAAGGCCGGGCTCAGTTAGTCCAGAGGCCGGTGTATTATTTGAGCGAAGTACTGTCCACCTCGAAGCAAAACTACCCGCACTACCAGAAGATGTGCTATGGAGTATACTTCGCCGCCAAGAAGCTGAAGCCCAACTTTCAAGAGCATCCCATCACGGTCGTATGTACTGCCCCGCTTGCCGAGATCATAGGCAGCCGGGATGCATCCGGCCGGGTGGCCAAGTGGGCCATTGCGCTGGCTCCTTACACAATCTTCTACCAGCCTCGCACCGCCATCAAGTCCCAAGCATTGGCCGACTTCCTTGTCGACTGGGCCGAGATCCAGTACCTACCGCCGGCTCCCGACTACACTCATTGGCGGATGCACTGCGATGGATCCAAGATGCGCACCGGCTTGGGAGCCAGCATCGTCCTCACCTCTCCCAAGGGCGACAAACTCATATACACATTGCAAATTCATTTTGCCGCCTCCAACAACGTGGCCGAGTACGAGGCGCTCGTACACGGGCTCCGGCTAGCCAAAGAGCTCGGCATCCGCCGGATCCTGTGCTATGGCGACTCGGATTTGGTAGTCCAACAATCATCTGGCGACTGGGAAGCCAAGGACGCAAACATGGCGAGCTACTGATTCCTCGTTCAGCAAATCAGCGGATACTTTGAAGGATGCGAGTTCCTCCACGTGCCACGGGCCGACAACGAGCAAGCAGATGCCCTGGCACGAATCGGCTCCATCCGACAAGCTATACCAACCGGCGTCTCTCTCCAACGCCTCCTCAAACCGTCTGTCAAGCCATCTCCAGAATCAGACTCCATCTTCATACTGCCTGACCTTGCTACAGTCGGATCCGACTTGGGGAACCCAGCAGGCGGCTCGGGGACTTTGATAGGCGGCCCGGGGACTGCCGTAGTCGCACCCGACTCGGCGACTTCAGAACCTGGCCCCGGGACTGCAGCAGTCGGCCCGGGGACTGCAACAACACAACAGGCGGTGGCCGACTCCAACTCTTCACCACCCAATCCACCACCCTGGTCGCAGTAGCCGTATTGGCAATAGAAGAAGTCACAGCTCCATCATGGGCCCATACCCATCCTCAACTTCCTAGTAAACAGAGAGCTGCCGACTGATGAGACCTCGGCAAGACAAGTTCAACGGCGAGCTGGAGCATACACAATAGTAAACAGAGAACTCGTTAGGCGCAGCGTTACTGGAGTCTTCCAGCACTGCGTCGAGCCAGAGAAGGGCATAGCAATCCTCAAGGACATTCACCAAGGCGAATGCGGCCACCACGTGGCCTCAAGATCACTTGTCGCCAAAGCTTTCCGCCATGGGTTCTTCTGGCCGACTGCTTTGGAAGACGCCAAGGAATTAGTCAAATACTGCAAAGGGTGCCAAGTCTTCAGCTCCAAGCAACACCTGCCGGATTCTGCACTCAAGACCATCCCCCTCACCTGGCCCTTAGCCGTCTGGGGACTGGACATGGTGGGCCCATTCAAGATGGCGCGCAGTGGCATGACACATCCGCTTGTCGCCATAGACAAATTCACCAAGTGGATTGAAGCGAAGCCAATTAAGAAGCTGAACGGGCCGACTGTCGTGACATTCATCGCAGATATCACCACCCGGTATGGCGTACCACACAGCATCATCACCGACAATGGCATGAATTTTGCCAAAGGAGCACTGGCACGTTTCTGTGCGACACAGGGCATCCGACTGGACTTAGCGTCCATTGCCCACCCGCAGTCAAAAGGCCAAGTCGAGCAAGCAAACGGCCTCATCCTCTCCGGCATCAACCCCGACTGGTCGTACCACTGGAGCATTCGGCTGAATGCTGGCTCGACGAGCTGCCGGCCGTCCTCTGGAGTCTGCGTACTACCCCGAACAAGTCAACTGGCTTCACCCCTTTCTTCCTTGTACATGGTGCCGAGGCTGTCATCCCAACTGACATTGAGTTCGACTCACCTCGGGTCACCATGTACACGGAGGCGGAGGCCAAGGAAGCGCGAGAAGACGACGTTGACCTGTTGGAAGAGGGCCGGCTGTTAGCACTCAGCCGGTCCGCCATCTACCAGCAGGGTTTGCGCTGTTACCACAACCGGAAGGTCAAGCCAAGATCCTTCCAAGAAGGCGATCTTGTGCTCCGGCTGATCCAGCGAACAACCGGCCAACACAAGCTCTCGGCCCCTTGGGAAGGCCCCTTCGTCATCAGCAAGGCCCTAGGCAACGACTCCTACTACCTGATCGACGCACAGAAGCCGAAGGCACGCAAGAGAGATGATTCCGGCAAGGAGTCGAAATGACCATGGAACGCCAATCTCCTCCGAAGATTTTACAGTTAAATGCAGTACGTACCACGCTACCTTTTGTATTAAGTACAAGACAACGGGCCCCCCGAGGAGCACTCGGGGACTACCCTCCTTTATCTATGTACGATGAGTGTCATACCTATGAATGTATTACTACATTTGTTTTCCTGTCCGGCACCGGGTTCGATCAGTCGGCCCGGGGACTTGCTGCCTTGAGTTATATTAAAGTTCTACCTGCAGTCAGACAAGTAGTGTGCCGGCACCCAAGCCCTCTCTTGTTAAAAGTCGCAGCTCCAAGAATCGACTGTCCGACTAGAAAGAGTCAAAGGCAGGAAAGGATGCCCACACGAAAAACGGCTAAGGACTAACGAACTTATATAACACAAGTCGGCCTCCCACACCGCCAACCGGCTGTTAGCTAGAGTACTTGCCCTCCCAAACGACCAAGCCCTTCCCCAGCCACAGACTGTAGAGCAGCTGTTCGGCTGGGAAGGCGGCGACCAAGGGAGGGCGGCAAAGGAAACAGCCAAAAGGATGAAAAGCAAATACAATCGGAAGCCAAGCACATGCATGATTATATTTACACAAAAGGGCTTCGAAAGGCCGGCATTCAATATAGTTTGAATACACCCCTAGTGGGTGGAACTGCGCAAACTTAACAAATATTGTTGAAAGAGTAATAAACAGGAAAGCAAAGGTGACGGATCAAGCCAAAGGTGCAACAGGCAAGCCAGGCAGGTCAGTGGAGACGGTAGTTCTGGCTGGAGGAGTGGCCGGCTGGCGAGTCTCGGCTTGATCATCACTGGCTGCAGGCGGCGCGCTCGCACGCGCCTCGTTGCTGGAGGCACGATCAAGCTGAGGCTGGCCGGTTGCTCCACCGTCTGGCACGGCGTTTTCACCATCCTCTCCCTCCTCCGCTGAGTCTTCTCGATCCGCTGGGTTCAGCCCAAACCACTCCTCCGGCTGAGCAACGCCGTCATCATTCACCTCAGGGGCAAAGGCACTGGTGTCGGTGTAGTCGGCGATCACCGAGGTGCGCTGGATGATAGCTGGCCGCACCGCCTCCAGCTCCTCCTTGGCCTCCTGCCGCCAGGTGGTCAGCTGGGCCAAATCCAGCCCAGGATACCAAGCTCGGACGAACTCCAACGCCCGCTTGGTGCCTGACCGAGCTGCAGAAGCCTTCTAGGCCTCGAAGTGGCCAACCGCTACCTCCAACCAGTCGGCAGTCCGACGGGGGGTACGGGGGACCACCTCGCTGGGCCAGAGGGCGGCCATCACTTGCGCCCCAACGCGCTGAATATGGCAGAGCATGCGGTGAGCCGGCTGGAGGCGGGCTTGGATCACCAAAAGCCGCTCCTCAAGCGACCGGCGAGCACCCGGCGCGATCTCAGCTCCAGCCTGCCTTTGTGCGTCGCGGTGAACCTCGATGACTTGGCTGGCGGCAACGGAGTAACCAGGGAAGTACTCTGCACAAGTAAGAAAGGAAAAGAAAAAAACACAAAGTCAGAAAATGGACCAAATGGCAGGCGGCAAGCAAAGGGACGAAGAAGAAGGCGGCCTACCGTCAACCAAATCTTCGATCTGGCCATAGCCGTCGCTCAGCGCTTGCCTTGCCTCAGCCCAGCTCGCCGCCTCGGTCTCATATTTGGCTTGGAGGGCGGCCTCGCTGTCCTGCGCTGCCTTCAGGGCCGCCTTATGGCTCTCCTCCTGATCGGCCAGCTTCTTGACCAAGCGGTCATGCTCCTGAGCCAATGCGTTGCACTCGGCTTCCTTGGCGCGAAGGGCGGTCTGGACCCCACCCAACTGCTCCCTCAGGTCGTCATTGGCCTCTGTAGATATGGTAGAGAAGAAAAAAGCAATAAGAAAGAAGTCGCCAGGAAAGATCCGGCCCGATTGCTCAGTAGTCGGCCCGAATCTCGGGAACTACACCCAGTGGGTGCGCTGACGCGCCCCCACGTGAGATAAAAGATGAAGCACTTACTCTGGCTCTCAGTCAGATCAATGGTGTTCTGGTTCAGCTCCCGGGCCTGGGAGTTGAAGGTAGCCGCGCGGAGGTAGTGATAGTCCTGCAAATAGGACAGAGGAGTGAAGAAGAACAAGATAGCAATCGAAGTCTACTAAGAAGTTCCAAGCCGCCTGCTCAACAGCCGACTCGGAACTCAGGGACTACGCCCAGTGGGTGCGCTAACGCGCCCCCATGGAAGAAATCAAGAACAAGAAACAAAAAAGCGGGAAGACTCACCCGAATGGCCATCCGTGTTGCGAGGAACTCTTGAGTATACTGCTTCAACACGGTGGCCTGGGATTGAAGCCGGTTCCGGACTTCTTGCGCCACCACGTTCAGCACAGCCCTACCACCACCCGGCGTCCACCCAGGCGAGCTGGCGCTGGCCGTCTCCGGATCCTAGGCCGACGAGCTAGAGCCCGCGGCCTTCTGCGGGTCCGGCGCCGAAGTCGCCTTCCCTGCGCGCTGGCGCGATGGCGACCAGACCACAAGGTCTACCCTCGCAGCCGGCTCGCCTCCAGCCGGTTGCACGGGCGGTGCGCTAGGCCGGCTGCCTTGGTCCGCCCCAGTTGGCGATGGCGGTGCCGCCTCCCTCTCCAGGACGACGACTTCGCCCTCCTCCCTCTCCATCACTGGCTGGTTGCCACCGGCTTCCTCCGGTGGGGGCACCGGGATCTCGGGTGCCAGAGCGCGAAGGGGGACGACAAGCTGCGGAGGCCGGTTACGTAGGGCCTCCGTCGTCCTCTCTCCGGCTGCAGCCTCCGCCTGAGCCTTGGCCGCTGCGTCGGCTTGTGCCTCCGCTGACTCCTCCGTCATCTCCTTTGCCGCCTTGGCAGCGGCCGCCCTCAGCTCCTCCGGCTCCCGCTTCTCCCGCGCCTCCCGCGCATTCCGCTCTGTCGCCGCTTGAAGCTCGGCACGGGGGTCCACGCGGCGGGCGCTTGCAGATCCTCCCGCCGCTCCAACCACGCAGGCAGCAGCGGTCCGCTCAAGACAAGGACTCAGAATAATATCAACAAAAAAGAAGAAGGAATACGTCAGAGAATTGACACTTACGCCGAAACCATTTGTGGTTGCTTCACCACCTTGCGGAAGCGGGCAGCCTTCACGGCTGCCTCGTCCCGCTTGGTCGCCGCCGCCATGCTCTTGGGCTTCTTCGGCCGACTGCCGAATAGGCTCGGCGCGGCCCGGCGCTTCTGCGCGCCACCTCGGACAGCCGTCGCTGCAGATGAACCAGCGCCATGATGATCGGACGCCGGCTGGCGGCGCGGGACGACTTCCGCCTCGTCATCATCCGACCAGTCATCGAAGCTGGCTCCAACCCTGGAGCCGCCTGCCTCGCCGCCTCCCCCCACGGTGTCATCGTCCAGAGCGGCCGCTGTAACGCCCACGATGCGGCTATATCTCCCACGTATCGAGGCAAGACTTAGAGGCATAACCGCATTGTAGGTATTGTCGCAAGAAGGGTCATCTTCACACAATCCCATGTAATGAACAAGAATGGGATAAAGAGAGTTGGCTTACAATCGCCACTTCACACAATACAGAAATTAATTCATACATCATCCAAAATCCACACATAGACCGACTACGGTCAAATCCAAATGAAAAGGAGATAACCCCAAATGCTAGATCCCAGATCGTCCCAACTGGGCTCCACTACTGATCATCCGGAAAATAAACATAGTAACGACCATGTTCCTCGTCGACCTGCAACTATTTTGGTAGAATCTGTGAGTCACGAGGACTCAGCAATCTCACACCCGCGAGATCAAGACTATTTAAGCTTATAGGAAAGGATGGGGCAATGAGGTGGAGCTGCAACAAGCACTAAGCATATGGTGGCTAACATACGCAAATGAGAGCGAGAAGAGAAGCAACGCAACGGTCGCGAAGCTAGAAATGATCAAGAAGTGATCCTGAAACTACTTACGTTCATACATAACCCAGACCGTGTTCACTTCCCGGACTCCGCCGAAAAGAGACCATCACGGCTACACAGACAGTTGATGTATTTTAATTAAGTCAAGTGTCAAGTTCTCTACAACCGGACAATAACAAATTCCCATCTGCCACATAACCGCGGGCATGGCTTTCGAAAGATAATACCCTGCAGGGGTGTCCCAACTTAGCCCATTATAAGCTCTAACGGTCAACGAAGGATAAACCTTCTCCCGGGAAGACCCGATCAGTCTCGGAATCCCGGTTTACAAGACATTTCGACAATGGTAAAACAAGACCAGCAAAGCCGCCCGATGTGCCGACAAATCCCGATAGGAGCTGCACATATCTCGTTCTCAGGGGACACCGGATAAGTCAAGCTACGAGTAAAACCAGGCCTCGAGTTTCCCTGAGGTGGCCCCACAGGCTGCTCGGTTCGGACCAACACTCAAAGGAGCACTGGCCCGGGAGGGTTAAATAAAGATGACCCTCGGGCTCGCGAAAACCCAAGGGAAAAACGCTTAGCTAGGCAAATGTAAAACCAAGGTTGGGCCTTGCTGGAGGAGTTTTATTGAAGGCGAACTGTCAAGGGGGTCCCATAAATCACCCAACCGCGTAAGGAACGCAAAATCAAGGAACATAACACCGGTATGTCGGAAACTAGGGCGGCAAGAGTGGAACAAAACACCAGGCATAAGGCCGAGCCTTTCATCCTTTACCAAATATATAGATGCATTAAATAAATAAGAGATATTGTGATATCCTGAAAATATCCATGTTCCAACATGGAACCAACTTCAACTTCACCTGCAACTAGCAACGCTATAAGAAGGGCTGAGCAAAAGCGGTAACTTAGTCAAACAACGGTTTGCTAGGAAAGGATGGTTAGAGGCTTGACATGCAATATGGGAGGCATGATATAGCAAGTCGTAGGTAGCGCAGCATAGCAATAGAGCGAACAACTAGCAAACCAAAGATAGAAGTGATTTCGAGGGTATGGTCATCTTGCCTGCAAGGTTCTCAGAGTTGTTGAAAGCTTGATCCTCGTGAGCGTTCTCAACAGGTTCCTCGTAAGCGTACTCGTCTCCTGGCTCTACCCAAAGCAAGAACACAAGCAATGGAACCACAATCAATCACGGTGCAATGCACAAGCAACATGATGCAATACATGCATGATACGCGAGATGTGATATGCGATGCATATGCGTGCTCCGGAAGAAAAAGGATGAACAAGGCATCAACTTGGTAAACCGAGTATGCCACTGGAAAGATGAGATGATTTCGGTCGAATCGATATAAAGATCACCGGAAACGGATGCACGGTTTGCAAATGGCAAGCAAAACAAGGATGACACAATTCTGCGATTAACAACATGATAGCACTTAAAATACATCAAGTAACTATGCTACAGCACCCCAACATAGCAACCAAGCATATGGCATTGATATACAAGAGATGCTTGACAAAATATGAACACTGAGATACGGCTAGATCACAAAATAACAGGTTCAAACAAGCATGGCAAAAGTGCAAAATATATCAGCTTCACAGACTTGGTGAAAATACTGGACATGGCATAAACAGCAGCAGGTAGCAAGCAATCAACATGCTACATGAACTTATCATAGCAAAACAAGGCATGCCATCAATCTACTAAATGCATAGAACAAAAGTCCCTTACTGACCATGAGCCAAAAATGCACAAAAGATATGATGGCACCCATGTAAACATAGCAAGTTTCGTTAACCGGTTTCAGACTTATGAAGGCATCTTTGTGAGCTCGATTCACACATCACAAAGCAATGCATGACAAAACAAGCATAACTACAGCAAGAAGACATGTTCATGAAGCTAACCATGGCAAGAGCAAGTTCATAGCACGTATGGATCAACTACAACAACCTTGGCAAAATTGAATATCATGTTAACATTCTACCAGGAACATTTTATAGCAAAAGTAGAGCAAGATTGAGACATGCTAGGGCACTCCATAATTGCAAACAGGGGCATGGATGGATAAAGCACAACAATATGTACAAAACATCCTTACTGAACATACTCAAAAGAAGCATGGATCTCACTGTAGCCACATGGATCTCCCTGAAAACAGAAACATCACGAAGCCTAGTTTGCATGCTTGTGCTAGTCACCACATAGATCAAAAAAATACATGGCATACACCTCTGTAAATATGGCATGGCATAGATCAAAACACCTGTAGAGCTCATGCTCATAAGATGCACACATCAAATGCAACAAAAATAACAAAACATCAAGTTCTGATAAGTAACAGTAGTAAACAACATATATCACTCTTTCATCAGAGATTTGGGCATCAAGATGGACTCAAACAAGCAGGTCACAATGGAACAAAATGAAGAGCATCTCGTGATGAACATTTCAATATATCATGCGCATGAAACGGAGCAGTATCCAAGGAGATATGACTGGTCAAAGGAGGCAACATAATATAACAGCAAAAGGACTTGGAGGAAAATTTCGGGGTCAACCTCTCAGATCTAGGGTTCTTCGCACACGAACCGAGGACCGTCGGGGTACTCACCGGAGTTGGAAGAAGGGGCGGCCGGAGCTCGGGGCAGCTCGGGCGCGCTGGGCACCGGCGGCGACGCTGGAGGGCGGCGGGGTCGCGGCGGCCGGCGGGCGCCGCACGGGAAGGCGCGGACGGGCGGCGGAGGCGCTCGGGATCCTCACGATCCGGGCGGCGGCGGCGCTCCAAGGGCGGCGACGGCGAGGATCGTGGCGGCGGCGGTCGGGCGCTCGGGCGCCTGCGGGCGGAGCACGAAGCTGTCGCGGGCGGCGGCGTACGGGCCCGCGGGGGCCGGCGGCGGTGGGAGCGGCGGCTTGCCACGTGGCGGTCTGCGATTGGTGCGGGCGCGGCGGCGGACGCGTCCGGCGGCAGAGAGGGGTGAGGCTAGGGTTTCGGGACCCGGGATTTGGATGGGGTGCACATATTTATAGGTAGAGGGAGCTAGGAGACTCCAAATGGAGTGCGGTTTTCGCCCACACGATCGTGATCGAACGACCGAGAGCATGGAGGGGACTTAGATGGGTTATTGGGCTGTTTGGAGGGGGTTTGGGCTGCAACACTCAAAAGGCCTTGGCGTATACTCGGTTAACCGTTGGAGCATCAAACGACCTCCAAATGGAACGATACTTGACAGGTGGCCTACCGGTGGTGTACCAAGGCAACTTGGCAAACCTCAGTCCATTCCGAGAATGTCTAAAACCCGCTAATGAAAAGAGACAAGAGGGGTGCGTCGGTGCAACTGGGAGTGTCGGATTGCAAAACGGACAACGGGGAAAATGCTCGGACGCATGAGACGAACATGTATGCAAATGAGATGCACATGATGACGTGATATGAGATGCATGACATGAAAAAATGCAAAACGAAAGACAAAACCCGACCATGAAGGGAATATCATAACACATAGCCGAAAATGGCAAGAGTTGGAGTTACAAATATGGAAAGTTACATCCGGGGTGTCAGAGCCGCCCCCAAGTCGGGGTCGTCCAAGTCACTACTAGGAAAAGAGCTATAGATGGAATGGCCACTAATGGCGCACTGTACATGTGGTGCGCCATTACTAAATACTAATGGCGCACCATGTGTCGGTGCGCCATTAGTAAAAAAAAAATTATTTTTTCAAAACTACTAATGGCGCACCGTGGGATGGTGCGCCATTAGTAGTTCAACTAGTAATGGCGCACCACTCCCACGGTACGCCATTACTAGTTGAACTACTAATGGCGCACCACTCACAGGTGCGCCATTAGTAATTTTGTTACAAATTTTGTTTGTTTCAATTTTTTTTTTCAAAAACTACTAATTGCGCACGGTTGGGGAGGTGCGCCATTACTAGGTGAACTACTAATGGCGCACCACCCCCATGGTGCGCCATTAGTAACTTGGCCCATTCCACCGAATGCACCCCCCCCCCCCCCCCCCCCGTGGCCCGCCTTTTCAGTTTTAAAAAGAAATAAAAGAAAATGATGGAAATGTCAAAAAAATAAAATAAAATAAGTTTCCCATGTGATATGTGGTCTAGTTGTTGGGAAAATTAACAAATATGAATTTCGACTTTATTTGCAAAATCTCTCTGGAAATTCTTAAAATGGGCATAACTTTTGCATATGAACTCGGATGAAAAAGTTTTTTATATGAAAAATCATCTACTCGAAAAGTTACATCCGAATTTAACCGGGGGGAACCCCGTTAAACATTTTCACAATCCTCAAAAACCTAACAGAAAAAAAGATACGGGGCTTTTAAGATCTGGAGAGGCAAAAAAATTCAAAAAAAATCAAACTTACTAATGGCGCACCTGCCCATGGTGCGCCATTACTATCTTCCCGCCTTCAAAATTCAAAATAAATAAAAAAATAAAAAAAAGTTACTAATGGCGCACCTGCCCATGGTGCGCCATTAGTATATTCCCGCCTTGAAAATTCAAAATAAATAAAAAAAATAAAAAAATAGTAATGGCGCACCTGCCCACGGTGCGCCATTACTATGCCGTATATATGGCTGGGCGTGTCCTCTCCTCCTTACCTCTTCATTCTTCTCCTCCACTCCACCTCTCCTCCACTTCATCTCCTTCTCCCTCCTCTCCGGTGAGCTCCTCCTCCCTCCTCTCCGGTGAGCTCCTCCTCCCTCGTCTCCGGTGAGCTCCTCCTCCCTCCTCTCCGGTGAGCTCCTCCTCCCTCCTCTCCGGTGAGCTCCTACTCCCTCCTCTCCGGTGAGCTCCTCCTCCCTCCTCTTCGGTGAGCTCCTCCTCCCTCCTCTTCGGTGAGCTCCCCTCATGGTTTCTCCTTCCTCCTCTCCGATGCTCCGGTGAACTCCTCTCCGGCGACCTCCTCCTCCTCTCCGGCGATGTAGGCGAGCACCTCTCCGGTGACCTCCTCCTCCTCCTCTCCGGCGAACTCCTCTCCGACAAAAGAACACGGCAAAAGAACGTACAAGATCCAAAAACAGGAACAAAATTTGAAATAATATCGTGAAAAAAAATGAGCCAAAAAAAGAGCAAAAAATGGGCAAAAAAATCACGATCCAGATCCAAATTCAAAAATAGCAAAGGATACTAATGGCGCATCACTAAACAGTGCGCCATTAGTATGCCGAAGTTACTAATGGCGCATCCTGTTGTTGTGCGCCATTAGTATGCCAAAGCACCTGGGTATAGATGGCCCCCTGGGAGGCATACTAATGGCGCACTGTTGTATATACTAATGGCGCATCTGGGGTGCGCCATTAGTATACCAGATACTAATGGCGCACCAGTGGTGCGCCATTAGTAAAATATACTAATGGCGTGCTACTAATGGCGCACCACTAATGCGCCATTAATGGCCAAATTAGGTGCGCCATTAGTAGGCCTTTTCCTAATAGTGAGTCGTGCGTCGTCCGGTCGGGAAGATATTGGCGCTCCACCCTCGCTGCCCCGGCTGCCGGTCGAAGGAGGGGGCTCTGTCAAGACAAAACGACTGGTTAGAGTCGGCTAAGAGAAACTTGGTGACAAAAGTAAAGAAGAGAAGAAAAAGAAAGCTTACCATAGGCGGGGGATTGGCACTGGAGTACAGCTCCTTGCCAAACTGCCAGTCGTCGGTGATCTTGCAGTTCGCAAGGTAGTTCACCATGTGAGCTACCTCTGCATGAGGCATCTCCTTGGTACACAGCCGACTCGGATCGAGTTCGCCGCTCATTTGACAAATCATATGAGGGCGGCCTTGGGGCTCTGTCAAGACAAACCGACTGGTTAGAGTCGGCTAAGAGAAACTTGGTGACAAAAGTAAAGAAGAGAAGAAAAAGAAAGCTTACCATAGGCGGGGGATTGGCACTGGAGTACAGCTCCTTGCCAAACTGCCACTCGTCGGTGATCTTGCAGTTCGCAAGGTAGTTCACCATGTGAGCTACCTCTGCATGAGGCATCTCCTTGGTACACAGCCGACTCGGATCGAGTTCGCCGCTCATTTGACAAATCATATGAGGGCGGCCTTGGAGCGGGAGCACCCGGCGTGCCACGAAGGCGGCCAGCAGGTCGGGCCCGGTCAGGCCCTCCGACTGGACCAATACCCGGAGTCGTGCGACGGCAGCGGCTCCAGCAGGCGACAACATTTTGGCCCGATAGGACCATTGGGACCGCCTCCCAGCCGGCGGGCCGGCTACATAAGCCGGCAAGTTGACGAAGTCGCCTTGCGAAGCGACGTTCTTCACGTAGAAATAGGACTGCTGCCAGAGCTTCACCGACTGGATCAGCGTGATGGGAGGAAAGGGATTGTCGGCCACCGGCCTCCGCATCGCGATGAAGGCGCCGCTCTGAGCCGGCACGCCCCTCATGGCGGTGCCAAGCTTGGACTGGAAGAATTCCCCCCAAAGCTCGAGGGTGGGAAGGACGCCGAGGAAGCCCTCGCACAAAGTGACGAAGGCAGACAGCAACACCACCGTGTTTGGAGTGAGGTGGTGCGGCTGGAGCTGGTAGAACTCGAGGAAGGAACGGAAGAAGCCGCTCGCAGGCAGGCCGAGGCTGCGCAGGCAGTGCGAGCGGAAGATTACCCGCTCGCCCTCCTCCGGCACCGGCGAGATCTCCCTCTCCGGCGCAAGACAGACCCGCACATGATCCCTGCCGGGCAACCGCCGTGTCTTGCGGAGGAAGTCGATGTGGTCCTCGTGGACGTTGGAGCCGTCCCAGTCTCCGCCGCGCGACATGAGGGCAAGAAGCCGATGAAAAAGGCGCGGCGACGGCGAAAGCACGGCCCCGCAGCGCCGAAGTTGCGGGGTAGTGTGATGACTGGAGGGACGGCGCGGTGGCGAGGGCCTAAAGCGATGGAGAGGAAGAAGAAGAAGAAGATGGCGGAGCGAGGGCGAGCGTGCGAGCGTTTGCCACCCCTCCTCCTCCCCCTATTTATAGCCTCGTACGGCGAAGCCGACGAGGCGAGGCGTAGGGGGGGACGTGGGATTAACTACGCCCACTCCCCCACGTCCCGCGATTATTGCGCCCTAACGGCGTGCGAAAACTGCCGTTGGAAGGCGAATGGCCCGTTTTGGGCCACAGAAGATCCACACCTAGGCCGAGGCGTGGAAGTGGCGGGCCTCGGCCTGCGGTGGCGTCCCGTCGCGCGCGTGGGCTGGCAGGCTCTTCCAGCTGGAGGGCGCCACATGGCGTGCGAGCGGCAAGCGGCCGGCCCGCAACCTGGCGTGCACCAGCTGGTTCCTGCCTTCAGACTTCAAAGCCTCACCAAGACGGCGCACCTGATCAAAGCCGGCTCCTAGCTGCTGGCTCTTCAAGATAGGAAGCTGATTGAGCTTCTCCTCCTCCTTTCAGCCACGAAGCCCAACCAACTTCGGGGACTACTGTCGGAGTAAATGACCACGGGTAGCCAAACCGACTCCCCCTGGCTCTTCAAAAAATTATCGGGCCGATCGAGCCTTCAAGCACCCAAAGCACAGGGCCGCCTTCCCCTGGCCGGCTATCTCATAGGCCAACTACTGGAAGGCAGCCCGGCCCTAAAACCCTCCCGAAGAGAGCCACAAGAAGGCCGACTCCAAGAAGCCGGCCACAAGAAGACCGACTCCACGATGCCGGCCACAAGAGGGCCGGCTCCCGGCAAGCGGACAAGATTGCACCCTCAAGGACTGCACCCACCTAACGGTGACGAGATGGGGCGTGGCTACAGTAAAGCCTGCCACCCCCGAATCCCGGAGCACGCATGGCCACAGTACGCCGTACGGGTCGGCCATCCCCCGTCCGGCGCGGCACTGTTGCCATGTTGACCATGACGCCACCCACGACAGGCTATCAGTACAGCCCGCGGGCGGCGGGCCCCTTCAGCCAGAGAGACGCTCGAAGGCGGCCAAGCCTCCCCCAATCGGCCTGGGGTGTAGTCGGCTCCCAATAGCCGGCTACCTCACTCCCTCGAAGTATGTGCATCATTAAGGAGACAAGACGAGGTAAGGCTACAGTGAGAGCCCGCTAGACGGCGGCACTGTAGCCATGCTTACCTCGGCAAAGCCCTCATCCTCAGGGGCGAGGCTACAGTAACCAGCCGCCGGCAAGACCCCCAGGCGGTGGGGCCGGCCTGTCGGCCAAGAGGCTGGCAGCCAGCGGGACCCACCAGTCGGCGGGCCCCAGCGGCTGGCGGAGAAGCCGGCGGATACAGACACTGACGGCCTGGACCAGCATCCAGCCGGATTACCATTGTACCCCTGGGGGTAGGCCTATATAAACCCCCCAGGGCACCCATGCAAAGGGTTGATCTCATAGAGTTTTAGACACCACATAGAGAGAAGAGGAGAGCTAGCCTTGCCCTTCTTCTTCCTCTAGCCAAACAACTCAAGGAGCCACTTGTAGCCACTTATGTTGATCTAGTGATCATGCGGAGACCCCGCAGAGAAGGACTAGGGGTGTTATCACCACGGAGAGCCCCGAACCTGGGTAAGATTCGCCGGCAAGCATGTCTGCCTTATCCCGTTTCCAGGCACCGGCGATGTCTTACTGGCTCCCACAATGATAAGCCACCCGTTGGCATATGTCGCACCTGTTAGAGTTATAATATAGGTCATGTACCCCTTTGTATTTATCCCGTTGTATAAGGGGTTTCCTGCATATGTTCCACACCTGTACATGTATATATATCGGCCTATGGCCTCATGGGAATACAAGTTGCTTATTCCTAACATGGTATTAGAGCTTTAGGTCTCTTTTTTCGCACGCGCAACTCGTGCTATGATCCCATCCCCGTCGCCGCCGCGGTTTCTCTTCGCCACGGCGTCGCTGCTGTGTCTCTTCCTCCCCTCCTGCCAGGCGCCCCTCCAGCCAGGCTCCGCCCCCGCTGTCCGCCAGGCGCCCCTCCAGCCAGGCTCCGCCCCCGCTGTCCGCCAGGCGCCCCTCCGTTCCCGTCGTCCGCCCCTCCCACCAGGACTCGCGGTCGCGCAGCCGCGCCTCCTGCTCTCAGGCGCCGCTCCCGCCGTCCGCCCAGGGCCGCTCCCGCCAGGTGCCAGGCGGTTCCGCCGTTCCCGTCATCCGCCCCTCCTGCCAGGCTCGCGGTCACGCATCCACTTCCCGCGGACGCCGTTCGCTCGTGGTCTCCCGTGGTCTTCCGCCTGCCGTCCGGTGTTCTACTGATTTACGGTCTCTCCTAAAAAAATGTCTGCTGCATCGGGCTATGTTGTTGTCCCTCGCTGTCCGGTGATCTTCGATGGTACTAACTACACCGAGTTCGCTGGCTTCATGCGCATTCACATGCGTGGCATCCGTCTCTGGGGTGTTCTTTCTGGCGAGGTCTGCTGCCCGCCACGTCCGGTTCCTCCGGTGGCCCCTACTCCGCCGACTCCACTGGTTCTTCCTACGGATGCTAATCATGCCACCAAGGATGCGGCTAAGCTTGCTGATGAGGCTGCTGATCGTGCCTATGATGAGAGGGTTTTGGCTTATGAGGAGGCTCTTCAGACGTATCATGGTGCTTTGTCTGTTTACACCCAGTGGCTTGATGATGATGCTCGTGCTGCAGCTGTTCTCACTGCTAGTGTTCTGCCTCAGTTTGCTTCTGAGTTTCTGGGTCTTCCTACTGTCTTCCAGATGTGGACCTGTCTTCGTCAGCGCTATGAGCCCTCTGGTGATGCCTTATACCTTTCTGTGGTTCGTCAGGAGCATGCTCTTCAGCAGGGTGACTCTACTGTTGATGACTTTTATGCACAGAGTTCTGCTATCTGGCGCCAGCTTGATTCTCTCCGCAGTGCTGGTTGTCGTACTTGCCCCTGCTGCCAGGCTGTCCAGGCCGATTTGGAGTTTCATCACGTCTACGAGTTCCTGTCTCGGCTCCGTAAGGAGTTTGAGCCCCGGCGTGCTCAGTTGTTTGCTCGTGGTCGTATTTCTCTCATGGAGGCGCTTTCAGAGATTCGTGCAGAGGAGACTCGCCTACGTGGTGCTGGTTTGCTGGAGGTTCCCTCTGTGCTCGCTACTCGGGTTTCTTCCCCTCCACCTGCTGCACCGCCCCATTCTCGCTCGAGTGCTCCGCCGCTCTTGCCCACTCCTTCTGGAGGCTCCGGTCGCCCCTGTTCACATTGTGACAACTGCAACAATGATGGTCATATTGAGTCCCAGTGCTACACAAAGCGGAAACACCTGCGCAAGGCGCGATCATCCTCCTCCGGGACTTCGTCATCTCCCTCGCCAGCTTCAGCCATTGCTTTGACTAAGCAGGATATTCTGAGACTTAAGCGTCTGCTCACGGCTTCAGGTTCTTTCTCGACGGGTACTGCTGGTTCTGTGACTGATGCTTCCCGCACTGAGCACCCGCCCTCTACACAGTCAGGTACATCCCCATGGGTTCTGGACTCTGGAGCTTCTTTTCATATGTCTTCTCATTCTTCCGCTTTGTCCTCTCTTCGCTCGCTGGATTCTCCTGTTCATGTCTTCACTGCTCATGGTACTCCACTTTCTGTTGCTAGTAGAGGCCATCTTTCCACTCCTTATTCTGTTCCTGATGTTGCTCATGTTCCTCGCCTTACCATGAATCTATTTTCTGCCGGTCAACTTACTGATTCTGGTTGTCGTGTCATCCTTGATGTTGACTCTTGTTCTGTCCAGGATCGTCGCACGCACACTCTGGTTGGGGCTGGCCCTCGCCGCCGTGATTCTCAGGGTCTTTGGGAGTTGGACTGGCTTCATGTTCCTTCCGCTGCCACCACCATCGCCAGTCCCTCCGCTGCTGTCGCCTCTGTTACTGGTTCCTTCAAGCAGTGGCATCATCGACTTGGTCATCTGTGTGGTTCTCGGTTATCGTCTTTAGTTCGTCGAGGTCTTTTGGGGTCTGTCTCAGGAGATGTCTCTTTAGAGTGTCAGGGTTGTCGTCTTGGCAAGCAGATTCAGTTACCATATTCCCATAGTGAGTCAGTGTCTAAGCATCCTTTCGATTTAGTCCATTCTGATGTATGGGGTCCGGCTCCTTTTGCTTCGAAAGGTGGTCATAAATACTATATTATTTTCATCGATGATTTTTCTCGTTACACATGGCTTTATTTCATGACTTCACGTAGTGAGGTGTTGTCTATTTATAAGCGTTTTGCTGCCATGGTTCATACTCAGTTCTCTTCACCCATTCGTGTTTTTCGTGCTGACTCCGCTGGTGAGTATATCTCTAAGATGTTGCGTGGTGTCCTTGCTGAGCAGGGTACACTTGCCCAGTTCTCTTGTCCTGGTGCTCATGCTCAGAATGGCGTGTCTGAGCGCAAGCATCGTCACCTTCTTGAGACGGCTCGTGCTATGATGATCGCCGCCTCTCTTCCGCCTCATTTTTGGGCCGAGGCTATCTCCACCTCCGTCTATCTCATCAACCTTCAGCCATCTGCTGCTTTGCAGGGTGGTGTTACTTTTGAGCGTCTGTTTGATCGTTCTCCCGATTATTCGATGCTTCGCTTGTTTGGTTCTGTTTGCTATGTTCTTCTTGCCCCTCGCGAACGCACCAAACTGACCGCTCAGTCTGTTGAGTGTGTCTTCTTAGGCTACAGTGATGAGCATAAGGGCTATCGTTGTTGGGATCCTATCGGTCGTCGGATGCGTATCTCTCGAGACGTGACTTTTGATGAGTCTCGTCCTTTTTACCCACGCCCATCTTCCTCGTTTTTTTTAGTGGAGGATATCTCTTTCCTCACTTTTCCTGACTCCCCTATCACTCCCGTCGCGCCTGTGCCTATTCGTTCCACTCCCTCTACTTCTCCACCCCTCGTCGATTCGCCGCCACCATCTTCTCCGGTCTCCTCACATAGCATGTCACCGGATTCTACACCTTCATCTCCGGTGACTTCTTCGTCGCCACCCCCCGATTCTACCTTGGCGATTCCTCCTTCTCTTGTTCCATCTTTTTCTCAGCATTACACTCGTCGTTCACGACCTATGGATGCTTCCTTGGATGAGTCGTCCTCTTCCTCTCAGCCTACTTATGGCTTGCGTTCTCGTCCTCGTCCGCCTATTGATCGCTTTGGATTTCCCACCGTTGGTGCTGCTGTTCTTGAGCCGACTTCTTACCGTCAGGCTGTTGTTCATCCTGAATGGCAGTTTGCGATGGCAGAGGAGATTGCTGCTCTTGAACGCACTGGTACCTGGGATCTTGTTTCTCTTCCTCCCGGAGTCCGTCCCAACACTTGTAAATGGGTCTACAAGGTTAAGACTCGCTCCGATGGTTCTCTTGAGCGTCACAAAGCTCGTCTCGTGGCTCGTGGTTTTCAACAGGAGCATGGTCGTGATTATGACGAGACTTTTGCTCATGTGGCCCATATGACCACTATTCGTACACTTCTTGCTGTTGCCTCTGCACGCCACTGGTCTATATCTCAGCTTGATGTTAAGAATGCCTTTCTTAATGGTGAGCTGCGTGAGGAGGTGTACATGCAGCCCCCACCAGGGTATTCTGTTCCTGATAGCATGGTGTGTCGTCTTCGTCGCTCTCTCTATGGCCTTAAGCAAGCCCCTCGCGCCTGGTTTGAGCGTTTTGCTTCTGTGGTCACTACTGCTGGTTTTTCAGCAAGTGCTCATGATCCCGCATTGTTTATTCACCTTTCTCCTCGTGGCCGGACTCTTCTTCTTCTCTATGTTGATGATATGGTCATCACTGGGGATGACCCCGAGTATATTGCCTTTGTAAACGCCCGTCTTAGTGAGCAGTTTCTTATGTCTGATCTTGGACCTCTTCGCTACTTTCTTGGGATTGAAGTCTCTTCTACCTCTGATGGCTTTTTTATATCCCAGGAAAAGTATATCCAGGATCTTCTTGCTCGTGCTGTTCTTTCTGACGAGCGCACTGTTGAGACTCCTATGGAGCTCAATATTCACCTCCGTGCTACTGATGGTGATCCTCTCCCTGACCCGACGCGTTATTGTCATCTCGTTGGCAGTCTTGTCTATCTAGCTGTCACTCGTCCAGACATCTCTTATCCCGTTCATATTCTGAGTCAGTTTGTCTCTGCTCCCACATCAGTTCATTATAGTCATCTC